>NW_022103902.1:4579983-4595890 GCF_000313985.2 Echinops telfairi | reverse complement strand
TTTCCCCAAAGCCAAATACGGGAATGATGTTTACTTGTGATCCATTGACTATGCAAAGGTCTTCAAGTGCATGGCATATAAGAAAATATGATAACGTTATGAAGAATGGTGATTCTACATTCAATTGTGCACATGTGGAACCAAGAAGCAGTTATTGAAACAAGAGGCTATTGTGTGGCTTAAAAGCATGTGTTTGGGATGTATCCTTTCACCATATTTAATCAACCTTTATGCGGAGAAAATAATCTGAGAGGCTAGATTACATGAAGAAGGTAGTATTAGGATTCAAAGAAGACTCACTAGCCACCTGAAATGAGAGGAGCGCACAATCGTATGTGCTTTTCAACTCCCCAGCCACTCGCCGGGCGAAAGATCGGGACTTGAAACACTGGTGATGATGAAAAACTGCAATCTCTAATATGGAGTGCACCTCATCATAAAGGAATCCCAAATCCTCAGAGTTGGACCAATGGGCTCACTATGATAGGTGGAGAAAACATTAAAGTTTTCAAGGACTTCTCTTTACCTGGATCCAAAAATCAATGTCCATGGAAACAGCAGTCTAGAAATCAAATGACATGTTACATTTTGGGAAATTTGCTACAAAAGGTCTCTTTACATACTAAAAAGCAAGGATGTCACTTTAAAGACAAAGTAAGCTGTGTATACTTTCCATTGTCTCATGAACAGCTCTATCAAAGCTGGACAAAGAATAAGGATAATCAAAAAAGGATTGACAGCTTTGAATTATGGTGAAAGAAAAGAATATTAAATATACTGTAGACTATTACAAGAATAAAAATATGTTCGAAGTATAACTAGATGGCTCTTTAGAAATGAGGCTGGTAAAGCATCTTCTTGGTTACTTTCGACACGTGATCAGTGTGGATGGTCCCTGGAGAAGTACATTTTGCTTGATAAAGTGGAATGTCAATGAAAACAGAGGAATATCCTCAGTGGGGATCAAACGTAGAAAAGATTGTGCTAAGAACACAGGATTGGGCACCGTTATGCACTGCTATACTATGTGGAACCAAGTTGTTATGAGTTAGAACTATAGGGGACCTTACTTTCAAACCCTCTACCGGAGGAAAAGGGTTATATCAATAATTTAGATAACCTCAAATCTAAAACTTAGACCACAAAGCCAGAAGGCGACTTTGTTGTTTTAATGTAGTTCTGTATAGTTCATCAGAAGAATATATTTTTCACAAAGCTTAAGATTCAAATGCTCCTCTCGAAAGATAGGACTGACTATTATCTACAGCTTTTTTTTTTTTTTTTGGTGTGGCAAAAGACCTCAGAAAACTAATAATGGTGACTATGGCCACATTATCTGGGGAATTTGATATGTGGCATCTTGTCACTCTTAATTAAAAACAGAACAAAATCGTATTTTTCCTTGAAGGAATTATATATAGAATCATGTTATCCTACAACCTGTTGCACTATTTTAATCTCTTTACCAATAAATATCCTAAACAATATATATTTTTTCTATTTCACATTCTCAATATTCATCAGGCCTAGGATTCAAATGAAATCATTCTTTCAAATTTCACCAAATATTCTTACTTTGATAAATCCACAGGCATGGTACGTCTTCTACACGGTACTTAAATGTGCAGCAGTTTCTTTCACCATTTTCACATCTGTCTTAGATCTGCCTTTTGATACATATCTTCTAACTCAGATGCCACCTTCCTTCTCCTTCCCTGGTTTCTTTTGTTCAAATAACTTCCTAAATATGGTAATTTCCAAAGTTCCTCTTGTTATTGTCTATATCAATTTCTGTGGAAACAGCAAATGCCAATCAATGAATTCCAAGTCTTTCTCCCTTATACAAATCTCTCTCCCATGCTTTAGTTCCAAAAGTTGGCTGGATGTTTTTACCTGGCTGCCTCCGTTTGAGGAAATGACATGGGGCCCACCTGTGACCTCCTCCAGCTTTTCGTAGGGAGGAGGCTCCAACTCCATTGCAGGTCCAGGCCAATTGTCACAACGCAGAGGCCAAACGTGCCTCCACTGCCCCTCCTTCCTTTACTCTATCTGATACCAACAGTTCTTCCCATAGCACTCTACTTCCCCTCTGGATTTGATTATCCATTGCAATTACTACACAGAACTCATAGAGAATACTCATGGTTCTGGGAATTTCTTAGGGAAATTGACAGGTTACCACCAGTCAGGATCAGAGACTTTAAGGCACAAGTCCTTTGTCCACAGCCACACTGTTCTCATGCAGATGCCAAGCCTCTCTCTGTGGTCTCTAGACTCTCAGCTATGTGGCTCCTTGGCCTTGTTGTGGCAAAAAGCCTCTTGCTCTGCTTTCTGATCCCTGCACTCTTCCTCTGCTCTGTCCTACGAACTCGGTGTGACATCTCTGCCCTGTCTCATGGTCTCACCATAGCACAGCTTCCAGTGTCTCTGCTGCCTCCTCTGCTTCAGATAAACGTCTCAAACATGCTAAACTGGTGGCTTTGCTTCCTTGATGGAGTGGGATCCTTCTTCCTGTTTCTGAGACGTCCCTTCTATCCCCAGAGAATTGAGAAAAGTGATCAATCCCCGGGTTATAATCCTGTACTCCTAATTTGCATACTCTACCTAGTTACTGGATGGATGTTACCAAGATTATGGATGAAAGAGTCACAACAAGCAGTTTCACTTCACTACACCCCGGCATTCTTAAATCTATATATTCAAAACCGAATTCATGATCTTTCCTCTAAAACCTCTCTTTCTATTAAAGACACCATTCTGTGCTTTTGGAACTCTGTAGTCATCTTTGTCTTCTTTTTGTTTTATAATTTCACTGCTCATTTTAATCAGCGATTGAAATGCAATGTAATCTATCTTCTGCCTCTAGCTGTTTACTTCTCTTTATCGCTCCCTTGAAGCCCTCTAACCAACCTCCCGGTTCTCACATCTCTCCCTAACATGACCAATAAATCTTCCTAAAATACGGTTATGGTTACACTTTTTATCAACTCAAAATTCTTCAAAAGCACGCTAATGTACCAAAATTAATAATGATGCTTAACATTTTCATAATATTTTATGATTTACAAAGCACATCACATCCACGATCACATATATTCTTTGTCAGAGATATAGGCTTGGGAAATATTTCCTTCTTTGTTAGGAACACAGACACTTGGGTGCATAGAGTGAGAATTTTGGTTACGAAACTTGGTAGCTTAGTGACAGAGATTTACATCACATCACTTCTACTTTCCTCATTTTATTATTTATTGTCTTCCATTGAGCAATCCTATCTTACCTTTTCTTTCTTTCTCTCTTTCTTTCTGTTAACAATAGAGGCTTTATTAACAAACTTTAGCTCCTTTTTTCTTCTTCTTACTTTTTTATATATCTTATATCTTGTCTTTTCTATTTTATGTACCATCACTAACCGCAAACCAAATCCGTTGCTCTTAAGTTGATTGTGGCTGATAGCTGTCTTAGAGGACTGAGTAGAACCGCCCCATAGGATCTCCCAGTCTGTGATCTTCAGAGATGCAGGCTGCCCCATCTTTTCCCATTGAGTGACTAGTGAATTTGAACTGTAGACCTTTCGGTTACCAACTAAGTGCTTAAACACTGTGCAACCAGGGCTCCCCTGCCACCTCCTGTCAGTCAAACTTACTGCTTAGTCTTTTCACTATTGAATCATAGTGATAGTATGTCTGGGAAATCTATTCCCCATCTCCTCTTTGCAGTTCTGCACAGTTGGTACCTTATGTCAACTCTTGACACTCTATAGACAAGGAATGAAAAGCTGCCCCGTCCTGTATCATCCCATGAGCCCCATGATCACCATAATCAGTTGTAGATCAGACTATTATGATCAATAGGGGTTCTGCTGACTGCTTTTAGGAAGTTTTTGCTAAGTCTTCTCCCTAATCCCTCTTAGTCTGGAAACCTTGCTGTTGTCTATTCAGTATCATAGCAACATGTACAACTCTACTGCAACGAGGTGATGAATATGCATGGAATGTTTTGACTGGGGATCAAACTCAGGCTTCCCAAGTGGAGCAAGTGGATTTTACTGCTGAGCCACTACTCCCTAATATCAATATCCTCTATTTTCCTCTGATCCATCATGATATATTTTTATCAGGGTAGAGTTTTTCCCCTTGTGTTTTATTATTTTGTATGTTCATAATTTTCAATTTATATGCATACATCTATTTCGTATTGATTGGTAGAGACAGGAACTTTATTACGTGAGCTACCTGGTATACAACAGTCAGTTTGCATATTTCTTTGCAAAGTACATGAGATTCCCCATTGTGAGCTCAATCTCAGTTTTGTTTAGTTTCTCCTCTTGGGTAGAAGAAAGATCAGCCATCATCAGAAGGAGAGGGAGGGAAATACTGGTCTCTTCCTCTAATCATTCACCTTTCTATGGATTGGCAAATGTTTTCATTTGATGTATTTCTATAAATTGGTATCTCTCTCACTCTATTCTGTGGAAGTATTGAGCTTTCAGAAATATCAAGGGATGCCCAGTTCTGTACTCTATGAAACTTGGATGAACTATGTGGCTTATGCATGGTATTTATACTTTTCTTGGTATTAGTTACATCATTCTTCCAGCTGTTGTCTCGTGAATCCTCATAGAATATCTCTTCCCATTATCTTTCACTGTATTGTTTTAGAAACTTTCTTTGGATTTTTCTATTGCAATGTTTGCTTTCTCACACTGTGATAATTAAAGCTGCAAATGTTTCTCCAGATGGCAAAACACCAAAATAGTTTTAAAGTTTGAGGAGTATCTGATACTTCCTTTTTTATATGACACATGATAATGTTCGTTATATCAGTTGTATTCTTGACCAAGTCAAAATCTGAGGTTTCTTTCTTCCAGTCTGGCTCTCAATTCATATGTGAGTATTTGTATTTATAATAAGGATATTTTCCTATGTTCATGAAATTATATTCAAAATCATCTTCCAGTAGCACATGCACTTAATTTTGTAAAGATCATCCATCTAGTCTACAAATTGCAGCCAATTGATATGCATTTGGTTACCATCCTGCCTAAGCAAGATCCTTGATGCTGGACTTAAGGTATTTTTTTAATTCCAAGGGGTCGAAATGTATCGTATATTTTTAAGCTTGTTGGCATATAATTCACAGACCATTCAATTCAGTGACTTAAAAACATTAAAAAGAGTTGTGCAGTAATCACCGAAATCTTTAGAATACTTTTTTCAGCCTGATACTCTATATTCCTAACTCCCCACTACCCCCAAACTTTCCTTCTCATAACCCTCCCGGCCCAAACCAAAGTCCCGGCCACTGGCGTTGACTCACAGCGACCCTAGAGAGCAGGGTGGAGCTGTCGCAGTGAGTTTCAGAGGCTGTAACTCTTTCAGGAACAGAAAGTCCCCCTTTTCTCCGCTGGAAAGGCTGGTGGTTTCAAATGGTTGAACTTTCAGATTGCCGTCCAATGCCTAACCACCACACCACCAGGGCTTCTCTATTGATTTGCTTCGCTTCAATTGCATATAAAGACGATCTTATAAAAACAAAACAACAACAAAACCCCAACGACAACAAAATGAAACACAGAGAAAACTCAGCCCCTTGAGGGGGCAGAGGCTGTGAGGGTTGGGGGAGAAATATGATGCTTTCTATTCCCAGAAAGAGTTACGGCTTCGGAACCCCCTAAGAGGGCGCTCCCATCTTGTCCTGTGGGCTCGGTGACCGGAAGGGACTCCGTGCAGTGAGTTTGCTCTGGTTCATTTTAGATGCAGCATCACCAGCTTGAGAAATCATGTCAGGACCTCCTTGAGGCATTTGGCCATTCTAATAATAGTGTGCTTAATCTAGCTGATGGTATAGATTTTAAAGTGCGATTGAGGACAATATACATCTATAGGAAAGTTCTTTTGGAAAAGAATACACAGCAAGCTCACTGATAGAGGTTAAAATGTTAAGTTAGCGAACACGGTTGAAGGAAACCATGGGTGTTTGAAACTACGTCCGTTTCAATTACGCTCATTCACTAGAAAACCCTGTGTCTGCAGGATTCAGACGTCACAAAAAGCGTAGAAAGTATGAAAATAGCAAGTATATGTTAGTTTTCAGTGGTCGATTATTGAGCAACATCACAAACAAGAGATTCGAACCGAAGTCTGCGGCTTTCCAAATGCACAATCTCGGGACAGCCGCCCTGGGCTTCACTTTGGGGCAGAGCGTTTTAGCCGAAGTCTAACGGGGTGTTTCAGTTCTTTTAATTTGCAACAGCTGTGTTTGAGGTAAAGCTCAGTCCCCTTAGAAGGGTCTCCTAATCCTTATGACAGGATGTGCATAACTTGCATCGTACTGATTTCACTGGATGTTATAATTCAAGAATTATCATAGCACAAGGAAAGTCGTAACGGTGTAGTGGGCTTTGAGTTAGGCTGCTAACCACTTGTTCAAATTCCCCAGGCCCTGGCGACATGAAAGACAGATGAGGCTCAGGAGACGTTTTACTCCTATGAAGATTGCAGTCTCAGAAACTCACAGGGGCAGTTATACGCTGCCCCATTGGGTTGCTGTGAGCCAGGATCCACTAATGGTTTTTGTTTGTTTTAGGAAATAAAACAGTACAGATTGAATGGCTGTTTCTTTATATTCCCCTGGAAAACTACCATCATTCCTTTCCCAGCAATTCCTTTTCCCACTTTTTTGAAATGTATACATATCTTTATAGGTTTTGATATTTTGATTATATGCATATGCATGTTTATAAAATTGCTTGGTGCATTTTTAAGTTTTACATATATTATAGTAAATATTTCTCTTAAAAGATTGTGTTTAAATTTACCATTTTGTTTTGGGTAACTCTAGTTCACTTATTGAATTTTTTGTATAATATTATGCAATAATATATCAAATTGTCTTAATTTGTCTTATATAAATAGACATTATTAATATAAAATACCACAAAGCAAGTGGCTTAAAACTGCAGAATTTGTTATCTTAAGATTGTAGTTGCTATATATTTCCAAATTCAAGGTGTCAGTAATCCCTGCTTTCTCTGAAGGTCCCAAGGTAAGATTTTCCTAGCCTGTGGGTGATTGAGTTAGTTAGTTTATTGTGCCAACCTGGCTGATAAACACATGTGGGGTTAATTGAAGGTCAGAGAGATAAATGGCTCTGAGAACCTCGCCTTTCTAGTTCTCTGGTCTCTTGCTTTGTGAGGTTGGACCAGGGTGCAGCTGCCTTAGCCAGTTCCCTGCTCCAGCTGGCAAGACTGACTTCTTGCAAGACATCCCCAAGGAGAAGTCACATGGCCCTACTCCGATGCAGCCCTGGGTGCTGGAGCAGCCTTGTGGAGACTCCTGCCAGTGCTGAGATGCTTACATGTTCACTGATTCGGCTTTCCTCCTGCAGTCGGCATCGTTGGGTGTGTTTTTTGAGATGGAGGAGGACTTTGTGGACTGGTTTTGGACATATGGGTTAATGGGTTAATGTTGGACTTGTGGGCTTGGACAGCACTGGGTAGGGATGTTTTCTTGATGTGCACTTAACCTTTATATAAAACTCTCTCTTATACATGAGTTTCTGTGGATTTGTTTCTCTAAAGTACCCAGACTAATACAGTGCTCCTAACAGCCACTGGTGTTCCTTGGCTTAGAGACATCTTACTCTTATTACTGCCTTCATATTCACATTGTAATCTTCCCTCTGAGTTTTTATTTTATAAACTGGATCAGTCATATTGTTTTAAGACCCACCATACTCCGACATGATCCCATTTTTATTTAAGTAATAACATGTTAAAACACCTTGTTTTTAAAGAAAAAATTATATCTAGAAGTACTAGAAATCTTATTTTTAAACAAAACCAACTCTCAGGTACCAGTAATTAGGTCTTCAACATACCTTTTGCAAGAAATAATTCACACTATAGAAGGCATTTATATTTACCTCATCATTTTAATATTCCCTATTGCAACTCTCTATTGTAATCCCTAAGGAACTCTTTTGTATAGTGGGTTATGCTTGCAGTTAGTAATGAATAGAAATTTATTTAATGGCAGTGGATTCTGTTGTTTGCTTATTGTAATCCCCAATGCAGTAAATATCCTTATTTCCTATACACTTATACAAGAGTTTCAATAGGATAGAAGGACAAGACAAGGGTCCTAGTTCATACAGCCCAACAATAGCTTTGTAATCAGTGGAAGACTATAGACAAGGCCATTCATTAGAGTGTTTAAAAAAAATGGAACCAAGACAGTGACTTCCAAGATCTGCTGGGCCAGTTCTATGCAAGACTGAGAGGTAACCTTGGAAGGTTCAAGTAACTTTTTTTGTGCTCCAAAGGAATAACCTAGAAAGATTTTCTTCCTTAAAAAAAAGCAGAACAATCAAAAGAGCTTATTAGGAGGAAGTTCTAAGAAAATATAAAGCAACTGTCATGTGAGAAATGGTCCAGGGAAATTGTGTCGAGGGATTCTTTCCATCATGGCAGAGTACCTGCACATTCTTACAGAGTAGGTAGCAAAGGTTGTCCTCATACATTTTCAGTGGGAAACATTGTCCCACCCACTCTATAGCCCTAATCCTACACTTCAGACTTGTTTCTTCCCCCTAAACTTAAAGAACATGGAAAGCAAACAGGATTTGATTCTCACAGGGTTCCCAAACCACAGTTTTGATGTGCTGTCAACCTAAGCGTACGGAATTCTTCAAGGAAGGTGTGGAAGTTGAATGATTTTATGTCAACTGGACACTCCTTACGAGGGGTGGAACCAAACTTGTCAATCAAGTAGTAGCTTGATGACACCTCCAGAGGGCGGGGGTGGGGGGGAGGCGGGGTGTTCTCTTGGTTGAGAGTAAAATAATCTGGGAACTACCTCTCTCTATCACTTGCTTTTTTTCTTCATTGCTGGGATTTGACTGTGGGGGGAGGAAGGGAGACACTCTTTGTCTGCCTCCAGGTGTGGCCCTGTGTGAGCTGCCTGACTTTGATTGGTGCCTTTTGCTGTGTTTCCACCAACCTTGGATTCACAACAACTCTGCACTCACCAATCTGAAAGCATCCTGGTCCCCGCTTCACTTGTCTGTATCATCAGTCTGCAGCTAGGGGAGTCTCAAGAGGGACCTATGGATTTGAGTTGGACTTGCCTGGGATGTTTTCTTGATATATAATTATTTCTTGATATATGAAGCTCTTTCTTATAGATGCATGAAGGTCACGGGATTTGTTTCCCTATACCAGGGGTCAGAAAACTTTTGAGACAGAAGAGCCAATCCTGTCTCTCACAACAATTTAAAAGTTATTCAAGATGCATAAACATATTTTTACAAACAAATGAAGTTACCCGCATCTGAAAACGAAGCTATTTTCATTTTCACTTTTACTGTACGTATCCCAGATGGCTCAAGAGCCCCAGTTCTCCAACCCTGATCAAGACAACTTGTCTTAAACATAGAAGGGTTCCAAAATAATAAAATAAAATCTACAGCCAATTGTCTGTCAGTTGGTTGTGCGATGGTGATCGTGGATTGCTGTAATGCTGGAAGCCATTTCACAGGTATTTCAAAGACCAGCACGGTCACCCAAATTGAGCAGGTTTAGGCAGAGCTTGCAGAAGAAGGAAAGGCTGTAAAGAAGAAATAGAATGTCTATTTCAGAGGAATTTGTCACTGAAAACATTATGGATAGCATAGAAGCATTATCAGCGACTAAACACCTCATGAACAGCAGTGGAATACTGTTGCTGCCAGAAGATGAGCCCCCAAGTCAGTAGGCTCTCAAGGTACGACAGAGGAAGAGCTGAATCCTCAAACCAGTGTCAACCATAATGACATAGATGGAGTAAAACCTGCAGGAGGGAAGCCTGTGGATCCTTCACTTGCTGATGGAGTATAACTTAGAAGAAGAAACAGCTGCAAGCATCTATTAATAATTGGAACTTCGCATACAAAGAATGAATCAAGGGAAACCAGAAGTACTAAAAACTAAAATGGAACACATAAAGATCAATGTCGTAGACCTTGGTGAGCTGAATAGACTGGTATTGGCCACTCTGAGTCAGAAAATCATATGTTTTACTAGGCCAAGAATGAGAGATTCAAGAGGAATGGTGTCACATTAATCATGATAAAAGACAGTTCAAGATAGATCTCGAAATCTAACACTGTCTGTGATAGCATGATGCTTATTCAAATATTTCTACCAATTCGAAAGACAGATGACCCAAGGGAATGCTCAAATTATAGAACATGATTGTTAGCATCAACATACAAGTAAAATTTTGCTGAAGATTATCCAATAGTGGTTGCAGGAGTACATGGACTGCTAGAAATTCAGGCTGGATTAAGAAGAGGTAAAGGAACAAGGGAGGTCATTGGTGGTGTCAGATCTCTTGGCTGGAAGCAGATAATAGCAGGAAATGGTTTACTTATGTTTTATGGACAATGCCAAGGCATTTGAGTGACCATAAATAATAACAAAACAAAACAAAACATGGGTAGTCTTGAGAACAATGACTGGAATTCCATAACACTTCATTGTGCTCTTGTAGAACCTGTACATGGATCAAGAGGGAGGTCTGGAAACTGCCAATAAAAGTGTCAATAAAAGTGAGTATCAAGAGAGGTGTGTGTCAGCATTGTATCTGTTCACCACACTTACTCAATAGGTATGTTTAGTAAAGAGAGACGCTGCATTAAGTGTCCAATACCAATATATTTCAGGTCACTAATGTCTAGGATATTAATCACTATGTATTCTATTTCATTATTTTTCTCATTTTATTGGGGGCTCATACAGCTCTTATCACAATCCATACATCCATCCATTGCGTCAAGCACATTAGTACATATGTTGCCATCATCATTTTAAAAACATTTTCTTTCTACTTGAGCCCTTGGTATCAGCTTCTCATTTTCCCCCCTGACTCCCCCACCCTCCCTCATGAACCCTTGATAATTTATAAATTGTTATTTTTCATGTCTTACACTGACCGATGTCTCCCTTCACCCACGTTTCTGTTGTCTGTCCCCCTGGGAAGGGGTTATATATAGACCATTGTTTTCAGTTCCCCCTTTTTCTCCCCCAAGCTTCCCCTTCCCCTCCTGGTATCACTACTCTCATTATTGGTCCTGAGGGGGTTATCTGTCCTGGGTTCCCTGTGTTTCCAGCTCTTATCTGTGCCAGTGTACATGCTTTGGTCTAGCCGAATTTGTGAGGTAGAACTGGGCTCATGATAGTGGGGGACAGGGAGGGGAAGCATTAAAGAACTAGATAGAACAGCAGTTCTCAACCTGTGGGTCATGACCCCTGTGGGGGTCAAACGACCCTTTCACAGGGGTCATCCGATTCATAACAGTAGCAAAATTAGAGTTATGAAGTAGCAACGAAAATATTTTATGTTGGTGGTGGGGGGTCACCACAACATGAGGAACTGTATTAAAGAGCCATAGCATTAGGAAGGTTGAGAACCGCTGAGATAGAGAAAAGTTGTGTGTTTCATTGGTGCTATTTTATGACTGAAAAATTTCCCAAATTCACATTTTGTATACCCCATGTTTCAATTATTAATTGAAATTTGGAGCTGTTTTCCCTCATTTTGAGAGATACCCCAGGAGAAAATGAGAAGCCTTACTTCATCCACCCTGTTATAGTTGAATTTACTTTGAGAAAGTATCTCTTCCTGTCTTATTTATAGTGCCTTCTAACCGGATGGCCTTCTCATCTAGCATTATTTCTGACAATGTGTAACTTTTATTCGCAAGGTTTTCAGTATATCGGAAAGTGTTCTGCTGTACTTTATATGGCCCCAGAAGTGGACAGCCCATTCATTTTCATACTCTGTTCTTAGTCTCAAGCTCTGATAAAACCTTTTCATAATGGGCGACCCTGCTGGTATTTGCAATACCAGTGACAAAGCTTCCAGCCTCACAGCACAGAGCACCCCGGTGTAACACAGTCACAGACAGTGGTGGCCCAGAGGATTAGAGAGCTTGAAACACCACCATCAGAAGTGAATAGACCTACATTGAGGATACGTTGAGAACATTGAGGATATGTTGAGAAATAGCATTTTCACGTTTGAAATTTTTGTTTAATGGATGTTCCTATAACTTTTAGCAATACTTTTTGACCTACCTGAATATTCTTAGTTTTTCATATGATGGTTATCTTGTTAAGAGCAGCTAAAATAAGGGGAAGTGTAGAATAAAGAATCGTTGTACATTATAGTCAATGGCATCGTTAAAGATGTCTCCTTTATACACGACAAGCCCTCCTAGCATAGTTGGTTATATGTTGGGATGTTGTGAGGTCAGCAGACAAAACCGACAACCAGTCCATGGGAGAAAGATACTCCTGTGAGTACTTATCATCTTGGAAACCCACAGGGTAGTTCTCCTCTGTCCTGTCATGTCACTATGAGTCTGAATCCTCTCCTCTCTTCTCTCTCCTCCCCTCCATTTTTGATGACTTTCTCTCCCATCCCCTTCCTTCCCCTCTTTTCTCTTCTCGTCTTCTTCACTTCCCTCCTCCCACTTTCTCTCTCTCTTAGTATTATGATTACGTGTTGCAGAGTTGATTCCAACTCATTGCCACCCTATGTAGTCCAGAAGGCAACACTGCCTGGCACCACCTCGCCATACAATCTTTGCTCTGTTTAAGGTGACAGCTGCAGCCACTGTGTCCAGCTGTCTCCTGCAAGGCTTTCCTTGCGTTTGCTGGCCGTCTGCTGTATCGAGTCTGTTGTCCTTCTATGGGGACTGGTCTCTCCTGATACATTTCCCAAAGTATGTAAGATGATGCTTCACAATACTCTTCCTGAAAGGCATTCTGGTTATAGTCTTCCAACACAGATTTGTTTGTTCTTCCGTCAGTCAGGGTGTATTTAATATTCATAGCTATCATCATAATGGAAGCAAACCACATATTTTTCTCTGTGTTATCCATTGTCCATCTTTCGCATTCAAATGAGGAAACTCAAATGACATAACTGGAATCAGTCGCATCTTTACCTTTCATTAAATATTTGCTTGTTTAGCACTTTCAACTGCCCTCTTTGTGGCAAATTTAGAGTATTTCTCCTCACAATTAATCATTAATCTTAGTTTGAATCTATAAGACTTAAGCATCCTCGAAAGAAGAGTTTCTCATAGAGCAGAGAAAGTCTTAAGGAGTTAAAAGTTCAATTTCCATATTCCCTTCTCACCTACATTTCCCCCATGTTTTTCCAGAAAAATAAAGGAGCTTTTGAAAATAATGGCCACAAGTAGCCTTTAATTTTTATGTGTCACATGATTTTTGCCCCTTAACTTCAGCTTCCACACAGTAATTAACAAACCATCCCCAGGGTATGCATCTCTCGAGAGAAAGAAATGTCATTCCAGTTCAGCTTGTGTGACAGCATAAAACTGACTTCTAAATTTTAATCAAGTGTAGGTCACATGCAGGGAGAATGACAGGAGAACAAAGGCTGTGAGCAGATTAGATTGTCACCAGATTTCTCTTTTTTAAGCTAAATTGACTTCAGCAATAATCACTTAAAAATAACAAAACTTTCCTTTTTAAGATTCTATTTCAGCAAGTGGCCTGATCTCCATGAAGCGTTACAAAGATAGAAATAATGACTGCTGTAGGAAAAACAAGTTTGAGATTAAAATTGTTAGAAAAATAATATATTTTAAACATGATTGAGGGAGAAATTGAAAAAAAATCAGCCATGTGAAGATAATATTTTTGAGTCTTTAGAAGGATAGGATTACATTTTATTCTTTTTATTTTACTCTACACTCTATCTTTTAAGTGTGGCTAGTAGACTTGGAAGTGTCATAAGAGAAGACTACAGACAATGATTAATTCTTCTAGGTACCACTGAAGAGCCCTGGTGGCAGAGCCAGTTGAGCGTGGGACTACTAACTTGAGCGTTACTTAAGCGTGCGACTACCAACCACTCCCTCGTCAAAAGTTGGGGCGATGTGCTCCTGTGAACTTTTACAGCATGAGGACCCCTGTGGAGCTGCTGTTCTGTTGTTGTCCTTTAGGGTCAGTATGAATTGCAATCCACTGGAAGGCAGTGGGTTTGATTTGTTTGTTAGGAACAACTATATTCAGTAGGATAGCTCAATTCATTAGCCACTGCGGCTGTTCAGGGACACGTTCCCCTACACATTCATACATTTTTGAGGAAAAATTATTCTCACTGTGTTTTAAGCTCTGTTATGCAATTTTCTGTTCATTTACCTGGGAGTTTTATCGACTTTATACAAAAATGATATAGGTAAACGTCTGCTGTGGCAAACCACTATTTCATCTGGAGAATGTTTCGATAAACTGAACAAGGTACTAGGGCCAAAGATGAAGAAGATAATGCAATATTTATCAGTATTCACCGGGGATTGGTCCTAGTGCCCCTGTGGATATCAAAACCTCCCGATGCTCCAGTCCTCTAATATGATACAGAGCAGTTTTTGCAAACAGTCTAAGCATATCCTACTGTATGTTAAGTCATCTCTAGATCAATTATAACCAATACAGTGTAAATGCTTTGTGGATGGCCTTTATGCTCCCTCTTAGCCTTTGAGGGATTGCTTTGACCACTTACTTGTCCTTTAGAAGATATTTCCCTACCTCAAATAACCTAAATGTTTTCTGTTCATGTTTTGTTGAATCAAGATAAGAAACACCTTTGGATATAGGAAGGCCAACTATACTGCTCAAAGGCTGTAAGGTAATAAACTATATTTCAACATGTAAAAGGATTTATCAAAGTTTTGAACTAAAAACAATAAAAACAAAAACACCAAGGGAGACTTAATACATATCTCAATTCTATTTAATATGAGGACTTAGGGAATACACAAGATGAATTTTCAAATATAAGTACTGAAAAGGTGTAATGGTAACTCCATACTAAACACTGTCAGCCACTGTAAGAGAACTATGTTTTGGCTAGGAACCTTGGTGAGGCAGTGGTTAAAATGCTCAGCTAGCCAAAAGGTTAGCAGATGGCGCCCACCAGCCACATTGGTGGAGGGAGCTGTGGCGATCTGTAAAGAGTTAGATCTTTGGAAAGACTATGGTGCAGTTCTATGAATTTTGATAAGTGGGAATGAGTCAGAATCCACTCAAAGGATGTGGGAGTAGAGAGATGCTTTTGATTATATAATCTGTCTGTAATCGTCTCAACAGCTCCATGAAAGAGTGACACATGTCCGACCACTTGGGTGAAACCGCCCACCTGAAATCTGAAATGTGAATGTTTTGTTTAATTTATCCAATATTCCACAGTACCGTACCGCTACTTTCTTTCTTCTTAAAAATACGTTTCATTATATAAACTACAAGCATAAACTGAACTAATTTTTAAAGGATTGGTGAGTGATTTTTGTACATTACCTTTTCTAAACAGGGAGAGATATTTACACTATTCTTAATGGAACTGTTAAGAAAGTCTTTTTTATAAAAGTCCCTTGAGAGTCGTAGATGTTCGCATATACTTCTCATAAAATACAGTGAGAGACAGAAGTGAGGCATAGAGCACTTTTTGTGAATTTTGGTCAACGATTAAGAAAGTGAAGGACTAAAAGAGAGAAGAATTTTCTATCTTAACTATTTGTTGTTCCCTACAGTTCCCCAGATTATATATATATATAAAATCAAGCCCAGCTATAAAGTAGATAGAGCTGTGGGAGAGACAATATTGTAGACTGTTAATGAGCCTTTCTCCAACATGGATGCCTCGTGTTGTTTTGATTTAATGTAGTCCAGCTCAAGCTATTTGCTCAGGATGCAATTTAAATACAACCCTAAATATGTTAGTCTGGGTAGACCAGAGAAACAAACCCAGAGACACTCCTCTATGTATAAAGATAGCTTCATATTAAAACGTAATTGTATATTAAGAAATCAACCCAGCCCAGTCCAGAACAA
>NW_022103902.1:4560850-4579026 GCF_000313985.2 Echinops telfairi | reverse complement strand
GGAAGAAAAAGTGATGGAAGAGAAAAAACATGAGGCAAGAACAGTTGGCTGTGGTCTTGCTCAATCCTGCTTTGTGGAATCTACATTTGAGCTTCTCCATAGGCAGATCCTCTAGAGAAGACCTTGTAAACGTTGTGAAAGACAAAGGTGTCCTTTCATGACTAAGAAGCATCTTTTCCGAGTCATTTTCTTTTGGATGACATTGTAGATTCATGTAAAAGCTGGACAATGAAAATCAAAAGGATCGATGCGCTTGAACTATGATATCACTTAAAATATAACATAGATCGACAAAAGAATCAACTGATGGTTGAAGAAATCAACTAGACTGCATCTAGCTTACCTTGGGCATGTAATCCTGTAAGGACAGTACCAGAAAAGAACAGCATGTTTTGTTTTGTTGTTTTTAAAAAATGTTTAATAGAGGGTCTTTGAAAATGAGGGCAATCCCCAAAGAGAAACAAAACCCACCAACAATTATCTCACACATACCAATGATCATGAAGATGGGATCGGACTGGGCAATGTTCCACTCCGATACATAAGACTGTCATGAGTTGCAGTTGATTCCAGGTAACTAAATTCAACCTTTGCCTTGAAAAAAAAAGTCATATGGGATGAGTGGGAGTACATGGGTAATATTAAGACCTTGCATATTATCTACTGAGAATACCATGTTGGTGTTAGTCAATAAAAGATGGACTATACCTTACCAATACTTATAATTGAAATGTAGATCACTCAAAACAAGAGGAAAGTTAGAATTAATTAGATAGAAGAATAGCAAGAAACTAAGTACTAAGGACCGTTGAAGTTACTGAAGTTGATAATTAGGAAATACAAAGAAAGAAAATTTAGAAACAGGTGTTCAGTAATTTAATTAGCTTAACAGTATATACATTGTTGTTATTGTTGTTAGGTGCCACCGTGTCATTTCCGACCTAGAGCCACCTCATGCACAACGGAAGGAAACACTGCCGCGTCCTGCCCCCTCCTCACAACTGTTCACATGCCCAAGTCCATTGGTGCAGCCTGGTGTCCATTCATCTCCTTGAGGGCTTCCTCTCCTTCATGGCCCCTCTAGCCTCCTGAACATGACGTCCTTCTCCAGGGACCAGTCTCTCCTGACAACTTGGCCAATGTATGTAAGACAAAGTCTTGCCATCCTTGCCTCTAAGGAGTATTATGGCCATATTTCTTCCAAGACAGATGAGTTTGTCATTTTAGCACTCCATGGTACTTTATTCTTCTCCAGCACCACAATGCTTTTGAATTGTGGTGTCGGCGAAAAATATACACATCCATCCATATATATCTTAAATAGTGATATATGTTGATTAAAAAAAACCCCTCAATTGACATGGCGTTTGAAAGGAGCTGTTGAAGAAAGAAACTTTAAGAGTTACCTTGGACAGTCTTAATTGTGACCTCTTTCCCTACTAAAACCATATCAGCAATCTGCTGGGGATAACTCTTTATGGAAAGAAGCAGGCTTGCTCAATACAGGTTGTGTTAGTCTGGGTAGACTAGAGAAACAAAGCTAGAAAGAGCGTTATATACAAGAGCAATTGAATCTTGAGAAAACATCCCAGCCCAGTCCACATCAAGTCCATAAGTCTGATATTAGCCCATATGTCTGATACTAATCTATAAAGTCTTCTTCAGACTCCCGAAACACATGCAATGATGCTGAATGCAGGAAGATCATAAGCCAGTGGATAGAAAGTCTTGTGGATTCACTGGTGGCAGAGGCATCTCAGTGCTGGCATGGGTCTCCACATGGCTCCTTCAGCTCCAGGGCTCTACCGTAGCTCCATGTGTCTTGTCAGCAAGCATGCACCACAGGGAGTGAGCCTGTGTGCCACCTCCAACGAGCTATTTATCTCCTTAGTGCCTCCAAATGAGGTCATCAAGCTGTGACCTGATTGACAGGCTAAATTCCACCCCTTCACTCTTAAGTCTCAAATTGACAACAGATTATGTATCTAGCACCCAGGTAACTACAAAAAAAGAGATGACTTCTTAATCAAGTAGATGACTTAAACTTCAAGACTTCATGAAATCATATTTAGACTTTTAAGATATCTCAGATCCATAATTTAAACTTTTATATTAGTTCCTAAACTCATATTTGAAATATAACTGATGGGAGAAAAATGGACCTGAACTAAACTTATGGTGCTCAATGGGATCAGAATTTTTCAGGGCATAGGTGATTCCTTCCCTGCTTCTCTTTCTCTCATCTCTCGGCATTCCCTTAGAGTAGAGCAGAAGGGTCAGAGGAACAAAATAAAGGACGAGGAATAAGACGGGAAAGGGAAGGAGAAAAAGAAGAGCCATCAGGCAAGTCGTATAAATTAAAAATCAAAGGTGGTCAGAGGTGCCTTGTTCCCACTTAATTCCACAAACCCTTCATTTTGTTCTCAGCTCCTTTCAGCTAGCAGTTTTCCGAAGCAAACATTAAACATTTAATGAGGTGTTCAGATGATGTAGACTCCCCTACAACAATGCTCAGTCTAATGGCAGTTACTCATAGAGTATGCAGAAAACATTTGGGGATGCATATGGTGTTTGTCTTCCAAATATTATCACCACTTTCATGTTCAGTGAAATATATTAAATGTGAGAAACAGGGACCTGGGATACTCATTTTGGGATCAATAGAATGTGATTAAAAAATTAGAGCAAAATGTTTACAAACTCCCTCTTTTTCTTACTCTCTATCAGTAGAGGTAGGTGCCAGAAGATGTTGTGAATTATATTATTCAACCATAAACTAAGGTGGTTATAAAATCAAATTCTGTAGTATAAAATAATAACTTCCTTTTACATCATGTTTCTTATAAAGCAGAAGTGTTCAACTATGTTATAGCAAAACTTTATCCAAGATTATCATCTATTAATTTTTAAAAACAAATCTAAAAAGCAGGAGCTAACCCTGCTGCTTGTGTGAAATACTTTAAGCAACTTTTCATTGAATATTGTTGGGATGACAATGAGAATTTGGCAGGGCCCCTGTGCTCAGTGCTGAGCTATTTCAGGTGTTTTCAAACTTGAACAAAGTAAGGAAAGTGTCACCTTTGTCATCCTGGTTAAAGTGGAGGAAATATGCTTCTAGTACGCAGCTTTGCTTGTTTTATAAGGCATAAAAAATCTGCACACATTTTTTTTTAATAAAAGGAAACTAACCTTTCATTTTAACCATCTTCTTTTTTTGTTGTTTAATGAGGATTTGGCATTTCTAAACACAGCATCGTTTAGTTGACTGCCTTGTATAGGAGGGGTTGCACAGTGAGTCAGCAATGGAGGAAAATAACTACAACAATATCAATCTCATGACCAAGCTGAGTATACAGAGAAATAATTGTGGAAGAACAATGCTAATGCTTTTTATTACAAATGTCATTTGCATTTTAGTACACCCATTAGCAAATGTTTCATTTGTTCTACTACAAAACCTTAAATCCCTTATACCTAAGGACATATCAGTATGTCCACTTCACCTACTGTGACAGTTACATAATCTTCTGTCAATTTGCACAAAAGGGTGGAGTCTAGTCTGTCAATCAGGTCACAGCTTGAACCCCTCATTTGGAGGCACAGTGGAGATAAACAGCTCACTCTAGGCCACACCCACATTCTTGCCTTCCCTTTCCTGCTGTTGAGACACTCAGAGAGCTGCAGGAGACCTGGGGAGACCCGTGCCAGGGTTGAGATGCTTCCATTGACACTGGATCCACAAGACTTTCTAGCCACCGATCTGTGATCTTCCTGCATTCGACATCTTTGCATGTGCTGTGTGAGTTTAGAAAGGAATTTATAAACTAGTAGCAGACATATGGACTAATTGGATTCATGAACTTGATCTGGACTCAGTTGGGATGTTTTCTCAATATACAATTGCTCTTTTATATAAAGGTCTTTCTTATACATATATGAGTGTCTATGAATTTGTTTCTCTAGTCAACCCAGACTAATACACCTATCTTCCCATTAACCATTTCTCACAATAAGTTTTTGGTACTTACTCTCCCCTGCTATTGACTCTTTCTTTGATAGCAGATTCTAGGATAATGTTTGGCATCTATTTTGCTTTTAACTATAGTTAAATTATAGTTAAAGCAAAATAAAATGCATAAAGTTGGTTTAAATAGAAGATGAGACACAATTTCTATACTCAAAGGACCTATGTGTGTGTGTTTATTTTAATTCCAAGACTCATGGGATTTTTCTTCATGTAGTTTTCATAAAGCCAGTATTGCCTAGGAAACAAAAGCTATTCATTGAGTACCTAGTATGTACTAGGCAACATGTAGGTGATAAAGATATAAGGAGTTGAAAGAAACATTTGAAGACAAGTCTAACATTTTCTCTTAGTAAAACTTCTCTCATAAATCTGTAACATCTACAAAGGCAATGCACTTGGAAAAATAAAACTTCAAGAACCAGTTACTGTCAATTTCCCCACAACTCAGGGTGACCATGGTGTATTCAAGGGCTTCCTTTGACTGAGTTTCCCAAGCAGATCAACAGGAATTTCCCTCAAGGTGTCTCTAGGTGGACTTTAATTTCAAAAGTTTTGGTTAGGAGCTAAAGCCATAATAAGTTACTATATATAAATTCAGGAAATAAAAAACTCCAGGATATTAAAATTATAAATATCAACAGACTTTATCCTGTTTGTTGTTAATGCTGTTAGTTGTCATGTAGTTTGCCTGTTTCATGTCAATCCTATGTAGACAGAAAATCAATGTGACTTGTTCCTGTGCCATTCCCATGGTCACTTGACAATGGTGCTCTTGTGAACTAGAGGGTTTTCACTGACAGGTTTTGAAAGTAGTTCACTGGTCTTTTTTTCCTAGGTTAACTTAGTGTCTGGGATCGTCAACCTATATTCATGTGTGTGTGTGCTGGAGGTGTAATGCAGCTCAGGTCCCTGAGTAATCTTTGATTTGCATAGATTGTCTGATATCTAATTCAGAGCATTTTCACCTTCACATGACTCACTTCATTATGTGTTCTCCAAGGAGCAAACATACGTGCATCAAAGAGATTGTTTTTTTAAAAAACAATCCACTCTTTCAATTTACCACATGTGATAGGTGGATTAAAGCACCTGATGAGAGAGAGAGTAAGTGACCAAAGGGTTAGCGGTCAAGACGGACTTTATCAAAACCAAGGGCTCTGTCGTGCTTTCTTTTTGCAGTAGAATTGCAGCTAAATAAGGTTCTGAGTCAGGACCTAATTCCACCCCTTGTATAAGTGAGTTCAATAATTGCAATAGGAAGATTGTGCTCTCCAATATTGCCTACTTTTTATTTCACTTAGAAAAGATTTATGGTATATAGCAGTGTTGAGTTAGATTAAGTTGTAGTTAAAATGAAGATAGGAAATATATGAGATTTTACTTTTTAAAGGTAAGAGAATCATTTTTTAATCAATATATATATTTCATATGTAATGTTACTGTAACAGGATGATATATAGATATAGAGGGTATATACATATTGCATTGCAGAATAATTCTGAAATATTCTTCTCAATAGAAATTTTCATCTTTTTGGTTAGATGGGATATCTTTAGGCATTCATACAACTTCTTGTAGTAAACTTGGATGACTTTTTGTGAATATTGTTTGCTACACAGTTTTGTGTTTCTAACCGTGCCCTTAATATTGGTTTGACAGCACCCAGATTTTAGTTCAAAAGATTGTAAAAAAAAGTTCATGTGTGGGTTTCGTTTGGTTTGGCTAAATTCCTCGTGTTCTTAGCTAGAACTACAGTAATCTAATTGTTAATTACTTATCTCCACATTCGCTCATCCATGATTCCAACTCTTAGTGATGCTGTAAGACAGGGTACAACTGCCCTGCAGTTTTCCAAAACTATGGATCTTTATGGGGACAGGACTGGTGGTTTCAAGCTGCTGGCTTTGAGGAGCAGCCCAACTTATAACTCATTACGCCACCAAGGCTCCTTGCAGTAGAATTGCAGCTAAATAAGGTTCTGAGTGATTATGAATTTGGCAGCTACCAGCAAGGTCTGCAGTTCGAAATCACCAGTCCATTCGAGGGAGAAAGACAAAGTTTTCTATTTCCATAAATAGTTACAGTCTCAGGAACCAACAGAGACAGTTCTACCCTGTCCTAAAGGGTCACTATGAGTCAGAATAGAATTGATAGCTTTTAGCTTGCTTTTTTTGGACATGCATGTTACTTGTTTACATACTCATAACAAACAGATCCTTCACCAGGATAGCACCATATTTGCAGATTTTATATTCTTATTAATTTGGAGTGCTCCTTTGTCATTCAATTCATCTCATGTGACCTGAATGATCATTTGTGAAAATGAATTATTAAATTCAGATCAACATTCATTTTTGTTTGAGGAAAAACTACCAAATTACCAATTTGTGTATTAGATTTTGTGGTAGTTACATAATCTGGTGTCAATTTGAGGATTCAGAGTGAAGGGGTGGAGTCTAAGCTGTCAATCAGGTCGTAGCTTGATGACTTCATTTGGAGGTGCTAAGGAGATAGATAGCTCACTGGAGACAGGACACATGTTCACTCCCAGCGAGACATCCCTGTGGAGAAAACACATGAAGAGAGGCTGATGGAGCCAGACCTCTAGAGCCGGAGAAGCTACATGGAGACCCCTCTGAGATGCTTACAACGCCACTGGATCCACAAGACTTCCCACACACTGGCCTGTGATCTTCCTGCATTCTGCATCATTGCATGTGTTCATTAGTCTGAAGAGGACTTTATAGATTGGTATCAGACATATGGGCTAATATCGGATTTATGGACTTGATGTGGACTGGGCTGGAATGTTTTCTCAATATTCAACTGCTCTTGTAGAAAAAGCTCTTTCCTACACCCATATGAGTGTCTATGGAATTGTTTCTCTAGTCTACCCAGACTAACACAGATTTTACTCTCATCCTAAACTGCAGGTACAGGAATTTTCCTTTGGCACATGATGGTTATAAATGGGAATGTCAGAATAGGTTAAGTCAGACAGAAGCCAAGTACTCAGGCATAAAATCCTATAAGACAATGATCCAGTTGCTTATCAAGAAAAGAGAGTATGTTGTTGCCCAGGCAATGGATGGCACTGAAGCAAAATTCAGGGAGTGTGAGGGGACAATTTGGCTCCTTTCTAGGTTCAGAGCACGTCAGGAAATGCATTGCTGCTTTGCGCAGAGCTCCAGCCTGTGTGAACATTGATCCATGATAGGTATAGTTTTCTTCAGAGATTGTAGGGACAAGTCGGATGTGCTTCCAGTTCTCTCCTCTCCACTCTCCTTACCCTCGTCTCCCTGTGCCTTCCATTGCTCCTGCTACACCTGTGTGGTCTAGAGGAAGGGAAAGCACCTGCGTTCAAGTATGGTTTCTAAGCCAAGGTATTCCCTTACATTTATTTCCTCTGCAGCATGTTCTTCTCGTTCTTCACAGTACACTTACTAGCTCCTTAGACCCAGAGTTCCAAACAACTGCATGACTTGATACCTTTACGAATTTCCATCCATTCCCTAGATGACAGACTTAGAAAAAGAAAAGGTAAGAAGAAACCAGCAACACTTAAGAAATCAAAAGGATTACATCTTTCTATGGTCAAAGACCAGGTCTCGTGATCTTTGAATTTAACGTGTGATGGCTTTTTAACATGTGTCTTTTCTTTAAAAGCTTGACGATAACTCTTAGTCCCCTACATTGAAACTTGTAAGCTATTTTATCAGTCTCAGCTCTGTTCACCCCCTGATGGAGTTCTGTGTTTCCTTTGTCATTATCGCTGTTACGATAAGGTTCATATATATTTTCTTGGCTTTGAGAAGAGTACATGAGACAAACTTTACGTTCCCGTTCCCTAACAGTACTAACTAAGCCACTGTTTTTCTGATGTAGAAACCTGCCCTTTCACTGTTGACAAAGGGGACACAATCGGGTCTGTCTTTTCATTTTGCTCTGTCACTATTGTTACCTTGTCTTTCCAAGAGAAAGATGTACTTCCGGAAGACATGGAGCATCGCAAGAGAATTTTATTTGTACATTCCTAGAAGGGGGGTCCTGCTAGCAGCCTTATACGACACAGTATAACGGGCTCTGTGGTTTTCAAGGATGTCATTCTTTACAGGAGCAGAAAGCCTCTTCTTTCTCCTGTGGAGTGGCTGGTGGCTTTGAACTGCTGACCTTGAGATTGGCAGCCCAATGAATAACCCATTATTCCACTAGGGCTCCCGTGAGTCAGAATTGACGCAAGAGCAGTAACTGGTTTTTAGTTTGGAGGATGAAGGAAAATATACCAGTCAGTGTAACCAGCCTCAGTACTTCTTGTTCACCCCCACAGCTTGAGAACAAGGGATTCTGGGAAAGGCAGTCTTGATATTTTTGTCATGGTCCTTGCAAACAAGTCCACATTCCCACCTTAGCTTTCTCACCCTGTCTCACTATATAATGATGGCACCTCTGTGCTGTGTATATGTGTGCATTTTGTACCCCGTGATTGGGTCTGTTACGACTCCTAGTGACCTGAAAGGACAGAGTAGAACTATGGAAATGTCCAGAGGTTCCAAGGCTGGAATCCCTTTGGAAGCAGAAATGGTTGGTTGGTTGGAAACATGACTAGCAGTCTACTGGTAACCTTTATTGTTTCACTGTTGTTTGTCTGGGGGTTTTAAAGTATAATTCACTTTTTAAAGTGTCTCAATTTCATATAAACTCTTCTCTTCCTTCTTTCCTTCCACCATGCAGACACACACACACACACACACACACACACACAAAACACACACCCACCCTCTTTACTGACCTCCAGGCCATAACCAAGGAGATGTCCTTCATTGGGTGGTGAAAGCAATAAAAAGCCCCTTGAGGGCTGAGCTTGCTAGTCTAACCTTAAAAAAAGTGTCATTAGTTCCATCAAAAGAAAGACACTTTCTTATCTTAGAAGGATCAGAATGCAAGCTATAGCATCACACGGAATTGGACACTTGAGGGCTCTTCGCATCTCATAATTATTGATTGGAATAGCAAACGGAGTCATTTGTAGGCAACTCGCTCCTGACACATTGTAATGCAGGAACCACATTGAGAGTGTGTGAAATGAACAGGAGCAGGGCTGCTCCTTCAGCAATGTAGATGAAAACCACGTGCAGTTTCGAAACTCTAGATTTGCTGTTTCAAAGACCCTCAGAGCATCTGTTAGGCATTGCATGATCTAATCTCTCACACAGCTTTGCAGCGTGTCACACCATTCCCAAGTAAGGGGCCAGAAAATGAGCAGGCAGGTCACTTTTCACCTCATTAGCACAGTAGGGTGTGTGTGTGGGGGGGGGGGGGGGGGGGGCCTCAGGAAAACAAGCTGCTGGCAGAAGCCATGGGGCTTGCTAGTATCTTGTTTGAATAACAGAGAGGCCCCAGCTGTGTAATCCTTCTCCCTCTGCTTTTCTGTTCTTTCTCATGTACCTCCTTGCCTTTATTTTTGACCTTTCATCAGTTTGACCCCTACAGTGTTCATAACTGCCACACATTCCTGTCTTTGAAAGATAGAATATATTCCTACTTTCTCCTGAGAAGAGTCCTGGTGGTGCCTTTGGCCGCTATCAGAGCTTTGAATCCACCAAGGACTCTCCTCGGGAAAGAGGAGATAGTTTGTCCCCTACGGGTCACCTCTGCTTTGTGCTGTAGGGTCACTATGTCCTGGGATTCAAGTCAACTGCAGTGGTTGGTTTGGTTTTACTCCTGGGAGATCTTGGGCTTCGTAAAAGTATACCCAGTAATGCTATGGATGTGCACGATGTAATGCCCTGTTAAGTTTGAAATCCGGGTCCTTGGGACACACATGTGCAGAAGGTAGTGGGAGAGTAGATATCATTTCATTTTCCGAACTATTTCTTCATGGGCAGGTAGAAATTCTCGCGATGCTTTGTACTCATTCTCTGGACACACCCTCCTCCCAATAGCACGTGTTCATCGTAGTGATCCCACGTGGCAGGGAAGAAGTGGCCCATGGCATTGCTAAACGAACCTTGTCATGAACAGATAGATTGCCGCATCTTTCCCCAGGAGACCGCTGGTTGAGCTTGAACATCTAGGCTTTCCGTTAGCAGTCAAGTTCAGCTGACACCAGAAAAAGGAGGCCTACAACTTGTGGGTGTTTAATGTGCTCATACCTCTTTTGATGTACTTCACCCAAGCGCCCTGCTGGACCTTGGAAAAGAGGGAGTCACATGATACTGGGCCGAACGATACCTCCTGGTTTTGCCCAGGCTTCGTCTCCTGCACCACAGTGCACAGGACTGCCATTTCAACCCCTGCTGACAGTAGAAAGAGGATACCGCATATCATCGAGTCTGTGCCGACTCCAATATCGGCCGATGCACCAGGCTTTACCACAAAAACTGCATGAAAAATGTGCCGAACCACCCGGCTTTTACACGAGTATATACGGTACTTCCTCTTATAGTCTATTAAATTCATTGCACCTATTATATCAAACATATGATCATTTCGACAGGTAAGTGGGGCTATGGCAGTTTGGTAACCAAGAATGATGCCATTATGACCTGGCACTGATGGTACCACATCCAGCTAATGCTTTAGTCTTGAATTTTCCTGTTTGGAACTTACTAAATGTATTCTTTGTGCTGTATTTGAGGTGTGGGGCTGTCTTTTCGTCCCCTCAAACAAATGGCATAGTTGGAAACAGGATGACAAAGCTGTCTCTCCTGGCAGGATCTCCAGGGGTTGGGATGAAAGGAACTGATCCCAAACAAGGAGGTTTTCATACCGCCCCCTCCCCCCCCACCCCCCCGCCCCCCCCTAAGGTGACCACTACTGGACATTTTGAACTCCTGGCTTGAGGCCTTCAGAAACATTATTAAGTCTTATCAAGGCTTGCTATGTGTTTTCTCAGATATACATGGTTAAAAGTTTGTTTCCATTTTTTCTCTGTCCTGTTACAGATACCTTGGACTACCTCCTTCCAGTTTGCTCAAAAGTTCTCTTTCATCAGCTCGCAAACCCTGGGATGGGCTTCCTTGATGTTTCATTCCAGAGTGCTTGTTTTATTTCCAGAGGCTTTCTGTGGCTCAGAGAAATCTGAAATCGGTGTTCTGTTTCAGCACTTCTCAGAAGGAATTCTGCTTCTCAGGGAGCTCTGGGATCATGGGATTATGCGCATGTGTGGTGTGGTGTACAAAGATAGATAGATGATAGAGACTGGAGTGTTTTTTTCCAAAGCTATGTATTTAAATGTTTTTCACAAAACAACCATATCACTTTCAAAGTACTCTCCATTACCCTTACTGAATACACTGGTCTAATCTGTGATTCCATTCTGCTCCACCCAGGGCAATTCCATTTTGGGGGGTACCCCCTTGTATACATGTACATATGACACCTAAAAGCAACATATAACATTGACTCACCATTCCTGTTGCTGGAATTTTACGGGCACTTTTGAACAGTGAGTATATATGTGACAATTCCCCGTTCGGTTTTGAAAGACATGTCTTCAAGTTTTACCAAAGACCCTTTACAATATCCTTGATTATCTTTGAAGGACATTTTCAGTCATTTTGAAACTGGGTCATCTGACTAAACTTCAAATTATGTATCCAGTTTTGCATGTGTGTGTAGTTTTGAGAATGTACTACTATGGGGGAGGTGGGGGGAGCATTAGTATTATATTGCATTAACAAAAAAAATTAGTTTCTTGACAAAGAAGTAACAATTTTTTCTAATCACTACTAACTTGAAGATCTAATCGAGTCTTCAAATAATCTTGAAAGGTAGCTAGGAAAGGCCTAAGGGGGTTGTCTCCCCAGTGCCTGCAAAAGCCCACATAGAGGAGCTGGAAATAAATCAGGCACTAATGGGACAGCTATGGGGAAATCCGGAACTGAGCATGCTCAGACACAGCACTCCCACCCCAACTCCTAGACCTAGGTAAAACCAATACCTTGGCAAACCCACCTTGGAGCAAGACATCACATAAGTGGGCCTAACCGTAACCAATAAGATCAGCCAATAAATACTGTCAACCCTACCTCCCCAGCCAGAGGTGTTAAATACCCACCTGGCTGCAGGTAGAGCACAGCTCTCTTTAACTCTCTGCTCTTGTTCAGAAAGTGGGCTCCTCCCACTTTGGGGCGCACATCAGCCTGCGTGTGTGCCGCTCTGGGCCTACTCAGGGCCCACATGGTCTTGGCCTCTGGGGATTCCCCAGTTCCTCACGTGTGGGTTTCCCATGTTCTTTCCTCATGGTGTTTTGGGCCTGGTTGTGAACCCCAGCGTGCCTTATGTGTGGCTTGGCACACTTTCCAGAAATAGTGTGTACCCTTTTGGGACCGTAAAACCTGAACCCTTTCCTTCATAAAAACTTCCTTGGATTACAAAATGTACATCTGCTGCATGGATTCTTTCAGTATGGTGGAGCAAGAACTAAGGTATGTCCCACTCCTGAAACCTAGCGATATCTGGCTTTCAGAACACGGATGATTTAGTTTCATCACACCACATGGTTTTCAAAATGGATAGTGCTCAGGTGTCATTACCTAATATAAGTTCTTGACAAATGAAAAATTTCGTGGAAAGCCATGTAACCTAGACTTACTTCCTAATTCCCTGGTTCCTCACCCCAACCTCGGGGGAATTTTGTATGACTTTTTGTATTATTCTAAGACATACATGATGTCTGGATATGTGGCATAGACACTGATCACAGGGTCATTAAAATATACAAGAAAATTACATAGGCATTATAAGTGTTACTCCTGTTTTATCTGACTGTTATAGTAGGCATTGATATCTTCTTCTTATTATTATTTTTAATTATCATTTTAATTTCTAACTGTTTCTTTTCAATATATTTACTTGTCTACAGCCTTAAGATTTAATTTTGAGAACTTTGATGTCATTGAAAATTAGTATGTCTTTAAGATAGTCTTCCTAATTTAAAATATATGTGTATCTTATTCAATTACTAAACTGTAGCATTTATGAATTACTGAGCCTGCATGACATGCTTTAGTATAATCTAGATTATTGGACCAATACCAGTTTAAGAACTGAGTTAAAAATTTTAACATGGACTGAAAAGCTAAAAATAAAGACAAAGTGACTCATAGTAAGAAAGTTGTGTTTGTGGGGTTTTTTTTCCCCTCAAAACAATATGTCTGGCTGTTCTAGAATGTGAAAGATAGAAAATCCTAACTCGAGGTGGGTGGTAAATTGGAGAAGGTTAGTAAATTTTACTTGCTTTGTTTTCAAACCTAAGAAACAATGAAATGTTTTAAGATGTTTACAATATTAGATCGTGATTGGTAGCACATTCATACAATGGAATAAAGATTGGTACATCTTCACTGCAAAATGCCACACAAGTGCTACTAAAATAGGGTGAGATCATGGTCATTAAAGTAAGTAAGATCGAACAAAAACTTTGTTTTGGCAAGTTTTTAGTGATAATCTGTTCAAGTAATTGTTGATTATCATATCAAGTACATATGGCCAGTGGAAATGAAGTTTATAAAAGATTACAAGTATATAAAATCTTCAGTTATACAAATTTTCAATTGTAAAATTGAGAAAGAAAATGAAAGGTTTGTAACTTGAAGGTTTATGTATGAAAATTTCAGAAAAAAATTAATTGCTATGTTTTAGAAATTTTTTTGTCTATCACTCTTTCTCACCTTAACTTTTTTTGACTTTGCATTGGTTTCAAAATTTCCAAATCACGTTTTTCACTAAAAATCTTTGTATTATAAATTAATCATGGCCGTATCAAGTTTTGTCACCTACAGGTAAATTTTAGCTTTGCTCACCTGCTAAGACATTTTGCTAAGAATTCGTAGCAAAAATTACTATATTGAACATTAAAATAAAGACTAATATCTTGAATTTCAAAACAAACTGACTAAATAATGGTTTCTGAAGTTCTCCAGACTAATTTTTTTTTAAGATGACGAGTTCACGAATTACAACTAACCCGACACCACCAAGAACGGCAAATAGCCACTAAACAGATTTTTTTCCCTAAGAGTTACTTTTGTAGGAAAATGGTGGCTTTTAAACTTTCTACTCATGTACGGAGTCAGCGTCAGGACACCCAGAGGGGTAGTCCTACCCGTATCGGATAGAGTCACTCCTCGATGGCAGTAAGTTTGGGTTTGGGTTACAGAAGTTTCGTAGGTCATGTCAAAGGGACTCAGACTGGAACAACTACTAAAACGAAATCTACCTTTTCAAATTAAAGGCACTAAAGTGCCCCAGGGTGAGCGGAAGCAGAGGATGACGAATACCAATGTTGGGGACTTTGAAATCATTGCACTTTCTTCCAATTTCTTCCTCATAATGTTGTCTAATACGTGATAACTTAAGACTGTGGTATGTTTATATTCATTTCATTCTTCTTTTCCTTTTTGCTTTTGTTACATGTATTTAATTCTGCAGAAGAATAGTCTTGCCTTAGTGAATGCGTATCCTTAAAAGTGTAGCCTTGTGCCTAACCCTCCCTCTTTGCTGCAGTATTTTATCTTTTAAGCCAGGTTAATTCATGTAAGTGAACCATTTTACATATCTTAAGCAAAAAAGTTTTACATTTACAGTCTTTCTTCTAAGGGTAGTATTTTTATCTATATTGTTGACTAGACTAATAATGCTATGATTGTTAGAATTATCAAATGTCACAGGGAGGTTATGTATAGTCCTATTTCTCAGGAAACTACTGCCTCTGCAGTGGAATATATAAATGAATTTTAAGCTTGCACTTATTTGTAAACCCTAATTGTAGAACAAACAGTTCTTATATTTTGACCCTGTTTCATATTAACACTCACGAAATGATTCCCTGAAGATATGTGTACCATTAACAGTAGAGCAGTAAAGAGATCTGATGGTCCCTGGATTCAGAAAGAATAGGGTGTGAGGTCTTAAAGGTTTGTATTAAAAACAAGTGACCATCCAAGCAAGGTATCAGCAAGCTCTTGCAGAGGAAGCATCCCAGTCTATCTGAGTGATCAAAGGATTTTATAACAAAATTATCAGAAGAAAGGATTGTTTTAAAGTTTTAGTTTCCGAACATCGAGTCTTCAGGCTGCTATAGTTTACAGTGGAAGCTCAAAATCCATTTATGGGTATCCACATAAAACGAACCTCTATTGAATTCCTCCCCATCATTAACAGGCAGCTGAAAAGCTTTGCCCTCAGACAGCATGCGGCTTCCCTAGCTGGTGAATCTGCATAGCATCTGCATAGTTTTGGGGAGTTCCTGAGTGTTCCCTTAATGGAAATTGGGGTAATACAGTCTCTCGTGGTCATGAATCACATCTTGACTGTCTTGCTTGAAAGACCCTAAGTCAACCTGGTAAACTCTCTTGTCCAACCCAATGCATGTGTCCCAATCAAAGTCACACTCCCGTTCTGAGGCCCCACCTGTTCCAGTGATGAGTTGATCTACAAGCAATCAGTTACTTTTGCCCTCTGATGTCTTTTTCTGGCTTCAGTGTTAAGCGGACTCATCAACACCGTCGCATCCTCATGCTAATGGCCGACATCTGGATGGGTGCTCATGGTGGTTTTGTCTTTCTCTATTTATGACTTGATAAACGTTCTCCTGACAGTGCACGTGAGAAACGCAGTCTCTTTTGCTACCTGAAAAAGTGCTTGCGCTTACTGACTATCTCCCTCACAACAGCAGGAGTTCCCCTGGACCCAGTCCTCGTGTGCAGCGAGCAGTTACCACACTGAAAAGCTCAACCAGCAACTTAGCTCACTGTTGTTTCCTTGTAACTTAACTTTTCACTAACTCATAATTGACTTTTTGTATCATGTCAGGTTTTCTCTTTGTCTTTTTCTGCTTTCTGAATATGCTTAAGTATTTAAGGAAACATTCCTTCAGCTTATTATTGATTTGCTTATGCAAACTTACCTTAAAAGAGAAAAACCCATCATTTGTTTCTTGTCCACTATACTTACTATCTGACCATGGTCAAACTTCAAAATGGAGGCACAAGATGTGCATCCAGGGTTTGATTGGAAACGCATTCTATAAACCTACTTTATTATAAGGTGGCATTCTCCTCACCTTCCTTTGCAGTAATGATGTGGTTAGGGAGTTAGGTGCCTCCATCATTCCCAACTGATGGCAACCCTATGGGCAGAGACAGCACAATGACAGACACCCACTCTGTGCCATCCTCTCGCTGACTGCTGCAGCCACTGCAGATTGAGTGACTGACAATCTGAGGGGTTCTTCTTCTGCCACATTGGTATGCAAGATTTTCTCTGGTCAAGTTTTAAGAAGTGGAGCTTCAGGCTCATTTTCCCAGCCTGGATTAGCCTGGAATTCCACTAAACCTGTCCTCCATTGGGGAAACTGCTGGCCTTTGAAATGCCAAAGATACAGAATCCAGTGTAACAGAACCATGCAACATACCGCGCAGTATGACAAACCACCAGACGAGAGGTGGAGCAGTAATGATTCAGCCTCTAAAATGCTTCTTTCTACATCGTAAGGAGCTCAATTTGAGGACATGGTTGCCCAATTTGTTTATTTATTTGCTTTTTAAGTATTTCTAGAACCACAAGTCACTTTAAAATAGGAGTTGTACTAGTATCAATCACAGAGGGAAAATGTGAAAATTATCTAAAACTTCAAAGCCACTTAGAAGTATGACTGGAATTTAAATAATTCTTTAATAATGTTAGCTATGATTATTATTACACTTATTATTTTATCAGTTTTATTGTAATGAAAGTAGCTATGTAAGCAACTATTTTGGGTGCTAACAGCGCAATATTTTTAATGTGCACATTTAAAAGCTTCTGTATAAAATCATTGTGTAAACCTTATTTCTCCACTGGGAAAATTCAAATAGAAATTAAACAAAAGGGGGGGGAGGGGAAAAAAAAGAAATTTAACAGTAACAAGAAGTCATTAATTAATGTTTCTCCATTTTCCCATATTTAACAGCAATATATGTATTTTCAATGTTCTTTTGAAGTTAAACATTTATAGTAATTAATTGTCACTTTCATGCCATACCAAATTATATTTGGTATATCAACTACTTACCTACTCTTTCAGGTTTGCCCATGAGTAACTATATTTTGGAAATTTTTCAGAAAGAGACACATGGCTGAAAATTGAGTTGATGTCAAGATGGCATCTATCTGCTTAGATAAATTGATCATGTGCAGTTTTCTGTGTTCATAAATATCATTGGGCCTTGTAAGGTGGCAATGAAAGGAGGTCAGCGACCATGGTGAAATTGTCATCTGTTTGAACTATGAATTATCTGCACTCACAAGAAAAGTCATAACTTTTTTAAAAAGCCAGTTAAGACCTAGACTTCGACATCTTGCTTGATAGAATGGTTCAGCAATTTGTTAGCCCTGCCTTTCTTCTGTGTGTGATTTCTGATTGCATACTTGGTAGGTAGAGGAAAAGTTGGCAAGCTGGGAAAATGGAGCTTTTACAGTTTGTAGGAGAGAGGATTTAGTGGCACGACAAGTAAATGGATAGCTACTCTATGGAGGTTAGTTCCTGGCAAAGAAACCAATCATGCTGACATGATTGGAAGGTAGCTTACGCTGGAGGTTACGTAGAGCCCCCGGCAGTCAATATTTTGTGGTGCATTATTTGGTCCAAACTTGTCATTTTTCTTGTAATTATTTCCAGAGACGGTGGACACTTCTTTTAAGAATCACTCTACTTTTGAAGCATCACAATTAATCCATGAAAAAAATGTCGTTTCCCTGGACTTTGGCTAATTCTCCAAGTAACTGACTATCCAGAGCTTTAGGCTAAAGATATTTGAAGTAGGATGGTTTTACCTGCTGGGGTTTCACTTGGATTAGAAGTTTAAACACTTCTCCCACTTAATGATGAGGAGGCCACTCTTACTTCTTGGCTATGCAAAGGAGTAAGAAAATACAACTTCATATCATCCAAGGAAAATTCCTATGAGGCAGAGGTCAGGCATACCTCCACCCTCCAACGTTTTTATCTTTTATGAAATATCAACTGTGGTAGATATATGATCATTTGTCTATTTGAAAAGGTTAAGAGCTAAGGGGTGGGGTCTAGCCTGCCAATCAGGTCATAGCCAATGAGGCCTCTTGTGTGGGCAAAGTCAACCTGGTAAACTCTCTTGTCCAACCCAAT
>NW_022103902.1:4558755-4560750 GCF_000313985.2 Echinops telfairi | reverse complement strand
TCAGCTCACTCTCTGGGAGACATTGCAGCTGACACGACACAAGGAACTATAGCTAGTGCCCTGAGTTGGAGGAGCCACATAGAGAGCCCTGCCAGTGCAGAGATGCTTACATCGCCACTTGATCCATAAGACTTCCCACGCACTGGCCTATGATCTTCCTGCATTGGGCATCACTGCATTTGTTTCATGAGTCTGAAGAGGACTTTATAGATTAGTGCTGGACATATGGGCTAATATGAGACTTATGGATTGATCTGGACTGGTCTGGGATGTTTTCTCAATATTCAATTGCTCTTGTACATAAACCTCTTTCTTATGCACATCTGAGTGTGTCTATGGATTTGTTCCTCTAGTCTTCCTAGAATAACACACCAACCATCAACCCTCCCAGGATACTCTACTCCTCTGACAGGTTCAATAATCCATTGAAATGGCCACACAAAACTCATCGACAATATTCTGGATTATGGAAGCTTTCTAGAGAAATTAACAGGCTGTAAAATGAGGAGGATAAAGTGCCTTTGGCTACAGTGTCTCTTTTTGGCCATGCTGGCATGTCCCTCTCAGGTCCTTACCTTCTTAGCCATGGGTTCTTAAGCTTCTATCCTTTGTTGGTAAGTGTTAAAACCTCTTTAAACACCGATAAAGTACCCAAGGGGGACCATATTCTACATGCCAACTTTCAATTCAAAGGAGCTTTGATAGTCCTCTGTTCTGTCTCTTTGTCTCAATGCTATGACCTCCTGAGTCTCTGCTCCCTCTCAGCCGGGAGGCACACACACACTCAGCTAGCGGCTCTTCTTTCTTTATGATCTGTGGGATTCTGTACTAGCTTCTGAGTTGGTTGTCTTTTATTCCCAGCAGAATTGCAAAATTGACCAATCTCCTCCTCAGAGTACTTAACACCTTACTAGTGTGCCCACTCAGTCATTGGCTGGCAGTTACAAAGACTATGGATAAAAGAGCCATACCAAGTATCTTGACTCTACCACCCTAATGCAGCTGACAGAAGATATTCCCTTTTATCCAGCTTTAAATGGACAAGTATACAAATCCTGACCTAAAATGGTAAGTAGAATCTAGCACTTAAAAAAAAAGAAAGACCTAATCAAGAGATTCATTTCTTTTAAGTCAGCTGTCAAGAATCAAAGCACCACTTGTGAATAAAAGCAGTGTAGAATATGTTCAAATGTGTTTATTTTCTAATGTTAACAAACATATGGCATAGTTAATATTTGGGATAAATTTATGCTAGCAAAACATGCAACAGAGTGCTATTGAAACTAATCTTTAGTTGTTTGCCTATCCACTCCTGAGTTAAGAGTAATGGTGCATTGAAATTTTTATTTGAAAAAAGACCTAATTATTGCTATTGACTAGAAATCTCCTGATAGACTGTCTTAGGAGAATATCTTCAACAGTTAAAAACTAATCATGTAGCCTGCATGCCAGCATGTTTATAATCAATTTGATTTCTGCAGCAGTGCTAGATAATGATACAAGATGTTTTTTCTGCAGAGACTCCAGCTGCACATAGGGTACCTAGACATGTACTGCCAGGTCTCACCGGATGTACTAAGGCGAGTCATTTGCAGAGCTCGGAATAGACCGATACCCAGGGGCTTGACTCCAACTCACTATCCTCACTAGGAATCTTCCCTTTCAAGTTCCAATGTGTTTATCTCACAAAGTCATCCCCCGTTTCTTTTCTTAGGCTGAAAGAAAGAAATGGAGCATCAAATTATGTTGCACACTGGAGTATAAGTAAACAGAGAAAAAACAAAAGAGGAAAAATAAACATTTGAACAAAGAGAAATAAACCATTATCGAACTTCCTGAACAAGTGAAACTACCTTACACCATGCACCAAAAGCCATCATCGTATTCTAGCACATTTAAAAATAAGTAACTGATAAAAGTATGGATTTTTAATAGTTTCATAAGAGATGCAGATATCTCATCCACATAATTATCTGAAGGAAGGAGAGAAATAGA
>NW_022103902.1:4546854-4556068 GCF_000313985.2 Echinops telfairi | reverse complement strand
TTTTTTTAACAAATCTTAGTAGTATGAGTAGGTTTGAGCTTCAACTTGAAAAACAATAGTGTCTTGCCTTTTTCTAGAACCAGCATTTGAAACTCTTTCTAGACGTGTATAAATTTGAGTATGAATCCATTATTAATATACGGAAATCCGTAAGTTATAAAGTACTTTATTTTCTCTTTGCACAAAGTACTGTTTTTATTTTCTCTTTTCGTGAAAAAAAGTTTGTTTTTAAATAAAATGACTTAAATGTATCTGTAATAGGTTTGATTAAGTTCATCTTTCTTTGTTTTTCTTGGAATCTCTTTGGGTAAACATTTGTGCTGAGTAAATCCTAATACAAAAGTTGTTCATTTAGAAATTTGATGAATGATATGCTGTAATCACAAAAAGTGAAATGTTCTATATTGGAGAAGATGGGATCTACAGACTCATAATTCTTAAACTGGCCAGGAAAATTACTATAGATTAGAAATCAGTAAGTTGTTAATAACATATCATTTTTGTATTGCCCTCCCACACTATCATAGTGTCTAGCTTGTAATTGAGAATCTATACTTTCTTGTTTGCCTGTAATAAAAAGCCCAACCATACAGCATTTTTTTTGTTTCAGGGATGCTAAGTCAAGAAGCAAAGAGCAGTTGTAAGTGAACTGGTGTCAATGATAGCCCAAAAAATCAATGAAAATGAGAATATCTGTATCTGGGAAGGCTTTGGATTGCTAGTGAATTATCCCTTTTATGTTTAAATTCAGGAGCTAGAATAGAGCCAGAGAAAGTTGAAGATAAAACAAGAGAGAAGCAATCAAGTTTTTTAAAGCACTAAACTGGCTTACAAAATGGAGATATGAGATAGAAGCATAATTATTGGCATCCAAGAATAATGTTTAATTCAAATTCCTGGTAAGGCTGCAAGATTCCTTTAATGCTTTTTGCCATGGTTTAACCCTTTGATGATCAAATTCAAAAATTTAAAAGAATTGAAAAACATGTTAATGGGTTACATACTGAATCATTGAGTGTGTCTAGACCCCAGATGTAGGGTTAGTGGGATTCTGGGGATATGGGCAGTGGGATGCTTAGGTGTCTCTGGTGGTATACATATTTCCTTCTGGTCACTGGAATGTAAATGATCTATGTAAAGGTTATTGGGACATACATGACACCATTGGGTGCACCAAGATTCATCACCTTGGACAATACCTCGTCTGAAGCACAAGCCCATTTCTCTCATTTCAAGCAGTTATATAGGTCCCCTCCTAGCTGCTGTATCCATCACTAGTGGAAAATCATCTTTCCAATAAGCTTGAGAGACTAATCAATTAAGTGGGGCTTCTATGCTCCCCCGCTCATGAAAAGGGTAATATTCTTGGGTGGCACACATTATTTGTGTTGAACTGGTAATGAAAATTGGCACTTCAAACTCACTCAGAACTCCGTAAAAGAAAGGTGTAGTCATGCGAATTGTGGTTGCTGCCAGGTGTCATCAACTTAATTATGAGTCATAGCAAATTCACACACAACAGAACTGACCACCGCTCATCTCGGCACCATGCCCACAATTGTTACATTGGAGTACAGTGCTGCAGCCACTGTGTCAATCCACCTGCTGAAGGATCATCTTTGGCAATAACTCTTTACGAAGCATGATGCCCTTTCCAGGGACCGTACTCTTCTGATCACATGTCTCAAGTGCCTTAAATGATGTTCTGCTATCCACTACCAAGAGAGACCTCCTTCGTCTTCTGGCAATCTATGGTACATTCAATATTTATTCTTCACAAACCCCATTTTTCAAATGTACCAAATCTACAATGATATTGCTTCCTCAATTCCAGCTTTCACATACGTATGAGGAGATTACCACACTCCTGGTTTGGGAAAAGCACACTTAGCCCTCAAAGGTACATCCTTGCTGTTAAACACTTAAAGGAGATCTTGTTCAGTGGATATACCCTATGTCATGCATTATTTGGGTTCTTGACTGCTGCTTCCATGAGCATTGATTATAGATCCAAGGAAAATGAAGTCCTTGGTAATGTAACTCTTTCCACACCTTATCATGATATTCTTTATCATGGTCCAATTGTGAGGACTTTCATTTCTTTTACATTGAGTTGTAATCCATATTGAAGGCTCCAGTCTTTGATGATTAATAGCAGCGGTTTTCAGTGTTCCTGGTTCAACAAACACAGTTGTGTCCTTTGCTTGCTGTTATGATACTTCTTCTAATCCTTATGTTGTGTTCTTCATTCTATAGTGCAATTTCTTAGATAGTTGCACAGCAAACATTAAATAACCAAGCCACACCAAACTCATTGCCACTGAGTCAATTCTGACTCATAGTAAGCATATAGGACATGGTTGAACTTCCCCTGTTAGTTTCTGAGTTGGAAGTTTCCACAACTCTTTGTGGGAGTAGAAAGCTTTGTCTTCCTCAGAGCTGGCTGATGGATTTGAACTACTGAACTAGCACCCCCAACACATAGCCACTTCTCCACCAGGGCTCCTACAGGCTAAATAATAGGAAAATGTTTAGCCCTCATTCAGATATTTCCTGATTCAAAACCATGCAGTATCCTCGTGTCTTGGACTATTATTGTCCCATTCTGCATAAGCACGCTGAAGTGATCTGGAATTTCCATTCTTTGCAATGTGGTCCAAAATTTGTTCTGATTCACATAGTTTAATGCTTTTGCATCATCAATCAAACACAAATGAAGACTTTCTGGTACTCTTTGCATTCAGCCAAGACCCATTTGACATCAACAAGGATACAGCAGTTTCCACGGTCTCTTGTACATCTGGCTTGAATATAAGACACATCTCTGTCAATGTATTTCTGAAACTGATCTTTAATTATCTTGAACATTTTACTTGCATGTGATATCAATGATACTGTTTGATAACTTTCACATTTTACTGGGTCACCTTTCTTTGTAGTGGACACAAATATAGATCCTTTCTTGTCTTTCAAATTTATTGGCAAAAAAAATAGATGCTTCGGGGAATGTTTGCTGAAACATTTCAATTGGTTGTCTGTCAATTCCTAGAGCCTTGTGTTTGGCTAATTCCTTGGATTTCCTTCTGTTCTTGATTCTGTGCTACTGTTTTCCAAGATGGATGTGGACAAAAAGATATAGAAAGTCAACATTAAGTTAAGGCATTTACTTATTATGGAACAGAGATATAGAAGAGGCTTACAGGGCAGATGCCATAGGCAACAGGGTCTCCTCCAGGTCACAAATAAAGCAGTTATGTGAGGCTGTCATCTTTTTTTTTTTTTTAATCATTTTATTAGGGGCTCATACAACTCTTATCACAATCCATACATACATCAATTGTGTAAAGCGCATTTGCCCTCATCATTCTCAAAACATTTCCTCTCCACTTAAGCCCCCAGCATTAGGTCTTCATTTTTCCCCTCCCTCCCCGCTCCCCCCTCCTTCCTGAGCCCTTGATAATTTATAAATTATTATTATTTTGTCATATCTTGCCCTGTCCGACGTCTCCCTTCACCCACTTTTCTGTTGTCCATCCCCCAGGGAGGAGGTCACATATAGTTCCTGTAATCGGTTCCCTCTTTCCTACCCACTCTCCCTCTACCCTCCCAGTATCGCCACTCACACCACTGGTTCCATCAGGATCATCTGCCCTGGATTCCCTGTTTTATCCAGTTCCTGCCTGTACCAGTGTACATCCTCTGTTCTAGCCAGACTTGTAAGGTAGAATTCGTGTCATGATAGTGGGAGGCTGTCACCTTAATCAAGACTCGGTGGAGCATTTTTGGGTGGGCAGTTTGTGTACTGATGGCTTTTATCAGCTTTCACCTGAAACCTGGAGCCGGATGGTTGCTGAATGCCAGGCCAGCAGTTTGAAGCCACTCGCTGTTCGTAGGAGAAAGACAGGCTCAGAAACTCACAGGGGAAGTTACACCCAGTCTAATAGGCTCCCTGTGAGTCAGGAAGGAATTGACGACAGTGAGTATGGTTTTGGGGAGTTTCCTGAACTGTGATCCCCCTTTTCAGCGGGTCCATGCACAGATTTAGGTCAAGCTGAAGTCCAAAAATTCAAAATGGTGTCCTTAGCAGAGGCGACTGGGACACTTAGCATAACCAGTTGAGCATGTACCAACCAACCAACAAACATAAACAAAATCACTACTATCGAACAAATGCGGATTCTTAGCTGCCTTACAGGATGGGGTAGTCTTATTCCTTACAGGACAAAGATTTCGAACTGCTGATCTTTTGATTAACGAAGCAACACATATAAGCCTACGCACAACTCCTTTATTCATGATTCAAATCTCCGGTTAGTGCTGCACCTGTCATTTTGTTACCTAGGGCTGTAAGTATCCTTGTGGTGCATGTTCTTAAATGAGTGGAACCTGCGCTTTCAGGAGAGGGGTGTTTGTGGCTGGGGAAACAACTGTGGCATGCACTTTATAGGGCTCATTAGCTATTTTACCAGGTCACATTGTTCGTATGTTTCCTTGATGCTATACTGCACCCTGAGTGGCTCATCTCCTCCCTGAGACTTTCTGTAAGGGGATGATGTCCACTTGCCTACAGTTGGGCTTTGGATCTCCGCTCCATACTCCCTCTTATTCACACTGATACGATTTTTTGTTCTTTCATGCCTGATCCTACCAGCACCTCTTGACCACACAGGCTGCTGTGCTTCTTCCATGTGGGCTTTGTTGCTTCTCAGTTAGACGACTGCTTGTTTACCTTCAAGCCTTTAAGACCCTAGACACTATATATTTCGATAGCTAAGCATCAACAGCTTTCTTCACCACATTTGCTTATGTACTCGCTTTGTCTTCTGCGATTGTGTCGGGAAGGGCTAACACCATTTCTTGAAATAGGTGAATTCTGACCAATTCGTGTATTGATTCTCTTGGACAAGGAGAACTGTATGTATTCCTTTAATCTTCTTTTGATGTTTCCTGCATCATTCAATATTTTGCACATAGAATTTTTTAACATTGCAACCCAAGGCTTGATTATTTTTTATCAGTTCTTTCAGCTTAAGATATATCATGAGTGTGCATTTACCCTTTTGATTTGCTAAAAGCTTTCATAAAGATTCCCACTAAGGAACCCCTATGATGCTTGTTTCTACCACACAATGCATGGGATGTTGATGGGTAAGAATCTACCCAACAGCAGTGACTTTGGATTGGTTCTTGTCCATTCTTTACATGGTGTACAGGTGTATGGAAGTAATGCAAACCATGGAACATTAACCCAAGCCCTCTCCCATCAAATTGATTCTGAAAATTTTTCTGTGGTCTTTAATCGTGAGAGATGCCCTCCTACACTTTAAATAATGCTGTAAAACATAGGAATAATGCTATGTATATTTTAGCGAGTATGATATCCAAATCATTTCAGAACTCTGATAAATATAACTTATCCTAATATTTTCCCAATATCTCAAAGTGTGAAAAAACAGCATTACACAATGCTTTGGATATTAGGCATTCAAAAATACTTGATTGTATGTCTTTTCCTGGGCTTACTAGATTGAGATTAGGTTTTCTCATCTGTACAATAGAGAAATTAACAGCACTTATATAGTAGAATTCATATGAGAATGCCATGTTCTGATATACCTGAGAGTGTACCTCAGATGTGTCTGTCATAAACACTCTGTATGAAAAGTCATAGGGAATTATATAGTACTTCTTTTATTACATATTGTCATTCATAAATCAATGTTGCGAGAACGATTAACTTGGAGAAAACACTTATTTTAATAAATGATCCAATGATGACTTAAAAGAAATTTGGTCAAATCACAAAAATACGACAACCAAAAACAAATCAACTCCCTGAAAGAGTAGGTTGCTGAATCCTAGAGAATTTATGTGAAGCTTGAATCGGGCTGTGGTTGCCCTGCAGCTGTTTTCCCACAGCTCTTTTATGGCCATTCCTCTGCAAAGCAGCTGGATATACTGTCAGTTTTCAAGAGCCCTGTGCCTCTAGAATTCTCATTTATTCTCCAGGGGTGGGCTGACCCTACACACATAGCCTGCCTTCTTTACTTTTATTAAACTATGCTCTGTATGCCCCAATTTTTTTGCCCTTTCCAAAACAAGTACCATTTCTTTACTGTGTGATTCTTTGTCCCTAGCTACTGCCAAGAATTTTTGAGCATTTTTGAACCTCTCCACACAACATCTTCTGTCTAACTTTTTATTTCCCCTATTCTGTTCTGTCTCTGCCTTTATTCTGGTGGATGCCTGCCCTACATACTGTCAACATTACCTGTTGAACAGGATTGTTCAAAGTTACTCTTTTGGACATTAACCTTTTGATTAATTGACTTTCATGAATTGATATGTGTGGGAGACTTCTTGAATATTTATATTCCAAATAATCTTCTTCTTCCTTTTCTGGCTACGTTAGTGAGCTGCAATGACTGATTTGAATTGGACAATCATGGTTGGAAAATGTGGCCTTGTGAAGCAACACTAGAGACCACATGATAAAACAATGAAAATCAAACAACTTACTCACCAGAGATACCTTTTTCCATAACACAAATGGCAAGTATATATGTGGGCCTTATCAGGTAGTGGAGAGGCATGAACTAATACCCCCCCAAATGGACATTTCAGCTAAGCCCCTGAATGATACTCCTCCTTCACAGATAGCCAGGGGGGACTCAGCACAGCCAGAGGCATGGTGAATGCTTACTGCTCTCTCCCCTTATCAGAATGTCAGGTATGTTAGCATCATAGTGCTCGGGTCTCCATGGCCCACCTCACAATCAGTATAAAAGACAGCCCCAGAGCAACACTCATTGGATGGAACCTTCTCGGTGAAAACTTTCTTGTGCAGCCCACAAATCCCTGGAAGAAGCAGTCCTATTCATTCTGGTACCCTGGTCTGTAAGTCTGGAATATGATAAAACACTGATCTCTGATTGGCTTCAGGTCACTGCTTTGATCTTTTGGGGCCTTCTTACAGAGAGTCCCTCCTCCTCTCCTAAGAGTAGATCACCTAGATGCCATACCTCCCAAATCAAATCAACTACACCTGTGGAAAGAGACACTGGGGACTTTTGATGCCATCAGAACAAGGCTGACTGTGGAAAAGTCCTGAAATTGCTTCCATCCAAATTTGGGTTGAAGCTGAAGAAAATTAACCCAGGTCCACATGGTCCAGAGTTGTGAAATGACAACAAAGACATAGTCCATAAAGAAAGAAAGTATCAAAATCGGTGTCCCAAGAGATCTCACACACCAGAATATTTAAAGGGGTGACTCTAGAAAACAAATTAAAGAATTTTAAGAAAATGTGCAAAGACCGGGGATCAGAAAACCAAAGGGAAGGGCATAATCGTTATTTCTTAAGCTGAAAAAATTGAGGGGACAAATCAAAACTTGGTAAAAAAAACCTTGAACAACACAGGAAGTATCCAAAGAAGAGGTAATAGACTAACAGAATCACTATACCAACAGAAATTGGCCAATATTAAACCATTGTATGTGGCAGCAACTGGTCAAAAACTGATGTTTCCAAAGGCAGAATTCCAAATTGCATGGAGACATTGGGGAAAAGGAAGCTTCAAGAACTGAATGGGGTACCAATTGAGATGCTTTGACAAAAACTACCAAAAATACAAGCTGAAATTCAGAGAGGATATAGAATGAGGGATATTATTGCTAAAATGATATGGGTGTTGACAGAAAGCAGAAAATACCAGAAGCTGTTTTCTTGAGTTTTATTGACTGTGTAAACACCATTAGCTGTGTGGATCATAACTAATTATGGATAACATTGCAAAGAATGGGAATTCTGCTCAAATGGAACCTGTCGTTATATTTATATGCAGTCTTCTAACCAGCACTCAGGAGTCGTATGTGGTTTAAAACAGAAAAAAAAAAATTTGTATTAGTTTAGTACTAGTTTACCACACTTATTCAACCTGTCTGCTGAGCAAAGCTTCCAAGAAGGTGGACTGAATAGGAAGATTACTCATTAGCAAACTGAGGTTTGGAGGTGGCACAACCTTGTTTCCTGAAAGTGCAGACAACGTTAAGCACTTCATGTTGAAGATCAAATACTACCCTGACTTCAGTAGGCCTCAGTAAAGAACCAAAAATCCTTACAGGTGGACCGATAAGCAATATCATGATAAGAGGAGGAGCGTTTGAAGTTCTTGAGGGTTTAATTTTATGTACTTGCATCAGCATCAATGCCCATGGAAGTAGTAGCGAAGCAATTAGAGGTGGTATACTGGGCAAATCTGCTGCAGCAGACCTCAGTATTCAAAAGCAAAGATGATATTTTGAGGACTAAGGTGCCTGATACAGACCATGATATTTTCCATTGCTCCATAGGCAGGCAAATGCTAGACAATCAAAAAGGAAGACAAAAGAAGAATGGTTACATTTATTTTGTGGTGTTCGCAACATTCCACTTCCTTTCTCATTTCATATTTGCATGTACTTTTTCCTGTCTTGACAAGCCTAGTTATTGTTGATATTGATTATACTATAGACTATCAGAAGAGTGAGAAAATCTACCTTGGATGAAGTACAGCCAGAATGCTTCTTAGAAATGAAGATGATGTGAAATATTCTTCCTCTTTGGCAGAATTCTATTCGGGGTAGCAGTTTTCTCAATGAAGCGTAGCTTCACAAAGATGCAATTGCCAAGAAGAAAAGTCAAGAAGGTATTCACTGCACTGCTCTTTCTTGCAGAAGCCAACATCTGCATTGTTGCGATGTTCATCAGTCTGCACTTATTAAAGGAAATAAAGTTTGAATAGATGTATAAATGGATGCAAGCATGAATTAATCAGTGAGTAGACTTGTGACACTTGTTTTATGTTCCATAAATCAATCATTTATTCTCTCTACCCCTCCGAGTAACTGCAATGATGTCACTTCTGCTCTTTCATTCTAATGCTCTGTCCCACAGATTTTCCAAGGGCATGTTGCTATTAGCTGTATGATGTTAGAGATGTCACTTAACTTCTATGACCTTCATCTTTGATAAAGTGGAGCATAATAATGATAACCTTATATGTTGCTTCTGAAAATGCACATGAAGATGTTTATAAAATTCATTATAAGTTTAGATGATAAGATGCAGTACATATAACGGGTTACATATGATACCTATTTTGAAACATAGAACTACTATATTTAGAAGATTACATTTACGTCTTTGTATTAAACCGTGACTACTCAAGGTGTC
>NW_022103902.1:4533511-4545538 GCF_000313985.2 Echinops telfairi | reverse complement strand
AGGATTAATAGTGAGGGGTAGAGTCTAGCCTGTCAATCAGGTCATAGCCAATGAGACATCTTGTGGGCATGGCCTTCTCCTGAGGATTCTGGGAACTCCTTTATTCCTCCATGGAGGTGGGAGACACTCACTCTGCTCAGTCCCTGCAAGACATTCTTGTTGACAAGCCAAATGGAGACAGGCTGATGGCAGCCAAAGCCTCAGAGCTGGAGAAGCCATGTGGAGACCCCTGCCAGCGCTGAGAAGCTTACGCTGCCACTGGATCCATAAGAATTTCTACGCACCGGCCTGTGCTTGTCCTGCATTCTGCATCAGCACATGTGGTTCATGAGTCTGAATAGGAATTTACAGATTGGTATCAGACATATGGGCTAATACCAGATGTATGAACTTGATCCAGACTAGACTGGGCTGTTTTTCCAAATATTTAATTACTCTTGTATATAAAGCTCTTTCTTACACACATATGAATGTCTATGAATTTGTTTCTCCAGTCTCCTAAGACTAGCACAATGGTCTTATGACTAAGCAGTCATACAAAATACTCAAACTCAGAAAACCCTGCTTTCAGCACAGTGAAAATCTTGATATTTTTTGAACAAAAGATCCATATGTTCATTTTTCACGAAGCCCCACAAATTATGTAAATGATCTTTTCCAAACCCAGTTTCTACAGGTGCTCCTCACTGAGGAGAATCCAGAGTAAAGAATCAGGTGGTGATATAATCAGCAGCAAATGGTAATAAAAACAGAAACAGCAGTCTCGGTGGAGAGGGCTTATTTCATAGCGTAGCAGGATGGCGAGCTCAGTGAGTCCTGGAAGAAGTACTGACAACTGACTCCTCTTAGGCTCTTCCTTCACGCCCCCTCCCCAAGCTCATCCGGAAAAAGTTGTTTGGTGGGAGTTACAGAGATTTTGGCTGGAACAGCGACATTAAATAATCCACTGCCCCTACATTAACAAATGTCTTTTTTTAAATTTGGATTTCTGCTTCTTGATGTATCATTACATCCTTTCCTGGTTCTTTACTCCCTTTGGACCCCATGGCTTAGTCTGGTAAACTACCCCCAAATCCTGTCACATTTTGTTTCTTTTTTCTAATCGAATATGTGTTGATTATTGCTTTAAAAAGAGGTAACAAAAGCCATAGTTAACTATCTGAGGCCATTTGGAGTCACATATATTATTCCATAAACTCACCAAGTGGTGGAAAGAGCATCAATTATTTATTGTTTTTTTAGTAGAGATAGTCTTGGGAGTACTGTGAATAAATGCTGGAATTCTAATCAAAAAAAGCCTTTCAAAGAGTTTGCAGCCACCAGCCAATCACTACGAAGTGGTAGTGAGCTTCCTTAAAGTTGGAAGCCTTGGAAACTTTATGGGGTGCTTCTACTTTGTTTATCACAGTACAGTTTTTCCAAGTCATAATCAAATCCACAGCAATGGGCTTAGTCACTTATGGAAAAGCAAATGTTAAGGTAACTATTGATTTTGTTGCATTAAAATAGCCATAACACTGAATATGGACATTTTAAAATTATTGCCTATGCATTAACACATTCCATCCTACAATATATTAGGATGTAGGTACTAGGTATCATTCTCTTGTTAAAAAGAAAAGGAAATAGGCACTTACAAGTGATATACCTTGGAAGAAGTCATGATCAACTTTGAACACAGGTTCTCATCCCAATCATGTAAGACAGAGCCTGGACATTCCATCACATCTCTACAGGCATGTTTGAAATGCCTTTCTGGCCTAGTAGTGTAATTTTTTTAATTCCAAATATAAATCACCAACCTCTTAATTTTGGCTCCTGTGTACTTAAAATGACCTTTCTGGGAAAAATATCTTGTTTTGGAATAAAAACACATTTTGATTTATTTTATTATGACCAGGTCAGAAAACATACTTCATGAAAACAAAATTAGTTATTGTCCAATGATTCTCCTGAACCCTTTTTCCCCCCAGGTGTCTACGCTCCAGATTGAAGAAAAACATGTATGGCAAAGGTGACAATATTAGCCCAGATATGAAGCTGCCCTCGCCTTCCACTCTGCAGATAAACAGACCTTTGTCTCTGGGGCTGTCAGATGAGCAGCTTCACAGATGCTAAACCCCTTACAAATTAAGCATACATAGGACATTTTCTTTACAATTCCAGAAAATGCCACCCTGCTAATGGCGTCAGTAGGGACATTGGTAGACAAAATTAGTTTGGGAAAGTAAATATTTTAATTTGTCTCTATCATTGTGGTATATTATCCGTGTTTTTTAATTCATGTATGCTTATCTGTGTGCGTTGCAGTAAACTTTCCTTTCACTCAGCTGGCAATAAAATACTTAATTTTCTTCTTCAACAGATGAACTGCTTGATTGAATGTCTGGTTGACCACTTGGAGCTGACCTGTGCTCTAGCCAACTTCTGCCAGTAGTTGGTAGGTAATTTAGCATATGTTTTATACCTGTCAAGCCAGCTTTATACCAACATCTGCCTTGACAATTTAGGGCGGGAGGAAGGGAGAGAGAGATCAGTTCATGTTTACTTGGGTTCACGTGAAAAATGGACCATTTAAGCAGGTTAATTGCTCACCTGAAGGCCACGGGTACTGGGACCGTTGTTTAGCCATCGGGTGACACTTTCTCCAGGCAGTGGGTTTGTTCCACCCCTTCATTGTTCCATTGTTCCAAGTATAGCACCTTGACTAATTGCAGAAATCGATTCATCTCTAGATAGTGAAGGGGAATACAAAATGTAGCCTAGGCGAAATAATTGAAATTAGAGGTTAAAACATGCTGTTCCATCAGTGTGCTTGCTAAAGAGTCTAATCAACATTTTTTGGTTGTTTCTTTGAAGCTTTCTACTTCCCCAAATGTATTTATCTTATGTGTTTCTAATATTTGAAATAATTCTGGAAACTCCCTGGCAAGCAATGCACAGTGATATTGGAAATCAATATAGTTCTGTTTCCAAAGCTCTTGTACAGCACCTACCAGAAAGCTGCTTGAAAATAATAGGTTCTCCAGAGATAGATTCTAACATTGCATTTTTGTATGTGTGCTATTTCAGCATTTAAAGGAGTTATAAGAAGATATTACGTAGTATGTTTCTTAGTATCCAGGAGTGGCAAATGATTAGTTTAGTTCTCTTGTACCTCATTAATACAAAGCTCGGTGCACTATTTTTATCATCTCCTCTCTGAGACAACCACTTAGGCCACTATGTTGGGCATGGTTTTCTGGAGAAACAAGACCAGGAGACTTGTGAATAGATGTATATAGAGATAGGTTCATAGGGTGAAAAGGAATGCAGCAACACATTAGTCCACAGAGAGCTCAGTCTTGGGAGAGTTAATAGACCAAAGGTCTTTCCCACTCACGCCAGCCGCTGGCCCAAGGCCAAGGCCGCAGATCGTAGGAAGATGAGATACTGAGGCAGAGCAGAGGCCAGGAGGGCAGCAGAGCAAATCAGGTGGTAGTAGAGCCGCATGTGAAGTGGCTGGCAGGTGGTGTGGCATCTGGAGTGGTGGCAAGAGGAGCAGAGTCGGCCGCAGGCAGCAGACATGGCAAGGTGGGGCACCGCAGTGTGGAACAGCATGGCACAGCACCACAGCGCACCACAGCGCACCACAGGAAGCTCAGCATATGGTGGAGGCAGAGCAGCTAACTCGGGCAGCTTGCTGGTCTGAGCACCCGGGAGAGAGAAAGAGGCCAACCTCTGAGCGTCATTTATATTGGTCATGTCACCGAAAGTGGTCACCAAACTATGACCTGAAGGACAAGCTAAATTTCACCTACATCTTCTTATGGGTGCCAGGTTGGCGCAAGAAAACCCAATCATCAAATCCACTTTGTGGTCTTTTCAAGCACAGGATTCTACATTTAACTGGTCTGTTCATTAAGCACCTAGACGTATTTGTTAAAAATGTGGATTCCCAAGCTACATCCCCAGATACCAGACCATACAGAATTTGTCATAAGCATTTGTAATAAGCATTCCTTTGTAATGCTTATTGTCCATTTTAATCAGAGAATAGTACATATAAATTTTAGTTTTAAATAGTTTAAATGTAGTATGTCCTAGAATACATGAGTACTAGCCACAGAATTGTTTTGTAATAACTTTCTACATTGCATTACATTATTAGTTACAATTTAAGCAACTGAGCAGAAACCTATTTTGATTTTTTCTTTCTTTTTCTATAATGGCTATTTCCTTTTTAAAAAATATTATTGATATAAGCTCACAAATACTACTAACTGCAATAATAAGGCAGAAAATTTGACAAAATCAATATCGATAAAAACACCAAAGGCACAAAAACAACAGTGTGTGCTTGTAGTGTATGGATATGAAGCCATCTGATTCAAAATATCATTGTAGTTGGGTAATTGTGACAATCCTCACTGAATTGCATGAGAAGTTTCAAACAGAAACATAGAGTTCTAGCTTTGTCAGCATATTGATGCATGCAAGCGGAGCATATGGAATTTCTTTGTTAAAGCTAACAGACTATTTTCATTAAAAATAATAATAAATTTCTGCTGAGACACTGCGTGCTAATTGTAGAGACTGTTGCGTTGGTGCTACACATCTCGACCAGTGTCCCTTTGTGTAGCCTATACCATTTACATGACTCCTAGCGATACCATGCTGGCTTTCTCTTGATTGGAAACTAGGTTGGGTTTATGTCTTCCAATATGACCACACAGATTTATCCATGTAGCAGTGGCTGACCAGCCTTCTGAGAAACCTACATGAGAGGCCTTGATACAGATGTTCCATAGGCAGGTCTACAACTGGAATAGTGTGTGAGGGTATCAGACGCTTGAAAGCTAATGCAAAATAGGACTGTTTTATAGCAAAGGCTGTGGGCAAGAAAAGTACCCTGGGGTGTGTAATGAAAAAGAAGAAGCAAGCTTTAATAAGGGAAAATGACTAATTTTTTTTTTTAATTAGCAAGCATTTTTTGAATGCATATGACTCAAAAAGCACCGACGCAATCATTTGGAACCCTCTCACTGGTTTCATATTGTCTTAAACTCCCTCGAGATTTAAATGAAGGTCTCCTTCACTGGCAAATGAAAGGATCTATTGGGTATTTTCCATTATTTCTGAGTTTCCCCGTAAGAAGCTCAGTCATTGTATGGAGTGTGATGTATGTGTCTACTATAAAGTCTAGATCATGTTTTATATTAAATTTTGTTTTAAGTAAAGCCAAGTTGTTTGAACTTTGATTGATCAAAGTGTTGCTCGGGTTTAGGCTGGGACCCTTTCAGGCATCTTCATAGTGCTCCTTCTCAGCATCAACACAGGAAGGAAGGACATACAGAACCCGAGCCTATTGTTGCAGCCACTGTGTCGATCCACCTCCTTGAAGGTTTTCATTTTTTCTCTACCCCTCCACATTATCAAAGATGATGTCCTTCTCTAGGGACTGGTCTCTGCTGACAACCTGTCCAAAGTATGTGGGACAAAGTCACACCATCCTTGCCTCTAAGGAGTGCTCTGGTTGTGCTTCTTCCAAGACCGATTTGTTCATCCTTTTAGCAGTCCTTCAATATACTTCTCCAGCATCACAGTTCAAAGCACTGCTTTTTCTTGTCGTCGTTATTTAATGTCCAAGTTTAACATGTGCATGAGGCAATGGAAAACCATAACTTGGACCAAGCACACCTCAGACCTCCAAGTAACAACCTGGCTTTGCGATACTGTAAAGAGGTCTTCTGTGATTTACCGAATGCAACTCATCTGAGGTTGATCTCTTGGCCACTGCTTCCAGGGGCATTGATTGTAGATCCAAGTACGATGACATCCTTGACAACTTGAACATTTTCTCCATTTATCACGAGTTTACTAATGGTCTAGTTGTGAGGATTTTGGTCTTCTTTACACAGTTGTAATCCATACTGAAGGTTGCAATCCTTGGTCTTCATTAGCAATGCTTCAAGTTCTCTTTCCTTTCAACAAGCAAGGTAGTGATATCTGCACATATCAGGTTGCTAATAAGCCTTCCTCCAATCCTATTGCCATGTTCTTCTTTATATACAGATGGAATAAGTATGGTGGGAAAATACAATCCTCACACACACCTTTCTTGAATTCGACTATGCAGTATTTTCTGCTTCTGTTAGCACAATTGTCTCTTTGATCCATGTATAGGTTCCACATGGGCACAATGACATGTTCTGGAATTCCCACTCTTCTTAGGATTATCCATAGTATTTCATTATCCATACAGTGTAATGCCTTGGCATAGTCAATAAAACACAAGTGAACACCTTTCTAGAATTCTCTGTTTTCAGCCAAGATCCATTTGATAGCAGCAATGATATCCTTTGTTCCATGTCCTCTTCTGAATTTGGCCTGAACCCCTGGCAGCTAGCTGTCAATGTATTGCTGCAATCCTTTTTGGATAATCTTCAGCAAAATTTACTTGCATGTGCTTTTAATGATATTGTTCTATAATTTGTGCATTCTGTTGGGTTATCTTTCTTTGTAATGGGCACAATTACAGATCTATAATTGGCCAAGTAACTGTCTTCCAAATTTCCTGGCATAGACCAGTGAGTGCTTGCAGTGCTCCATCAGCTTGTGATATTCCATCAATTGTTGGAGTTTGTGTTTGGCTAATGCTTGCAATGCAACTTGAAGTTCCATCAGTACCATTAATTCTTGTTCGTATGCTACTTCATGAAATGGAGTCACATCGCCTAGTTTTTTTGGTACATGACTCTGTTTTCTTTCCATCTTCTTCTATGTTTCCTGCATCATTCAATATTTTGTCTACAGAATCTTTCAAGTTGCAACCCAAGACTTGAATTTTTTCTTGAGTTCTTTCAGTTTAAGATATGCTAAGCATGTTCTTCCTTTTTGGTTCCCTAACCCTAGGTGTTTTTACATTTCATTATACTATTTTACTTTATCCTTGAGCTGGCCTTAAAATTTTTCTATTCATCTCGTTAACTTCATTCTTTCTTTAATTTGCTTTAGTGACTCAATGATTGAGAGCAAGTTTAAGAGTCTCTTTTGATATCCACTTCGATCTTTACTTTTGTTCCTGTTTTTTAAATGACTTTTTGCTTTCTTCATGAATGATGTTCTTGATGTCCTCCCACAGCTCATAACTGTTTAGTGTGTCAAATCTGTTTTTGAGATGTTCTTGAAAGTAAGATGTGATAAACTCAAGGTCTTATTTCAGCCTTCATGGATTTTAAAAAGTTTTTTTCAGCTTTAATTTGAACTCACATATGAGTAATTGATGGCATTTTCCACAGACAACCCCTGGCTTGGTTTTAGCTACTGATATTGAGCTTACCCATTTTCTCTTCCCAAAGATATAGTCCATTTTATTTCTTTGTATTCCATCTGGAGAAGTCCACCTGTTGTGTTGTTGAAAAAAGAAATTTGCTATGAAAAGGATATTCATCTTTCAAAATTCTGTCATGAAATCTCCAACTTAGTTTCTATCAAGAAGACTATAATTTCTCCTACTGTTCCTTTCTCTTTGTTTCCAACTTTTGCACTGAAATTGCCAATAATTATTCATGCATTTTGATTGCATGTTTGATCAATTGCATAATGAAGACAGTAGTAGAATTCTTCAATTCCTTAATCGCTAACTGCGTTAGACAGGGTTTTCTAGACACTTATAATTATACATATTATAAGGAATACAAGAGCTAATTAGTCAGTTAATAGAGTGTAAGTCCTTCAGCTCACGAGGGCTGCTGGGTCCAAGGTCAATGAAGTAGACAGCTGAATCTTCCTTCAGGCAATGCAGGCAGTTGGGTCACAGGCAGCAAACAGTTGGGCAAGTCACCAACAATCAGCAACTCAGGAGCTTACTTAGCAAAGCAGGCCTGGATGGGATATCGAACTGAAGCAATGCAAGAAGACAGGATCTGCCAGCCTCAAGCTCAAGGGATGTATACACCAGCAGCATGGTGAAGCAGGCCACAAAAGAATTTCAAGCTCTAGTGCCATGAGCCACATGTTGGCTGTCCCGCAGGTAGTGTAGCTCATAAGTCAAGGCAAAGACTAGCTAAAGCAGCTACCGCTAATCCTGGTCTAATTACCAGAGAGCTAGAGAGAGAGGGGCGGGACTTGCTGAGCCATTTATCTCCTTGTTCTCCAATCAAACTGCAACCTTATTAATCCCACATGTTCCTATTGGCCAGGTTGGCACAATAAACCTATCTATCACACTAACTTTGGTGCAACAACATGGATAATAGTTGTATTTATTGGATTTTTTGAAGGCAAATGGATTTGATTATATCACAGACAGTATTGTACTTCAAGATTAATTTTGTAATGTCTTTTTGACATTGAGTGCAGTACCATTCCTCTATAATTGTATCATTCCAGGCATAGTAAAGCATCTATTTTTCTGATTCAAAATGGCCAATACCAGTCTGTTTCTGCTCCCTGATGTCTATGATATCAATCTTATGCATTTCCATTTAATTGTTGTGGCCCTCTGGAATAATTTTATTTATGTCATTTAATACAGGGAATTTTTCATCACTGGGCCCAGTTTTCAACTTTTTAGTTACAGATTTTGTAAGGAATAACTTTTGAGATGGTGTGGGGGATGGATTGTTTAATGCAATGCAACAATGTATCTCAAGACTAATCTTTGATTTAGTGGGAGTTCATCTTAAAATCTGTAATGTACAATTGAAGGAATTACCAGAGTGAGACAAATTTAGGTCACCACATGAGGATTTCAATGTTGATTTTTCATTATCAAAGGAACCTAAAGAAACAAGTTACAGATAAAATTCAAATAGAAGAGCTTTACTTTGGTGTTCTGCACGGGTTGCTATTGTTTACATCCCTTTGTTGTGCCTATACTTTCATAAATTTTTTTTGGCAAGTTTCTACTGAATGTTTCTGCTTTGTAGTCAAGACAGAATCAGAGACCAGGTACACTAACACTTGATAAACCTGTTTTATTCTGTTTTTTCCCATGACTATGTCTACTGCTTCACTTTGAGTTATAAGCAAAGCCTGGGGAAACCAACAACATTTTAGTGTTTTGTGGTTTATCTAGGAATAATACAGGAAACATTACTGGTATTTTGTGAATATAATCAAGTTTTAATAATTTATTTAAAATGAAATAAAATGTATATATTTACTAAATTTTTTACTAAATATTTTGTTTATGATAATAAAATTGTTTATCTAGCAGGGAACTGAAAGTTCTGAACTCAGAGAACCAGGGAAAAGTCTGTCTGAATAGTATTTTTAATGAAGTTATTGATTTTTTTTTCCTTGGGAGAGATTTATTATTTAAAAAACTACCAATGTTAGTCATATATATTATTCAAAAAATGATCCAAATTTGAACATATATTTCTATATTCCTTTGAATTCTAACCACCGTAAAGGATATCACTGTTGATGTTAGATGGATGTCGTCTCATATAAAATAATATCAAGCAGCTGTTTCCTTGTGCTTCATTGACTAGGCAAAAGCATTTGACTGTGTGGGTCATACGAAATTGGATAATATTGAAAAGAATGTCAATTACTGAACATTTCATCATGCTCATGAGGAACCTGTATATGTAACAAAAGTCAGTTTTTCAAACACAACAAGGGAGTACAAAGTTGTTTAAAATCAAGAAAAATGTGTGTCAGGGTGTGTCCTTTCTTCATACTTATTCAATCTGAGAAAATAATATGTGACTTGAACTATATGAAGAAATGTGTGGCATAAGGGTTGAAGGAAGGTTTACAAATGACCTGGGGTAGGCAGATGATACAGCCTTTCTTGCTGAAAACAAGGAGGACTTGAAGCACTTGCTGATGAAAAATAAAGACTCCAACGTTCAAGATGGGTTTCAGCTCAATGGAAAGAAGATGCAATTCCTCACAACTGGACCCATAGATTGCATGAACACAGATGACGAAATGTTGATGTTTTCAAGGATTTCACCTTGCCTGTATCTATAATCAATGTGTATGGGTGCAACAATAAAGAAATCAAATGAGACATTGCATTGGCTGAAGACCTCTTTGATGGGTTGAAGAATAAGGATGTCTTTTTAAGGACTTCAGTACACCTGACTCAAGCCACGCCATTTTCACGATTTTGCCCCAGTACTTTGAACATGTTGGCAGGAGATCCAAATCCCTGCAAAAGGACCCCGTGTGTGGAGAAGTGGTGTTACAGTGAAAAGGAGGAAGACACTTGATGCGGTAGATTAACGTAGGGGCTGCAACGATGGGCTCATGCGCAACAATGCTGAGGATGACAGAGGAGCAGTGTTTCCTTCTGTGGTGCCTCGGGTCATTACGAGTTGGAACCAATTTGAAGGCACCTAACAGCAATGTGAATTCTAGATATCTAAAATACAGTTATCTATGTAGCGTTCACAAAATAATAAAATAATTGTTGTCCAATTGATCCAGACTCGTGGTGGCCCTGTGTGGCACCCAGAGTACACCTGTGCTGCGGAGGATTGCTAGGCACTGATTCTGCGGATGGAACCCCCTGGGCCTTTCTTCCCAGGTGCTTCTGGGTGAACTCTAACCTCCACACTCTTTATTGAGAGTTAAAGTTGATCACCATTTGCATCGCCCTGGGATTCCCTAGTATCCATGGAGTCCTCCACTAAAGTTTCAAATCCTCTAAAAAGAAAAAAGTATATACATATTTTTTCCATAGAAGAGGCAGTAAGTAGACAACAATTGATAGGCAAGTGTTTTGCTGGTATTCTATAGAAACAGGAGAGATGTTAAATTATGTTGATAACAGATTGATTAAACCGTCTTAAACAGGTGAATTTATTGTGCGATGTTGAGTTGTTTATGGGTATTTTGAATCTGTCAGAAGGGAAAGAGGGAGCAAAATAGATCACAGATATGGACTAGAACCCCCACACTCAGAAAATGAGCACGCTTTATAGAAAGTGCTCATATGATAAAGAATAGTAATTAACTGTTACCTTGGTACACATGTCTGGCTGTTGCAAGTTCCCATGGAGTTGAATATGACTCATATGACCTTACATATGACTGAGAATGTAATGTTTTCTTGTCTTTATCCATCCTTATGGTTGCTAGTATGAACATTAAATTGAGAATACTTCTTCCATTATAGAATTGTAAGTGCATTCATGTATCAATGCCTGGACTAAAGAGAAACCTATGCTGAGAGGTCTCTGAGACAATTTTCTACTGATGATTCCATTGCTGGAGTAGTTGTTGTGAGGGTAGTTGTGATCAGTGTGCCAATTAAACTAATTGAGCGTTTCCATCATTTACACTGACCCACAGATACTTTTACTATATGCCTATTCTTTACTTATTGACATGATTAGGTTCCAAAGACCAGGCCATTATACAAAAATAGGCAATACGTTCAAATGAAGAATGACCACATCACCTTGCAAACTGGAGAGTGACTCTAATATAACAACTTTCAGCTTATACCATTACAGTAATGCTGCGTTTCATCAGCACCTAATTGCCAAACCATACCATTACTTACACCTCAAGTCACTGAGAATCATAGCCCAGCCCCGTTGACCCGGCACCTTAATGATCACAGTCAGTGTTCTTCTCACCTTACGTTCTGGTGCTTGTGATGGCCAGATTTACAATAACAGCACAAAAATAAGACGGGAGAATTTTACCCCCGTCATAAACGCAAAATTCCTGATAACAAAATAGTTGTTCAAATCATTCATAGATTCAAAGCCAAGTTCCACACTCGCATTGAAGAATTAGCCTTTTTGCCATTAAAACATTAATTGATACATTACACAGGCAAAGTCCAGGCCTGACTTGCCGCCTAATAGTTGTGAGCTTGTGAAATAAAGCAATAATCTCTGAAAACACGTGGACAAGTGATTGCTGTATAGATACTACTAGCTTAGATTTACAAAGATTTTTTACAAATCACTAAGAAATAGTGGCTTTGCTAATAGAAAAATGGAATAGGGATGTCAGGAGGAAATTCTCCTAAGAAGAAATCTAATAAATGGCTGAGAAATGTTATCTTACCTT
>NW_022103902.1:4515152-4533411 GCF_000313985.2 Echinops telfairi | reverse complement strand
GATAACATTTCTCAGCCATTTATTAGATTTCTTCTTAGGAGAATTTCCTCCTGACATCCCTATTCCATTTTTCTATTAGCAAAGCCACTATTTCTTAGTGATTTGTAAAAAATCTTTGTAAATCTAAGCTAGTAGTATCTATACAGCAATCACTTGTCCACGTGTTTTCAGAGATTATTGCTTTATTTCACAAGCTCACAACTATTAGGCGGCAAGTCAGGCCTGGACTTTGCCTGTGTAATGTATCAATTCATGTTTTAATGGCAAAAAGGCTAATTCTTCAATGCGAGTGTGGAACTTGGCTTTGAATCTATGAATGATTGATATCACAATGAATGGACCTCAGCTTACAATCTCACAGGTTACTCAATTTCAAATTAATTTCTGTGCTGCTACAGAGTAGTTAATAGCATCACTTTTATTGGAGTGCAGCTGAATTCCTTGGAGTAACTTGGTAAGAATACCAAACATTTATGGAGACCTGTGTTTACCAAATATTTAAACTTTACCTCTGGTACTGTAGTAATGATGCATAAGAAATAAATGGTCATTTTTCATCTGGGTCTCATTAACTTTTTCTGCATCTCTTCACAAAATACACATTTTACCTCAATTTTAAATGGAAATGCTACCCACTATAAAATATTTAATATAAAGATCTAGGATTTGTTTCACTTCAAGCCAGGCAAACTAAGTTAAATCATGGTGTTCTCTCATTTTTCACCCCAGTTCTCCAATGCCCTGGTTTCCCTAAGTAATTACCTCTACTATATGTTTTACAGGGAGAAAAAAACCTTGTAATTTATATTGTATATTGCAATGTAATCTGAAACTATTATTATGAAAATCATTAACAAATGGTTTTCTTCATTAATGTATGGGAACTTTGAGGGCTAATAAATAGGATATTTGGGGTCACCATTGTGTTTCAGGGGCCAACCTAAAGTCTTCCAGACATTAAACATTCACATATATTTATGGAGAATTAATTATTTAGTCTCATTATTATACCAAATCTATTGATAAACATTTGGTTCTCATAAGAGCAAAATATCTTGTATAATCTCTCACTAAGACAAGTTATGCATTTGTGCTGCAAATGCTATGTGTTTTCTTTGCTGTTGTTTCTTATCTTGATACTATCTTTGACCTACTGTACACTTCTGTGGGGGTTTTCCTTTTTAATTCTTTCTCTTTCTCAAACTTTAATATGGTCACTTGTCCATTTGAGTAAATTTGACATTAATGAGAATGCACGAGGGAAAAAGCATGCACCTACTTTTTCAAAGAGCTTCTAGTAAATATCTGAGCATTAATATTTGTTTTCTGTTTTACTTTGTTGCTTGCTTGCTTGTTTTGTTTAGGCTTAAAACCAAAGTAAACTAATTGCTGTTGGGTCAATTCCACCCCAAAGTAACACAGTGGAAAAAGCATAATTGCCGATAGTAATTCTAAGGCTTGTATGATATTTACAGAATCAAGCTGTCGCATTTTTCTCCCATGGAAAGTGGTGGGTTCGAGCCACTAGCAGTTTAGTTAACAGTCTACCACATAACCAACTATGTCACCATAACTTCTATATGTCAAATTTTTGATGTCTTAATTAACCTTATTAAAAGTGTAGTTCCAGTGTTGCAATTAAGTAGCACAGGAATATCAACTATCCATGGAATTGTTCATGTTGTTTTTATTTATCTCTTCTGCTTTCTTTCCCTGGCCCTCTTCATTACATCATTTCTCTAGCTCTCTGTCCTTCTTTTGTCCCTCATTTTTTACAAGAATCATGCCATGTATTACTGAAAATTTCATTCTGTGTCTCTAGTTTTTTATTTGTCCTGTAGAGCTTTTCCTATCTTATGAGTGTTTTCTACCTTAGGAATGCTAGGGATATCATCAACGAACTTGACTCATCTCACGGTAAGATATTGAATCTGTGATGAACAGTTTTGGGGGATATAGAGATTAGAAAAAAACTGGGTTACCAAAATGGAAAAGATTGATGTAAACGAACTCAGATATAGAGTTTGACCCCAGCAAAGGACATTAATTTTCCCAAGCGTAGAACTGAAGAGGAAAGCAGTCTTTGACCTGAGATGCATACGTAGTGGGAGCATCATTCTGGAGAACTTATGAGAACACAAGCACGTGGGTGTTTGTTTTGCACAAGGTCATCGGGAAGACACGGAAGCAATTCAGGAATATAGATAATAAGAAATGGAATGGGTTCCATGTACAGAGGATTAATTCTAGACAATACATTTGCCTTAGTGGAAAGTCAGGACTCCAATTTAGGACAAATGATTAGCAGTGAGGTGGAAAGGAGTTTACCTGTAACAAAAAAAGTCATTACATAGTTTTTGACTACATGAAAAAATAGGGCTTTTCACTGAAATTTAAAAACATTTGACCTCCCCCGTGAGTTCAAATCTGACATATCATCAGAATCCAAAAGACACAGGATGAATTCACTCATATCTTGCGGCTTAAGTTTGTCTCTAAGTACTGAAGTGAAAAAGGACTGTCCTAACATATTTGAAGCACCCCATTGAATGTTTTATTCTTATAAAGATAATATTTCCTGTTATCAGAAAGGATTCAATAATGAAATATACTGTCACTAGATACAAAATGGAGAAGAAAAAAAAGAAATAACTTACCCCAAATACGTATTGACTTGCCTGGGACATGATTGTCGGTAGTTAGGCCATTTGGAAATGATATAACTTTCCTCCATGAAATTATTTATTGTTATCAGATAATTGGTTATAAGGAGATTTAGGTGGGCTGGAATATCTTACTCAAATCACAAGGAAGGAAAATGTCCCTAAAGTGTAGCTTGCATCCCCTTTTAATTTATAATAGATAAAAGGAGAGAAAGAAACAGAGAGAGAGGGGTGTCAACATTACAAGGAGGAGGAGTCAGTATCCTAGCGTGCCCCTCACAGTGGGAGTCCCCTTTGGGAAGACCATGGTGGCATTGTGGACATCAAACGCAATTCTGCTGAGAGCTCCAAACGTAGTGAGGAGCTCTGTGATCCTAGAGATGGTACAGGGAGAATATCCAGCAGAAGAATAGTGGCAGCAAAACCAGGACCTCATGTGAGACAGTGCAGAAGCCAACCATTGGAGCAAGAAAGCAGAGGGCCTTCGGGAAGTGAGTTCTTGGCATAGGTAGGTCTTCAGGCATTTGTCCATGGAGTTAGGCTTGCCAGTTCACAGCATGAGAGGTCTCAGTGCTTTCTGCTTCATGGTTTCTAGAAGGAAGGGAATCTCTGGTCACTTATCAGTAGAGTAAAAGGGTTTGGTCACATTTACTTGAGCAAGCCAGAGGTTGGGTTGATCCAGCAAGCCTGAAAGGCCATGCGCCCAAGGAATGAAGAATAGAGCTGAACAGCTTAAGAGCACAGGACACAGAACTTCCTCTGTCTCAGAAAGTTGAGTATGACCACTGGAATCTTAATGGGCAGGATTGTGACCTCTCGAGTTTGGTGGGTGGCCCACAACCTCCTGGTTTGATACAGTCAAGTCATAATTCACTCCTTGGAGGGCAGTTAGATTATTTAGACGGCTCAGAGAACTGGAGATTGTGGTCAAGGCTTAGGAGTTAATATGAATTTTTCTGTTTTTGTTTTTACTTGTTTGGTACCTGTTATCATCCCTTCTACCCCTCCATCCTCTCCCATTTATAGTAGAAATGTCTACTTTGTGTCTGCTCCATCCTTGTACTTTGGAAGCAGATAACTTGCACTTTAGATTTACAGATGAAAAGGAATTTTGCCCCAGAATGAAATTTGAACTTGGAAGTGATTTAAGATGTTTGAGATGATATAAGATGAAAGTGCTTTGTATATGACAAGGACATAAATTTTGGGGGTCAAAATTGAATCTAATGAATTAGATTATATCCTCTAAATATCTATCAACTTTGCTGACATGAGCTTCACCAATTTGGCATTTCTAGATTAAAACAATCATCTTTCATGTGGTGTAGTCTGACAACCAGGTGTAAAGGGATTTGGGTGGTGTGTTAGCCTGGGTTGACTAGAGAAACAAATCCATAGACACTCATATGTGTATTAAAACAATAGCTTTATATACAAGAGCAATTGAATATAGAGAAAGCATCCCAGCCTAGTCCACATCAAGTCCATAAGTCTGATATTAGCCCATATGTCTGATACCAATCTATAAATTCCTCTTCAGATTCATGCAGCACGTGCAATGACACTGAACGCAGGAAGATTACAGGCCAGTGGATGGAAAGTCTTGTGGATCCAATGGTGATAGCAGCATCTCAGCACTGGCAAGGGTCTCCACGTGGGTCCTTCAGCTCCAGGGCTCTAGTGTAGCTCCATGTGTCTTGTCTGCAGGAATGTCTCAAAGAGAATGAGAGTGCATCCCACCTCCAGTGAGCTCTTTATCTCCTTAGTGCTGCCAAATGAGGTTGGTCATCAGGCTGCAACTTGATTGACAGGCTAAACTCTACCCCTTCACTGTTGAGTCTCAAACTGATAGCAGATTATGTAATTACCACAGGTGGAATATAAGTATTTTTTTCAGGTCACAAAATTGATCACAAGATTGAAAAGGGAGATTCCCTGTGTGGGGTTATATCAACTGTTATCCTACATGAGGTAAAAGACTGAGATGCAAATAAGGAAAGACTGGCATCAGAACATCAAGAAAGAAGAGCCAGGAGTGAAGCACATGAGACCAGATGTTGCTTCACTAAGAGCCTCCTAGATCCAGGAGGAGATTACTGCCACAACAACGGAGATGTTGACCATGGACGAGGGACTTGCCCATAGCAAAGCAAAGAAAAGAAAAACAAAAACAAACAGAAAAACTTCCCCTACAGCTAGTTCCCCAAACTCAGACTTCCAGTCCCCTGAACAGTGGAGCCCTGCGGGCATGCTGATTGCATGTTGGACTGCTAACAGCAAGGTCAGCAATTAAAACCACCAGGTCTCAGAAACTCACCTTTTCACTGTGAGCGCATAAATGTTCATTTGTCAAAGCCACGCACTTGTAGTAATTTTACAGAACCAGGTAACGGAAACAACACGTTTAGTAAACAGCAGCAAAATTGGAGAAACTTTCTTAAAATGTATTTAGCTTATTTTATTTATTCATTATTTTATTGAGTTTCCAAACTGGAAACTGGTAGTCAGTAAGGACTCGTGCATTATAAGTGTTAATAACTTAAGCATCACACATCAAAAAATATGTGCTAGAGGGATTAAAATGACATTATTTTTAAGTAAATGTACCCATCATTTTAGAAATCCATGATGAAGCTACACTGTCAAGAATCAAACTATGCAACAGTTAAGGAATTTTACTGTATGGATCATAAGAATATGAATTACAATGAATGAGAGTGGAAATTCCAGGACTTCACTGTGCAATAAGGAAACTGAGCATGAACCAAGAGACACATTTGTGAATAGGAGTTTTCAGAATGTTAATATTAATTGTTTTAAAATCATGATATACAGAGAGAACCGTAGAGCTGGCCCCACCAACAGACACAGCATTCCCTCACTGACCCTTAGTGCTATGGGAACAGCACTGGAGACACTGCAGAAAGTGTGCTCGGTCTGTCTCACAGACAGCAGGGTGAAATGCAAAGGGAGTGCAACAGGGCAGCAAGAGGAGCACAGTAACCAAGTTCCCAAGGAATCCTGAAAATAGACTTCTGCCTCAGGGGATAGGGTTTGGCACCTTATCAGACTTGATCAGAAAACATGCACAAGGGTCAACAGACAGACCTGGAACTATCTATTGGTTTTTAAGGGGTGGGGCAGGGTTTGTTTTTTGTTTGTTTTTATTGTTATTTCGCCCTATGTCTATCTATATAAGATAGACAAGATGAACAATCATAAGGAGAAAACAACAGGACTGGAGGTTCAGGTGGGGGTGGGTAAGATAGGGGAGAGGAGGGGGTGGGGAGGGGGGTGGGGAATCAACGAACTCAGGGATAAGGGAACAACAAGAGATCTAAAATTGATGGTGAGGAGGGAGTACAACATCTGGTGGGGTTTTATCAAGTGCAATGTAGCCGAGAGGAATTACTGAGAGCCAGATGGAAAGTCAGCATGACAGTAAGTAGGAGGAAGGTAAAAGGAAATAGTGGGAAGAAGTATGAGGCAAAGTCAATTTGTAGAGTTAAAGCCATAGGCATATATATGTAAATATATTAATTTATAATGAAAGGGATAGAGATCAATATACATATATTTATATGTTAGCAGTGGATAGCTGACAGACTTTGGGCCTCTACTCAAGGCTGCCCTTAACAAAAGAAGACTGTGTCCTAATAACCTGGCATTCTTTGATACTTACCTTCCCAACAGGTTTGCTAAAGACACAATTGATGCAAAGGCAAATGTGGTGAAGAAAGCACATGGTGCCCAGCTATAAAAAAATATAATGTCTGAGGTCTTACAGGCTTGATGTTAAAGAAGCAGCCATCTAGCAGAGAAACAAATAATCTACCTAGTAGAACCACACCAGCCTGTATGATCATGAGGTGTAGACGGGATCAGGTATCAGGTATCAAAATATCCAAAACAAACAATTATATTGATGCAAACAAGGGGGGTTGGAGTGTAGACCCAAAGCGCATCTGTAGACAATTGGATCCCCACGACAGCCCCGACACACACAGAAGGGTTATAAGGAAGGAACAATTCAACCAAGATGCAGTATAGCACCTGTGAAACACACATCATTCCTCTAATTCCTGAATGCTGCTCCCCACCCCTTACCCCCCGCCCAACTACCATGACTGAGTCCTACCTTACAAATCTAGCTAGACTGGAAAGCACACATTTGGTACAAATAAGAGTTCTTGACACATGGAATTCAGGGCAGATAATGCCCTCAGGAACAGTAGTGGGAGTAGGGATATCAAGTGGTAGCGGGATGGTTGGGGAAGGGGAAGAAAGAGGGAGCCCATCACAAGGTTGGATATACAGCTGGTTCCCAATGGGATGAATAACAGAAATGTGGGTGAAGGGAGACAATATAGAGTGTAAGATACAAAATAATAATAACAATATATAATTGATCAAGATTTCATGAGGAAGAGGGGGTGGAGGAGGGAGGGGGAAAAAAGAGGAGCTTATACCAAAGGCTCAAAAGAAAGAACATGTTTTGGAAATAATGGAAACATCAGTACAAATATGCTTGATACAATTGATATATGGAATGTTGTAAGAGCTGTGAGAGCTTCCAGTATAATTTTTAAAAATCATGAAAGGTGTGTGCCAGGGTTATATTCTTTTACCATACTTTACGATGCTTTTTCAATCTGTATACTGCAAAAAAAATCCATGAACCTGGACTATATGGAAAAGAATGTGGGATCAAAATCAAAGGATCTGTGATATTCAGATGATAATTGCTTAAAGCAAAGAGGACGAGAAACAGTTGATAATGAAAATCAAGGATTTCAGCCATCAATATGAATTGCAACGCAATGTAAAGAAAACCAAACCCATCATAATTGAATGAATAGGTAGCATTATAATAAAATGAGAAGAGGTTGAAGCTGTCACAGATTTTACCTTACATGGATCCAACCTATATGCTCATGAAAGTAGCAATCAAGAAATAAAATAAAGCTTTGCACGGAACAAATCTGCTGCACAGACCCCTTGAAAGTGTTGAAGATCAAGGACACCACTTTGAGGACACCCTTGTATTGGTGGTTGCCACATTTGCATGTGCAAATTGGATAAGGAAATAGGAAGACCGAATAATCGATGCACTTGAACTATGGTGCGCTCAAAGAATACTGAAAATACCATGGGCTGCTAGAAGACCAAACAAATCTAACTCAGAAGAAATACAGCCAGAATGCTCCTTGCCAGCACGGATGGCAAGACTTTGTCCCATGTATTTTGAACATGTTATAAGGGGAGCTCAGCCTTAGAAGAGGATGCCATGTTTGGTAAAGAAGAAGGTAGTCAAGTAGGAAAGGAGGAAGACCATCTACAAGAGGATTGACATAGTGCATGGGTGCAGCACTGTACTTAAACATGGCAATACTCGTGGCAATGGCTTGGAACTGGGCATATTTAGTTCTATTGTACAGAGTCACTATGAATTGGAACTAGCTGAGTGTTTCCAACTACAGCAACAATAGGAAATGTATAAAGGAGTCCTGAATATTTTCCGGTCCTTTACTCATGTCTGACTGGTATACTATTTTCCCTCTGCACTAATTATATTCATGCTACTCGAATTATATTGATGAGTTTTGCATCTATAACTATCTTTAATTATACGTTTTAACTGTGTTACATGAACTTCTTAGATTCAGTGAACACAACTGAGGTGTCCTGTTAGCTCATACACTGAATACACAGACAACTTAGCAAAATAATACTCAAGATTTTTCTGATTATTTACTATAGTGTTACTTGTAGGCATATAGAAAAAGAAGGATAAAACTTTATAGCTTCTGGAATATGTTCTATATCTAAAACTGAGAAATAAGAAATAGATCTTCAAGGTTACTAACAAAATGCTCTAATTTGGGCTCAAGGTGACCATGTTAATTTCTATTTAAATTGTTCAATAAAAGGAGAGCTTTTGGTAATTTTTTTGTGAAATTTAACAAGCATATATCAATGGGGATATGAAAAAATTTGAAAGGAATTGTGAGCTAATAATTTGGGGTAAGATTGATTAAGAGAAGGGAGTGGCATTACTACAGATGAGGAATCTATATTTAAACACATTAGCACAACTAATAAATGTCTTTACAATTCACTGACTTTGATTTAAAGTCACTTAACTGTCACTCTTTTGGAATTTTCCATTACTTCATATCCAGGGCCAAAATTTTCACATTGATGGGCCTGCCTTTTTAACAACATGAGAAGAAGAAAATTGGCACTAAAATGTCAAAATTGAAATTACTTGTCCTGGAGGGATATTTTCATACAAAGGCGAGAACTAGAATAAACAATGTTCTCCAGAACAAAATTAGTCTTGAGTGGTAGAATCCCAGTCACTCTGGCAACAGGTAGAAAAGGTTCTTTCAAGCAGTGAGCGCTCACTACTCTCCTCAACTTATTATGCACTATTGATTACTGTGCCTGACAACAAGGCAGATACTGATACAAAGCCAGATGCTATATGAAGAATAAGTGCATTTCTCTTTCCAAAATTGATTTGGCATATTGTAGATAGCAAATAAACGGATTCAACACACACAGACACACACAAAAAGATAAACTACTGTAAACGCAACCTGATGTATATGTTTAAAACGTTTTTTCTTTGGATTTTTTTGCTTTTGACTCAGGAGTTACGTAAACCACTGAACTTTGATATCAGAAGTCAAGCTATAACTTTTAGGGTTCCCTTAGGCTAACACAATAGTAAGCGATTTTATTTTTTGCATTGCTGCAATCTGTCAAATCAATAACATCATCTTGTAGGAAGTGAAGTTTACCCCTGAGTAATCAATCCCCCATGGCTATTAGGCTTTATTCTGGGCCCAAAGAATAGCATGGCAGAATGAGTTATGTAAGTGCTATTGTGGTGTTCACTATTGGACTTTTAAATATTCTAAATGTACCAAAATTTCCCTCCTAACTTCCCATTTATAGTTCTGGAGAAGCTGTTTTAGGATTGTGCTCTGCACATATTGGAACATTTATTAGTTTGCCCACCACGCATGAGAGGATAAAAATGTTTGGAATAAAATATTGCATGAAAGAAAAAAGCGAGGAAGCTGATATCATGTATATTGAGTATACTGACTGCTGCATAGTAGCAGGTCTCAGGTACCAATTTTTTGCATTCTTGGAGGAAATTAACTTGGCTTATCAAACCTTCTTCCTTACCAAAGTGGTTATCTTTGAGTCATGTCTTGATCCTGACTATGTATCAATACTTAGAACTGAGCACTACCCAGAGGCAGTAGCAAATGGGTATGCCATATCTTCTTGCTGCCTATTCCTAGATGAACGTTACAGAGAACACACACATCATTTAGCATGAGAGTGCATGTAATGTTGCAGGGCAAGCAATTTTTCATGGATATCTGGCTTAAACAGGACTGTTGGCACTGCTTGAGAATTACTTAATTAACTCACAGACAGAATAAAATGATTTTTTGTTTTGCATCCACATTCATCCTAGTCCTCACTGATCAGGGAGAACATTATTTTTGAATAAGAATTATTAGGGTTAGTCAAAAATATTTCTACAATATCATAGCACCCAGAATGAATAAAAACTTTAAAAATGTGTATCTTCCATCTAAATCTATATAGTTATGAAGCCAGTGTTTACATCACTGTGATCCTTCAAATTGTGCTCTTTCATTTATACAATGTAAAGAAATGGCAGTTTTGACATGCTTTGGAGACTCAGGTCATGTTCCTTTGAAATAGTCTTTAAATTTGGGAAACACAAAGAAGGTTAAGGGATGAGATCAAGGTTATACAATGGCTGGGGCACAGTGTGCCAATGAAATTTTAATAGGACATCCTTTACCACCCTCAATGAATGAGCAGGTGCATTTTCATAGTAGAACAAAAAATCTTTGGCATAAATTTCTTTTTCTTTTTCTCACTAATGTTGCTTTTCATTTTATTAAAACATCTCCAAAATTCTCTTTCATGATCATCTTGTATGCATTGAGAAATTATATGAAGAATACATATTTGGAATTCAAAGCAACAGTTGCCATAACCTGAGCTGACCTTTCTACCTCAAATTTAATTAGCTCTGCAGAGGACTTAGGAAACCAATATTTTGATTAGACTTTTTTTTTTGTTTACCCTAACAAGAATAAAGAAAGTGTATAACTGATTGAACTTGTTTGCAGTCATATACTAATTGAAGAGATAACTTTAGAAGTATTTGTTTTTGTTTTGTTCCGTAATGAATCTGTGCATATGTGATTTGGTACTCCAGCAGTATTTTGACTTATTCTCATATATTTCTTAGAAAACTTGGGAGGTCAGACAACATATAGGATTTGGAAGATATTTATCAAATGGATACATGCTAGTCATGCTTGGTAAAGTAGCAGTTCAGAGCCTGTGACCAATCTGTGCACAGGTCCCTTGAGTAGCTCCCTCCACTGCTATGACCAATCAGTGCTGGCCCACACTGTGTTCGATCAGACTGCTCAGACCACCCTGGCTGCCTGTTATTGTTCCACCCACCCTGCCATCTTGGACAATAAATAAATAGCTCCAGCTGTCTAGGGAGAGTCAACACCAGTGAGATAGGGATGCAGCTCAAACCCTCAGTACAGCGGGTAGTTCTTAGAATCATTCCTAGTTAACCTCTGAAAATGGCTCCAAGCTCACAAAAATGCCATACAGACAACCATGCCCATCTACAGCCACTACAAGGAAGTAAGAGAAACAAAACCCAATGTCTGAGGAGGACCTGAATCTAGCATACCAAAAGCGGACGTTGAACCACCACAGAAAGAAATCTTCAGCATGCTGCTGAGAGTCATACAGGATATGAGGGAATCAATACAGAATAAGGATTGAAAAATAGAGAGGATAGAGCCCATTTAACAGAGGGAAATACAAGAGTTATGGGAAAATAGAACAGACTCAAAACAAACAGTATAAGATCATAGCAACAGGTTGGATGAGGGGGAGAATTATATCTGTGATCTTGAAGATAGCCAAGCAGAATTCAACAAACGTGAAAGACAAACAAGATAGTCAAAGAAGTTGAAGAAAACCTGAGAACAATGAGCAATGCTATGGAGAGATGCAATATTTAAATAATTGGGATACCAGAGCAAGACATAATGAATAAATCAGTAGCCATGATACTGAGGGAACTCCTAGAACAAAGCTCCCCCAATTCAATGGAGAATCAGACAATCATCCAGGAAGCAGACCGGACACCAATTAGACTCAACCCCCAGAAAAACAAAGAAAGGCATACAGTAATCAAATTATCTAACTTTGTGCAAAATGAGTAAATCATAAGAGCATCTAGAGAAAAAAATGCAATCGCCTATAGGATAATCAGATAAGAATATGCACACATGTATCATCAGAAACCATGAAGAAGAGGAGAGAATGGAGTAGCATATTCTAAGAGTTAAAGGAGAATAACAATCCAAAATTCCTATATCCTGCCAAATTCTCCATCAAAATAGATAAAGAGGTAAAGGCTTTCCCAGATCAGGAAAAAAATTAGAGAATATGTCAAAAACAAAGCAACAAAAACAATAACAAAAAAGCAGTACAAAAATTACTTTCCACCCTACTTTGTTCAGAAGACCAACATCCACAGAGCACAAACATGAGACCACCATATAGTGTAACACTATCCAGAAGTCAGAGCACTGAAAGCAATACCCCAAAAATCATTGACCCAACGGTCATAAGAAGGCAAGAATGAATCCCCACACACATAACACACTGCTAATTCGGAAAGGAGGAAAATATCCATCACGAAAGGTATAAGATGTCAATAAATTATTCACAGGTGGATGTAATAACATCAATTGTCTGAATCCCCCCATTACAAGACAAAGGCTAGCAGCTTGTATTAGAAAACAAAGTCCAGCGATCTGTTGTCTGCCAAAGACACATCTTAAGCTCACAAACACAGGTTGAAGATCAGAGGTTGGTGGAAGGTAGAGCAAGATAATGTCAATTTTAAAAAGGCAGGAGTTGAAATTATAATCTCGGACAAAATCACTTTCAAGGTTCAGGACATAACAAGACACAAGTATGGGCTCTCTATAATGCTTAAGGGATCCGTAGACCAAGAGCCAGTGAGCATAATAAACATATACATGCCCAATAAAAGACCTGAGAAATATGTCAATCAAATCCTTCAATGATGGAAAAAGAAATCACGAGATCAAAAATCATATACACCACTCTCTGAGAAAGACTAGAGAACTACAGGCCAATATCACTAATGAACATAGATGCAAAATTTCTTAACAGAATCTTGTCCAATAGAATACAAAAGTATATAAAAAGAATAATTCATCCTGACCAAGTGGGAATCATAAAGGATGTAGGGTGGTTCAGCATCTGAAAATTCATCAATATTATCCACCATATTGAGAAGAAAAGGACAAGAACTGCATGATAATATGAATAGATGCAGAAAAAGCATTTGACAACATTCAACAACCATTCCTAATTCAGACACTCAAGAAGATAGGATTGGAAGGAAATTATCTCCATATAATTACTTCAATATAATTGAAGCTATATATGAAGACCCAAAACAAACAATCATATTGATGTGAATGAAGTGGGTCAGAGCAGTTATCCAAAACCCATCTGTACACAATTGGGCAGATGGGTCAGCCAGGGTGTAGTGTAGCACCAACAAAACATACAGCATTCCTCTAGTTCTTTAATGCTCCCCTCTTCCCCACTATCATGACCCCAGTTCTACCTTACAAATCTAGCTAGAAAAGAGCAGGTTAATTGGTACAGATAAGAGCACTTGACATCCAAATTCCAAGACAGGTAAACCTCTCAGGAGCAGTAATGGGAGTAGTGATACCAGGAGGGTAGGGAGCAGGTGGGTGGAAAAGGGGAAGAAAGAAGGAAACTATCACAGTGATAGACATATAGCACACACACACACACACACACACACGGATGAACAACAGAAGCATGGGTGAGGGGAGACAGTGGATGGTTAAAAGTATGAAAATCATCATAATAATTTATCAAGGGTTCATGTGGGTGGGAGTGTGGGGGAAAGAGGGACAAAGAAGAAGCTGAAACCAAGGGCTCAACTAGAAACATAATGTTTTGAAAATGATGAAGGTAAGTATGCACACATGTGACTGATACAATTGATGTATGGATTGTTATAAGAGATGTAAGATCCCCTAATAAAATGATTAATTAAAGAAGAAGGAAGAAGAAAGAAAATCCATCAGAATTACAATCAATGGAGAAAAGATGAAAACATTCCCACTGAAAAAAGGGGTCAAGACAAGGATGCCCTTGTCTCCACTTTTAGTCAACATCATTCCAGATGTCCTAGATAATAATATGAGACAATGGACGGATATCAAGGGTATATGTCCAAGGAAAGAAGAAGTGAAATTATTGCTACTTGTAGATATGGTTTTATATATTGAGATCCGCCCCCTAAGACTCCACAATAGGTGGGTAGGAAGCTGGGGGACTATGGTAGAGTGGCAGAATGCAAGATCAATAAACAAAAGTCAATTGGATTGCTATATGTGACTGATGGGATTATAGAAAAAGAAATCATGAAGGTAGTACCATTCACAATAGCCAAGCACAATTGAAGGATCTAGGGATATGCCTAACAAAAAACCCAAAAGATCTGTACAAGGAAAACTACAGCACATTATTACAAGAAACCAAAAGGGACTTTCACATATGGAAAAATAGCCCATGCTCGTGGATAGGTAGACTCAATATTGTAAAGATTTCAATCCTACTTAAGGTGCTATATTGGTTCAGTGCAATCCCGATACAAATACCAGTATCGTTTTTCAAAGAAATGGAAAAACTGGCTACAAACTTTATATGGAAAAGGAAGAAATTCCATGAATGGCAAAGAGCTCAAGCAAAAGAATAAGGTGGGTGGGCTTGCATATTTAGAAATGACAAATCAAATATCTTATTACTAAAATCTACAGAACCCTGCAACTTTACAACAAGAAAAAAATGAGTAGCTCACTGAGAGGTGAGGAAAAGATTTAAACAGAAGATTCACAAAGGAGGAAACCGAAATGGCCCATAAACATGAGAAAATATTTCCGATCATTAACTATCTGGGAAATGCAAAATCAAAACAACCATGACATACTACCTAACACCCACAAGGCCAGCCCAATTCAAAAAGTCAGAAAGCAACAAATGTTGGAGGCATGTGGTGAGATAAACTCTAATTCACTGCTGGTGATCACAGTGGCATACCGCCACTGTGGAGAGCGATTTGGCAATATGTAAAAGAGATAGAAATAGAGTTACCTTATGATCCAGCAATTCCACTACTGGGCATATACTGGAAGAAATAAGAGACAGGCCATGGCCAGACATCTGTGCTCCAATTTTCATTGCCACACAGTTCACAAGTGCAAAGAATAGGAAACAGGCTAAATCTCCATCAAGAGATAAATGGATTAAAAAACTCTGGTACATACACACAATGGAGTACTATGCCTCCTTAAAAATAGTGATGAAAAGATCAAGTGCCTTGTCTCGTGGAAAGTGTTGAAGGCTATTATGCTGGTGAAGTTAGACAGGCACAAAAGGGCGTGGACAATGTAAGTCCACTGACATAAGTTCAAACAGCAGAATGGGCTTAGGGGAAAAAAAAATGTATATCGCACAGTTCCCAGGATGAGGACCAGATACTTTGTCCAGAGCCAGACCAAACCCAATGATCATCATCAAAAATAAAAGAGAGAGAAAAAAAATTTTAAAGATATTATCTGTGCCAAATATCCCACCCCCAGCCCCGCTCCCATATGCCTGTAAGGCCTACAGAGGGGTGGGGGAAGAGAAAAGATGGCAATGGAGGGCACTGATCCACTGAAGGGGAGGCTACTGTTTATGTCTTCACAGGAAAGGGAGAGGGTAGAATACATTCCATTTCACCAAGCCTTGAGGGTGATGTTCCTGCTCAGAGCAGCTCATTCTCAGAGAGGTCTGCAGGGCCGGGCCTCAGCTCAAGACCTAACATCCCCTCCCTATATGACAGCACCACAAAGGACAGCACTGAAATACAGTTTTGGTAGTGTGGTCCATCTGACCCCCCCACTTGGGAGCAAACCAAGTAGGGAGTCAACAGACCAGTGATGGGAGCAAAGCCATGAAGTCCCTGAGGAATCCTGATTGTAGACTTCTGACTCTGGGAAGCACTTGGCACCTCATCTGAACCATTTGGGAGATATTCACAAGGGGGCCACACTAAAAGTCTAAAGGTGTAATGGACTGGGTGGGGGGGACTAGACCAATCCATCCTTGACTCGAGGAAAAGCAATGGGGTCTTGTAGGAGGTACCACCCCTAGGTCATGAATGCTGAGGACTAAAAGGGTATAAGTGCTGTTGAGAAAGCAGGTCCTGGAATATGGATCTCTGGAAGAAAAGGGGATTGAACTGATGGATGATAACAAGGCCTGCTCACTGTTTAACAGAGCAATACTCATCTACTCTGGGTCAGGACAACAGTGAGACTTGCAACTACATATGGTCTCTTGTTTTCTCTTTCTTTAGGTGTCTCTCTGCTTAAGATAGGCAGGATAAGCAATCCCAAGGAGACAGCAACAGGGACTGATGAGTGGGGGGCAGAGTGTCCCGTGAGAGGAGGCAAGGGTGGGGGAGCTGGAGCCAATCACAACAGGGCCAGGGTGTAGCAATCAAATTGACATGAAAGAGCATAGACAAAGTGGAGACCCCCAGACCCACCTGTATGATAATTGGACAGTCCCTCACAAAAAGGCCACATGGGAAAAAATGATATATTCAGGGTGCAGTATAGCACTGATGAAACACATAACTATCCTCTAGTTCTTTCATATTTTCTCCCCCTTACTTTTTTGGTCTTTGTTTTACCTCATTAGTTTTGTTAGACCTGCGTATGTTCATTTGTATAATTACGATTGTTCAATGCATGAAATCCAAGATAAATAAACCATTACTATTCAGAAATAGTAACAGGAGTAATGATTCCCTGAGGGTACAGGAAGAGAGGATGGGGAATGGGGGGAAGGGGAACTGATAGTAATGATGACTGTATAACCCCACTCAAGGGGAACGAATAACAGAATGGTAGGAAAAAGGATACATTGGATGGTGTAAGATACCGCAATAATAACAATAATGTATAATAATAAAATATAATGCAATGATAAGGGTTTCAGTGAGGTTGGATGGGGGACGGGAAGGATAAAGGTGAGCTCAGAAAGAGTTCAAGAAGAATAAGAATAATTGAATTTTGGGTTTCTATAATATCTGTAAGAACTCCCAATAACATGATTAAAAAAAATAGCGGGAGAGCAAAAAAGAGGAAGACCACCGACAAAACAAATTGACACATTGATCCCTGTGATGGGCCCAAACATAAGAACAATGTGAGAACAGCACAGGACTGAACAGTTTTATTCTGTTGTACATAATGTGACTATGAGTCTGACGGTTCTGACTTATATATACTAATGGCATCAACCATCTTAAATCAACCCTAGGAGGTAGTAATTTTTCATCTTTTTTATGCTTAAAGGAATATCATCTCGGGAAGTGCATGTCACATGCTAGTCATCAGAGAAGATATGATGCCAATCTCTACCTGTCTGACTTAAATGTCCTTACAGCTACTTTAATCTTCATAAGACTGAAACCCATACAAATACCAACCCCCTAGGGTTTCCAAGGCTGGAATCTTTTGGAAAGTAGATTGCCACCTGGTTTCTCCATAGTCCTGAATTGCCGACCTCTTTGTTAGTAGCCAGCACTTAACCATTGCGTGACCAGGACAACTTCCTTGTGATCGAGGAAGTCAAAATAAGAAGCCTAGTGATAAGGCATTCAACTAACTACTTACAGTTGTATCCATCTAATCATGTTCTGTGGAAACATAATTCAATGATGAAGATAGATTGAGATGTAAACTTTTGAAGAGAAAGAAAAGGAAATTAATATCAGATGCATGCATTTCATAAGTGTTGCTTTGAAAGGAAAATGCTGATTTGTAATGCAATATTTTATTTATGCAATTCTAATATATACCAGAATCTTTTTATTGACCTTACATTTCTTTCCTGTTATATACTTTTCATTCTTCTTACAGTAATAAAATAAAATTATTGCACTTTTACTATATATTTACTTCCAATTCTTGCATTGATCTTCCTTCCTGAAACAATTTACTATGGAAAACACGTGCAAGTTTTGTTATTATAAGGAATATACTTCCTATAAATATCTTGCACATTTTATTATGATATCAACTATAGTAAAAATGATTTCTTTGTTGTAAATGCTTAACCACTTGTGTGCTATTTTTTGACATAAATAAATTAACCGGTAAAGTTTGCTCATATAATTATTGTAATTTTAAGTAATCTGACCAAAGTCACAAGGTGCACATTTTAAAACATATTTCTCTAATTTTCTGTATTTCAATAAAATTAGTAACTTTCACCAGTCACCTTCTTTTTTCCACTTTTACAATCACAAAATATTTTTGAGGGATGGTATCAACTATTAAAATGGTAAAAATTATTTTCTTTATTCT
>NW_022103902.1:4510449-4514259 GCF_000313985.2 Echinops telfairi | reverse complement strand
AGAATCGATGCATTTGAACTCTGATGCTGGCAAAAAATATTAACCCTATCACGGCCTGCCTAAAGAACAAACAGATCTATCTTGCAATAAGTACTGGCAGAATGCTCCGTAGAGGCAAGGTTAGCCAGACTTCTCTGCAACACTTCAGACATGTTATAAAGAGCGGCCAGGCCGTGGAGAAGCTTAAAGGGCTTGGTAAAACAGAGGAGCAGCATCAATGAAAAGGCCCTCAATGCGATGGATTGAAACAGTGTCTGCAACGATGGGCTCAAACACAGGGACTTTTGTGAGATGGACAGCTCTTTTGATCTTACGTTCTGCGGCCCACGGGGTCGCACTGGTTGGAATTGACCCGATGGCACTCAAAACAAAAACAACATGTAGATAGTTCTGCTTGTAAGGTTTTGAGATAAAATCTGGATAGTCAATGCTGATACAGAGGCTGCATCATTTATTAATTTTGAAACCAAATGGATCCCTAATGGTATACCATATTCAGCTACAACAGATGTTGAAAGATTAAGAAAAGTCCCCATGAGAGTTAGGTTTGCGCTTAAACACAAAGAAAACTAGTAAGCAAAATTGATAGCATTAAAAGGAAATTATAGACTGTTACTACTATAATGATTTAATAAACAACCACCCTAGATGTAGCTGAGCATTCTATAAAGGTCATTTAGATCATGTACTCAGCAGTGAACACGAGATAGTGTTGTTAAGTGCTTTCAGACTAGTTCCAACTCACAATGACCTGACGTACAACAGAGGGAAGCATCTTCCAGGTCCTGTGTCTTCTAAATAGCAGCAACTCAAAGTAAGCAACAACAATAATTAGTGATCTTTGAATTAAAAAAATAAAGTAATAAAAGAATAAATAGATGAATAAAATGGATGAAACAAAAATTTATTCACAAAATACAATGTGAGGATCTTTGGAAAACTTTTACAATTATTATTTCAGGAAGTCAGCCTGTATTCCTCACTGTAGAATCCTTGATTAAATACATATGACTTGGGGATAGTTTTTTTCCTATTTCAGTAAACACCTCAGTACTCAGAATACCTCCGTATCTTCTGTGTTCTCAAAAGTAAGAACACTTTGCTAGAATTAATTGGGTTAGGGAGTACATGGAAACAAGTTGAAGAATTCACCAGATAAAACAGATAGATATGGAAGATTACAAACAAGCAAACCAATTAAAATCAGAAAGTGCTCATTAGCTGTGGTTTGATTGTTGCAATGAACTAGAATAATATTCCTATCTTTTTTTTTTTTTAAAAAAAGGCATGTTAAAACTAGAAAAATACTACATGCCTAAGTAAAAAGGCAAGGTGTAGTGAACTTAATAAAAACAACAGTGATCTTGCCTTTGGAAATTATGAAAAAGCTGTGGGCAAATCATTTAATGTTATTTGAATAATTCTTTTACATTTAGGTTTATCTATATTTGCTCAAAGATAAAGTAGTAAGTGTAGAATGTATTGTTTAAGTGATAGTTTTATATTTCAAAACTTATCTCAATGTTATGTCATTATAATATAACTATATAGCTTTTATAACATATAGAAATATATAATGCTCTCATAATAATTCTATTACTTCATGATATGATATATTTATAAGATTATTTTAATAATATTCCATTTATAGTTTAATCTGTTTGAAAAGGTCAAATGTCATTTACCATGTCTACAACCATGTGTCTATAAACATACTGGATTTTAAAATTATATTGAGAGAATCTGAAAAATTGAATACATTTTGGAAACTATAATTGGTGGTTTAAATATATATTTCTTAGTGTATGCATCATAGATAATTTTGCAACATTTAAGTACATATTAGAGAATGCAAAGTTTGTTAAAATGGGTGAGTATTTAATTGATTTAATTGGCACTTTCATTTCTCTGTGTGCTGTATGATGAACACCCTGTTTTTCTATTATAATACCTGAAATTTCAAATTTCAGTTTTATTGTATAATGTTGATTTATATTAACTTAACAGCATGTACAGTAGCAGGGAAGTGGTAGATAAAAACCTTTGAAGAATGTATGGAAATCATGTATTTAAAGATTTCATCATCAAAATTTATTATTTTGAAAACATGAGTTCATAAAGTCATATATCTGCTTTCAAAGTTGTTTTTATTTCCTCTAGGAATATGAAAACCATTTCTGAAATGTGTGGGCATAGGAATTGTACTGAACTTTGCTGTATTCCATTTTGAACTACATTTAGAAGCTCACTTCTAGTTTCCATGTAGAGCTATAGCTACAGGTTAAGCAATCTTTTATGACCACAGTATGTCCATCTTTTCTGTCAGATGGTGGCTTGTACTGTGGTGGTGGTATGTTGCTGTGATGTTGGAAGCTGTATCGCTTGTGTTCCACAGGCCAGCAGGGTGAACAGGTGTCATCAGTGTTGCCAGACTAAGAATAAACTAACAAGAAGGAATGGGCTGTCCACTTATGAGGCATTAGCCACTAAAAACCTTGGGATCAGAATTGAAACATTGTCAGATACTGAAAAACTCATGAAAAGAAGCAGCACGTAGTTGCAGACAGTGCCAGAACCTGAGACCATCGGGTCAGAAGGCACGCAAAACATGGCAGAGGCAGAATGCCTTCTCAAAGTAGAATCTACCACAATGATGTGGATGGAGTAAAGCTGTGGCAGGAAAGCCTTTGGGATCTTCATTGGTTGATGAAGAACAGCTGCAAATACCAATTAATAATTGGGATTTTGGATGTATGGAGTACAAAGTCTGAATTTGACCCTTACGAATGACAGTAGCCTTGAGAAGAATGGGAATACCAGAACATTACCTTGTGCTCACTGGGACGGGAGCTTCACATGAATCCAGAAAGCAGTTGTGGGGCTAGAAGAGGAGCATACTGCATGGTTAAAAATTAGGAAAGGTTTGTGTAAAGGTTGTATCCCCTCAGTGGTAGAATGCTGAATAAGGATTGTAGGAAGACTCATAAACAACCTGCAATTAACAGATGACACAACTTTACTTGATAAAAGTGATGAAGATTTGAAGCCCTTGCTGAAGAAGATCAAGAATTGTAGCCTTCAGAACACTCAATTTAAGATAAAAATGCAACTGCATTAGTATTTGACATCATAGTAAATATAGCGCAGACTGATGTCAAGGATTTTGGTTTGCTTGGCTCCACAATCATTGCTCATGGAAGGAGCAGTCAAAAGATCAAAGACAAAAAGCCTATGGAAAATCTGCTGCACAAGATCTCTTTAAAGTGTTTAAAAGTAAGGATGGTATTTTGAGGACTGAGGTGCCTGGTCCAAGCCATGGTAATATCAATTGCCTCATATGCTGTGAAAGTTGGCCATTGAATAAGGAAGGTAGAAAAACTGATGCATTTAATTTAGGATGTTGGTGAAGAATATTGAAAATACGATGGATTGTCAAAAGAATCAACAAATCTCCCTTGTAAGAAGTACAGCTAGAATGGTTCTGAGAGGCAAGGACAGTGAGACTTAGTCTCATGTGCTTTGGACAGAGGCCAGGCTCTGTGAAGGATACCATGCTTGGTAAAGTAGAGGGGCAACGAAACAGAGGAATACCTTCGACAAAATGGATCGACACAGTAGCTGCAGCAGCTGCATGGATATGCTCAATCAGAGAACAACTGGGAGGATGGCACACGACCAGGCAGTGGTTTCTTCTGGCGTACACACGGTCGCTATGAGCTGGAACTGACTCAATGGCAGCTAACAATCACAACAACAGCACCTGTTACGTTGTATGGCACTGTTGACCTCAGAGCGGTCAGGTTGTTCTAG
>NW_022103902.1:4507400-4509275 GCF_000313985.2 Echinops telfairi | reverse complement strand
TGTGGTCATGGAAAACAAGCAAACAAGAAACAATTTCCTAGGCTCAACTTCTCTAGCTTTTTCTCACCAATGCAGTTTAGTGCAATACTTTAAATCTTGAATAACACTAATGCACGCACACAAAGTACCACTAGTAACGTGGAAAGAGCTCCCACAAAGAAGAGAAACGTCATGACACTAGAGTAAGAAGCTGGACTGTTTTTTATGTATGATAGCTGTAGCTGTGAGCTATGATTTCCCATCATTTCAAGATCTGTGAATCCAATGTGAAGACCACAAAAAGGAAAGTAGAAATTTGTGCACCTATCGCTGCAGATACACCAGTAGGAGTGAAAGTCTTATGCTTTTCTTTCTAAAACCATTTTCATCTTGTATTGCAATTACCACTTTTCTGAAGGTGCAGTTTATATAGTAAAGAAACAAAATGCGTTAATAGACTTTATTGGTAAACCTTCAGGAAACAGTAGGCTATTAGACGCTGCGTTTCTGTGGAGTCAAAAATTATACATAGAGTCTGTTCATTCACTGTTCTGGATGTCAAAATCCAACTGCAAGGCGTGAACAGGGCTGTGTTTACTCCAGAGGTCTTAGGGGAGATTAGATTATTTTCTCCCCTCACTGGTAACTGTCTATCGCATTACTCCTATCTCTGCTTTAGTAACAGTACCAATTTTTCTTTCTGTAAAATATCCCCTGCTCTGTCTCTTATACAGGTATGTGTCATTGCTGTAAGGTCCAGGGTAATCTCATCTCAAAATTCTCCAATACAACTGCAAAAGCCATTTTCCCAAATAAATTAACAATCATGAGTCTCAGCAATGTATTGTGGATACGTTTTTAGGTATATTTATTTGTTTACCTACCACACTAATATAGCTAGCTATTCTTTAGGATTTCTGAGCACATATATATGTGTGCATATGTTGACCTCTATTCCCACTCATGCTTTTCCCATCTCCCTGCCCCCCAATACTAATTCGAAACTGCCTTTGCCTTATAGTGGAACACAATGAACACGCAATATTTTTACAGGAAGAGAGCTCTCCTAGTGAGTGAAATTATAAAAGATTGATTTTAAACTTTAGAAGCGGAAAGTAAAAATCTAGGTCAGAATTCTAGAAAACTCTCTCTTATACATGAGTTTCTGTGGATTTGTTTCTCGAAAGTACCCAGACTAATGCAGCAGGGGTCTCCACACAGCTGCTTCAGCACCAGGGCTGCACAGTGGTAGGTCCATGCGGCTTCTCCTCAGGGATGTCTTGCAGGAAGTGAGCCTTGCCAGCTGAAGCAGGGAACTGGCCAAGGCAGCTGCACCCTTGTTCAACCATCACAAAGCAAGAGACCCTAGAACTGGACTCACTGAGCCATTTATCCCTCCACCCTTCAATTAACCCCACATGTGTTTATTGGCCAGGTTGGCACAATAAACTAACTCAAAATTGTTTCAGATATCAGGGATCAAAAAACGAAGATCAACTTTAGCTCTGAAATTGGAAGTTATTTTTTTTATTTTAAGATATGAATACTTAGTGATAGCTATGCCAGGTTAAGAAGGGACAAAATTATATTCAAAAATTAAATCAGAGATATCTTCAATAAGCGTGCACTGCTGCAGGTGCGTGTGAGAGCTCAAATCTGTTCCCAAATGAAAATGTGGACAGGTACTCTGTGGATTTTCTATATTCATATGTTACTGACTTAAGAATTTCTTTGTGTTTCCACAGAATAGGTGTTGCATTTCTGCCCCTTGTATAGTTGTGGTCCTCTTTGGAAATAAGGTTTTGTTGTTGTTATGTTATTAATTAGGCTTATCAGGTGAGTTTTAAATGTAAGCACTTCTGAGATAAAAGTTCTTTTGACAAGAAGAAATGTTAG
>NW_022103902.1:4499216-4506724 GCF_000313985.2 Echinops telfairi | reverse complement strand
TAGTAGAACTACTCTATAGTGTTTTCTGAGATACAATCAGACTTCATAGTGACTCATATAGACATTAAGTGTGCTATAGTAGAACTACTCTATAGCGCTTTCTGAGATACAATCAGACTTCATATCATTGAGTATAATTATTGACAACACTCAACTATTGGAAAGCATAATGGAAAACAAATATTTTATATCTTTTATTTTAGGATAATACGTTTCTTTAATTTATTCCCACATGCGAGCATTGGTAATGATGACTGGTAGATTAAATGCCCGTAATTCTCAAATTGTACCAAAGTATAATTTACCAGAAAGTATGTCAATGATAGGACAAGTAGTCTAAGAGCAATCTGAATTACAATATTAATAATACTAAATGATAATATTAAATGTGAGGGGCATAAGTAACTGACTTTTTCCTTTGTGAAATATTCTTATATATTCCAGAAACAAAAAGGGACACAGTGATAGTTTGTCATTTTCCATGTTATGTATTTACACAAAATTTCTGAGAAAATGGAGAATAGATAGGAACTCCCTAGTGTTACCTGTGTTTTTTACTCCATATTTTCAATTAAATAATGGATGATGTTTGAGTGCCGGTCAATACACCCTTCTAGTCATAATTCCTTCTGCAATGTATTATAATTCCGATCCTGTGCTTGTGGCTATAATTCCATTTTGGACGGTATTCTCAACTATACTAATGCATAGGATTAGGGGTCACCAAATGGCAGAACAAATCACACCCTTTTCCTTGGAGGCGTCTTTTAACTCTACCATAGACGATGTCAAGCAAATCACACCTTTTGTTTCTGTGGAGGCATTTTTAAGACTACTGTATTAGAGGATGTCACTTAAGGCACTATCTTTGTTTTCTTTTGATTTGGTATATATGCTGATACTACTGCTCGGTTCATCCACACATCCCCGGGAAACCCTTACTTCTACGTGCTGACTAAGCTTTACTAGAAGCTAGAAAACCTGCTGTAACTTTTGGACATTTTCGGCTTCTGGCTCTGACTCCTATGTTTGGCTCACCTCTGTCTGACCCGATTTGGAACTGAATAGCACCTCCGCAAAGTTTCAGGAGTTGTGTGGAATGGTGCAATGACTCACAGAGAAAGGCATGTGAGGACTACTCTCTAGGGAGGGAAGGGGAAAATGGAGCAGAAGAGTATTTTGAAAGTGTTGGTTATTTGGGACATATTTAATCTCCAACTGCATGGCACAAGTCCAGTATTAATTCTTCAAAAGAATTATTACCCAAACAGTGAACACAGAATTCCAGTACTCAAATCATTCATCAAATCACTTTATTAACATAAAGCATTTTTTTGCTGCAAACAATTGCATTATTTCTTTGTAGTGAGGAATATGTTATTATTAATGAATGATTTAGGAAACAATCTTCTTGAGGGTGGTGGAATATTATATCAACAAGTATCATGTTCAGTCTTATTTGATAAAGGTTATTCTTATCCTGAAAAAGATCAATTAAATCAATAAAATGGTGTCTACTTAAATATGTATTTTGAGAAATAACAATAAGGAACTAACTCTTGAGCACATATTTAAAATTTTGACTAATTATTATTTAATTCCATTTGATTTCTGTGTAGTCCAGTTGAGAAGTCTACATACAGTTGCCTTTGTGTTGCTGAAAAACAGGTATCCCAAGTGATCATTGGTCTTGCAAGATTCTATCATGCAATCTCCAGCTTAATTTCTAACTACTGTCCCTTCCTCTTTGTTTTTAACTATTGCATTCTAATCCTTAATAATTATCAGTGCATCTTGACTGCAAGCTTGATCAATTTTGACCAGAAACATTGGTAGAATCCTTCAATTTCTTTATCATTAGCTTTAGTGGTTGGTGCATAAATTTGAGTAATAGTTGTATTGACAGGATTCTCTTGTATATGAATAGACATTATGTCATCACAGACAACATTCTTACCAAAAAGAAGTAGTCAACATTGCAATCATTTCAAAAGTTAGTATATCAGCAAGAACCAATGGTATGAAGACAGGTGCTCAGGCCGCACTGAAAGCATTAGCCAGAAACAAGGCTCCAGGAATTGATGGAATACCAATGGAAATGTTTCAACAAACTGGTGGAGCCCTGCAAACACTTCCTCCTCTATGCCAGGAAATTTGGAAGACAGCTACTTTGTCAACTGACTTGGAGAGATCCATATTTGTATCCATTTCAAAGAAAGGTGGCCCAGTAGAATGCTCAAGTAATAGAACAATATCATTGGTATCACATGCAAGTAAAATTGTGCTGAAGATCATCCAACAACAGTTGAAGCAATACATGACTGGGACCTTCCAGAGGTTCAGGCTGGATTCAGAAGAGGACTTGGAACAAGGGATATCATTGCGGAAGTTACAAAGATATTGGCTTAAAGCAGAGAATATCAGAAAGTTGTTTACTTGTGTTTTATTGATTATGTATTCCATCTAACGAAGGTCTTTTGTGTTGTTGAGAAAAGGTATTTGCGATAGAGAAATTGTTGCTCTTGCATAATTCTATCATGTAATCACTAGCTTGTTTCTATCATGAAGACATATTTCTAGCTACTATTCCTTCATCTTTTTTGGCCATCTTTTGTATTCAAATTGCCAATAATTATCAATGCATATTTGATTAATATCAGACTGAATATATTGGTAGAAGTTTTCAATTTCTGCATTACTAGCCTTAGTGGTTGGAGCATCAATTTGAGTAAGGCATATTAAATGAATTTCCTTGTATCCAGATAGATATTACCCTATCTCAGATAGCATTGTACTTCAAGACAAAGCTTAAACTATCCTTTTTCATAATGAATGCCATACCCTTCCTTTTTATTATGTCATTCCCAGTATAGAAAAAATCACCCAGTATGTGATTTTTACAATTCAAAATGACTCATATGAGTCCATTTCAGCTCATGACACCTAGAATCCACCACTTGTCTGGACAAACACATCTGTCTTGGAAGAAGTACAGCTGGAATGCTCCTTGGAGGCACGGATGGGGAGACTTCCTCTCCAGTGCCTTAGACATGTTGTTAGGAGAGACTAGTCCCTGGAGAAGGACATCATGTTTGGAGAGTAGAGAAGCAGCCAAAAATAGGAAGGTCTTCGACAAGACGGATTGATACATTGGCAGCAACAATGGGCTGCAGTATAAGAAAGATTGTGGGTATGCTGCAGGACCATGCAGTGTTTCGATATTCTTGTACATATGATTGCTATGAGTAGAAATTGGCCCGAGGACCCTACTAATAACCACGATGCCTAGAATATTGATCTTATGCACTCCATTTCGTTTTTAACGACTTTCAATTTTCCTAGATTCATCTGTTGTAAATTTCAAATTCCAATTATTATTTGATGCTTGCAGCTGTTTCATCTCCTTTTGAGCTGTGCCCTCAACAACAAATACAGATTCCCCAAGGCTTGACTCCCACAGGCTTTGCTCCATCCATGTCTATTTTGGCAGGGTCTATTTTGAAGAGGCAGCTCTTCCTCTGTCATGTTTGCAGTGTCTTCTTGCCTGAGGGACTCTTCTTCTGGCACTATCTCCTACACGGTTCTGCTTCTTCCCATGAGATTCTCAGTCTTTGACCATGTTTCTTTTATCCATAAGGTTTTCGGTGACTAATTCCTCTGAAGTACGCAGCCTATTCCTGCCAGCTGGAAGTGGGAGTTAGCAGGGCAGGTGGGCTAGGAGACAGAGCTGGTGAAAACACCCCAAGGATGCTACAAGCAACCAGACCTCCCCCCTTCCCTTCTCCTCCCCTTTGGTGACCTTCAGGCGCAGGTGCAGAAGACTAACTGTCACAGATGACTTGGAACGCTGTTGCTTAGCTCTGGACCTGCAGACAACAAAGTGGCAGTGGGAAATTCCCCAGCTACTCCCTCCCCTCCAGAACTGGGCTGTAAAACTCGCCACTTCTCATGTGGACAGGGTGACTTCACGGGGCCCCAACTGGGGGCCGTGAACCTCACCCAGGAGCTCAGGATGCCCCACTCCCTTTCTCTGCTGTCCCTTCCCTCCGGGGAACTCTGAAATAAACCCTTGAAGCTGTTTTCTACCTTTGCCTTCTTTCTTTCTTGCCGTCGCAAAGTCAACCTCAAAAGCCCTTCATCGTAGTGTGTTAGTCTGTAAGCGCGGCTGAAACCCACTGACTTTGTTTAGCCCTGCTGGTATTTGAAATAACAGTGATATTACCTGCAACAGAGCAACACACAAGTCACCATACTAACACAAACTGACAGACAAGTGGGGGGAGTAAACCATTGCATCTTCATACATTTGCATTTGCATATGAATCCATTTGTTTCTTAAGCAAACAAATAAGACCAAAACACATGCTGACTCTGTACAAACACACCAACCCTATGCATTTTCACGTTGAATAACTACACTCCATTAGGTTTTCACGGATAATTCACAAGTAGAATAGGAAACCTGTCTTCTAAAGTGTGTCTAGGTAGTTGTGAAGTAGCTTAGCAGATGAATACTTGCCCGTTTTATGACACTCTGGGATTCCTATATTTCTTTATGAAATTTTGATTCTTGAGTGATAGCTATCAGAATTTCTTTGCGAGGGTCATCAGCAGCTGGAATTTTTCTGCAATTTCTCATTGTGTCATTTTTCAATGCACCACATTGTCGTAATTTAAATTGTACATGACTTTGTGCCATTACTTCAATAATATCACTTACTACTCTTGCTTTTAGGAAAACTCTATATCTGCCATTAATAGCTGTACATTATGAGGTTATACGGCTTGAGTTTCTTCATTTCACTTTTTTGTGCTATGTTCAAAAAATGGCATGTTTATTGAAAGGAGCATGATTTTTACAAATTTTGTAAGGCATTTCACTTTTCACTTGCTCTGACGGATCATCAGCTTCCTAATCACATGACTGGGTCAAGTAATATCTTCTTTGCAACTTTAGGATTATCAGAGTGGAGGTAATTAATTCAAGAATCTAGAACTAGTTGAAGCTGTTATTATTAGTGTGGTAGAATAAAAAGGGAAAACATATTTCTATAAGGGAATGCTGTTCAGTTTTCCTTTGGATTCTATGATGTACTTGAAAGTTTACATGCCGGTATTTTATTTTATTTTATCTAGTGGGAATGTGAGGGTAAATCCAAAAGTATTGTTCCAGTAGATTCGTTTACATGTGTATTCCAAACAAAACATTTTAAAACATGTCTCTGTGGTGAGTGGCTGATTGCAGACAAGCTCTCTCAGTAATACACATATGTCAAGTTCGTCAGAGTGTCTGCCAAACAAATGTCCGATCCAGGAAGTTTGTGGGAATCTGCTGGACCAGTAAAATTCAAAGCATACAGGACAACTCAGAATGGGATACGTATGTGTGTATGTGCCATCCATTATGGAACACGGATCTTGGCCCATTCCGACTTTAGTTGTTCCCCAAATTAAAAAAAATATTTTAAAAGAATACCAACACTAGAGTTGGCTGTGGTGTAAATAAAAGGGAACAGAATTTTGACAGAAGGTGTTAAAGAGATAGAAACACCACCATCAAGGTGTGTAGCTCTATATGGAAAATAGGCTGAGAAACAATAGCTTCAAATTTTCATTCTTCTGTTTCATGAAGGTTTCAATGATTTTGCAGCAAAACTCCTCAATTTGCTTTCGTATTTGAGGACTAATTCCATGCTCTTATTTTACTGAATTCTCACATTTTATTTTGAGAACTAGAGTGATATATTTGATTTGGGGAAAATTAGGTTTAGAACCGGGGTGCTCAATACGTCGAGTTGATCGCAAATGTAGTGTGGCTTTAAAGTGTAGCATGGCTTTAAAAAAATAGATGTAAGCCTATCATCAACCCCGTCGCTTAATTGATATACAGCGCAGTCAATCAGATGCAGGCTTAGTGTCAAACACATGCACAAACAACTGCACTAAGTGCAGCAAAACTGACCAGCTAAGCTATCGCCAATTTTTAGACCTTGTTTTTTTTCTCTTAAACATAAGAAAGGGTCTTAAAATGAGTGGGGGAGCTGGACCAAGTAAGAAGACAAAAACGTATTACTTTCATACGGAATGGGAGATTTTGACACTAAAGCCAACATTCAGCTGAAGTCCAGAGCCATGAACAGTTCTGGAACTTACTCACAGAGGGAAAGTACCCAAACATGAGAACATGTGCTCCCTTCTTGACTGCATTATTTGGCTCTACTTATTTATGTGAGTCAGCCTTTTCCCACATAAAGATCGTTAAGTCCAAGTACCGTTCCACCATGACTGATGATCATTTGGAAGTGTGCTTGAGGCTGGCTGTCAGCAGCTACAGTCCGGACTACGCATCCCTGGCTCATTCCATTCAGTGCAAGTCATCAGAGTAAACTCAGGTCATGACAAAAAATGTACATAGTTAATTGTGTTGTGCAATATGGACTCATGTAGTTATGCGAGGTACATAAACATAAATTATGCTCTTATTTTTTAGTTAGGATGTGCAACATATATTGAATTTTTAATTGTTTCCTTTATATAGTCCTCATATTTTTATGTTTCTGCATTCAAAATTTTCATCTATTTTCTTATGTACATGCTGATAATACATGTCCTTCTGTAGACAAATAATGTGCGCATTTGTGTGTCGAATTCCCTGTGGCATAGTTGAATTCCTTAGTACGGATCTAGTCCCCATAGTTTTGTCATCCCCACCAAATGACTGTGTGGGAGGGAGCATTTAAATAAGGTGTGTGGAACTGTAAGGTGAGGCTTGAGCAGTTTTGTCATGAATGTTTGGTGTAAAGTGAGTAATCTCCGGAGCAAGAAAGAAGAATCCCATGATTATCAAAAAAGAAGAACTGGAGGCAGGGCGCACTTGAGATCCTGCAGCGGCACCAGCAGCACAGAGACTGTGATTCCGAGCATCTGCCTTACCTACCTGAATGAGTAAAGCCCAGTGCCTTTAGCCAGGAAGCAAGCTTGCAGAATGGGGAGCCTTGTGAGCACTAATCAGCACTAAAGGAGATTGTTAACACTTGACCAAGTGGGGCAGAGGCCACAGGGTCCCGTGTTTGAGAGTACAATGATCTGACAGAGATGTGCCAGCTGGCGCGGCTGAAAGAAAGTTCTGTGTACAAAATAATTGCATCTTTAATGTTTTTTTTATTATGACTTGTAACCTGTTAATTTCTTTCACAAACTCCATAACTGTGAATATTAGCCGTGAGTCCTTTGTGACCATTGCCAACAGATTACCAGACCCAACAGATGTGTAGAGTGCCGATGTCACAGCTGCGGAATGCAGGCACGTGTGACCGTAGCCTGAGAGGAATCATCTTGGGCAGATGTAGAGTTGGATTCTCCTTCCTCTTTGTGAAGCCGTGGGAGATCAGATGTAAGCGCGAATTAATTTGCTTATTCTCATATATTCAGCGACACACCAAAAGTCCCATACTCAAACTGGAATTCATTTGCCAGCTGATCCTCCCAACTTATCCACTTAAACCTCT
>NW_022103902.1:4485061-4498130 GCF_000313985.2 Echinops telfairi | reverse complement strand
TGCTAATTTATTTTGTTCAATCCACAGTCTTACAATTTACTTAAACTTTTAGCCTTTTTTTGCTAATAGGGTGTTTTAGTTACATAATCTGATGTCAATTTGGGACTTGAAAGGGTTAACAGTGAAGGGGTGGAGTTTAGTCTGTCAAATGGGTCATAGGCAATGAGGCCTCTGTGTGGGCATGGTTTTCTCCTGGGGACTTTGGGAAATCCTGAATTTCCTCTTTAGACGCAGGAGACACACTCTCCCTGTTCACTCCTCGAGAGATGCTCAGCTGATAAGACACATGGAACTATGCTAGACCTCTGGAGCCGGAGAAGTCACGTGGAGACCCCTGCCAGTGCTGAAATGCTTATGCCGCCACTGGATCCACAAGACTTCCCACCCACTGGCCTGTGATCTCCCTGCATTTGGTGTCCTTGCATGTGTTTTGTGAGTCAGAGAGAACTATTTTGATTGGTATCAGACATATAAGCTAATATTGGACTTATGGACTTGATCTGGACTGGGCTGGTGTGCTTTCTTAATATTCAATTGCTCTTATAGATGATCCTCTTTCTTACACAAACATGAGTCTCCCTGGATTTGTTTCTCCAGTCTACCCAGACTAACACATAGTGGTAAATAGGAAAGGGATTGCAATTTTAATGGGAAATTATTGTGAAACAAAAGAATAGGAAATCACACTAAACTTATTAGACTTGAAGTAGGTGAAGAGTTTGGTATGAATAAAGAATGTAACTATATTTTCAAAAGAAATATGCTTTGTTGTGTTCTTAGGAGCCGTCCAGTTGACTGCAACCACAGGGACCGTATACCCAACAAAACGAAACGAAACGTCTCCTGGGTATGCGGTTATGTCTTCCCTTTTCCTGTTCCGAGCTGGCTTGCTTTCCACGCAGTGTAATGATAAAATCACACAGCTCCTCTTTAGAGTCCGATTCACCCTATGCGCATCCTCACAAAGAGTCATTTGGTGGGAGCCACAGGAGTTATGAATAGAAGAGCCACGTCAGGTAACTTTACTTTACCACACCCTTGTATATATACATGCATAATATATCAACGCACACATATAAAAATAGTAAAATAATACTCAAAATTGTAGAAAGTGTAGCAACATTCTTCTGCTTGCCCCCTCATGGCAATATTCTTCTTTCTAGAGCCAATTATTGAGTCGCTTATTGGTTTATTTTGATATTTATAGATGCATTTACATTTTATATGTTAATATTATTTTTGTTTACCTAGTATAAAATCATTCATTCACTCTCTGTTCTAAATCATGAATTTTATGGCTATGTCAATACTATTTATTTATGATCCAAATGATGTAGTAGGGTTATGTCTCCTGTTATCTGGAATTTATGTGGAGTTGATATTATTTTATTTTTTAATGTTTTTTCACCCTCTCTAATAGGCTTTTAAAACAATTTTTCACACGAATCTGCCAGGTGACATTTCCACTGAGGTCGCACTTATATACTGGAAATAATATAATTTGAAATTTTGTTCCTACCTCAATTTTTGTTTTTTGTATTTCTATAATTCATATTAATCAAATGAATTGATCGTATAATATCCTCATTCTTTATCTGGAATAGTTATCTTGTTTCTTTTAGTACAAATACCTTAATTGTTTTGACATTACTTGAAATTGCTATCATAGAATTTTATTGGGTTATTTTATTCTATATTTGGATTTGATTCTCTTTTTGAAATGTATGTAATATTGTTGAAATACTGTGTCTGATTCAAAAGTGAAGCTCTTCAGGAGGTTATATTATATACAATGATACATTTTCTCTCCCTGACTTCTTCATTCCATTTATTTTCTCCAACTCCATCAAAACCAACCAAACAACCCCAAAAAACAATCTCAATGTCATGTGTGGTGTTAACTCCAACTCATAGTGACCCTAACAGGATTTCCAAGGCTGTACATCTTTAGGCGAACAGAAAGCCTCATCTTTCTTCCCTGGAACGCCTGGTAGTTTTGAATTGCCTACCTTGAAATTAGCACCCAAACTTATAAGGCAACAGCTTCGCCTCATCAAGAAACACAGGTGTATATGGGTCATCATATTTTGATCCTGCTTTCTGTTCCCAGAGAGATTTACAGCCTTGGAAACCCACAGTGCTGTCCTAACTCTACTCTGTCCTACCAGAGCGCTATGAGTTGAAGGTGAAATGGAGGTCAGTGAGTTTGGTTTGTTTTAGGATATTATCAACAGATTTCCTAGTGTGTGAAAATGGTGTTGATTTTTATCTTTGGCTATTACAAAAAATACCGGCCATTAGCTTCTTTAAGTGAGTTAAAATCCAACTATTAATCTATACTCAGTTTTAAAATTATAATTTATATTTTTTGTTTTATTTATATAAAAATTTACATAGTTGCAAATTCAAATTGAAAACACAAAGTGTATTTCAAGAATTTAAGATTTTGTACAGTCAGTTTATTTCACTATCTTTGCTAACCATATTTTTGCTAGTTTTGTTATTGTCTTATCTTTTAGAATACAATAGATAAGTGTGTACTTCTATTTTCCCTTATCTTGGATAATTTGTCATATTATATATAATGATTTCTCCTATTTTAATGTTATCTATTCCAGATATATCTCCATAATAAAATATAAAATTAGCTTTCTCCTTTTTGACAGCTGTTTAGCAATCCCTGGTTTTACTAAATATTTTTCAAAAGGATTGGAGGAAAGTTAAAATGAAATCATATGCTCAATCTACCACCTGCATGTCTGTGTCATATTATGCATAGATTGTAATTTTTACTTCATGAGCTCCCAAGCTGTATTGAAGAGCTATCATATTTAAAATATTATTTATTTCCTAAAAGAGGATCATTTTATGGTAATAAAATAAAAATGATAATTAAAAAATTGAATTTGGAATTGAAAAAAGAACATTGTCATTAAGAGATTGTTTTGCCATAGGAGGGGATGAGTAGAAACAATTTCATTAATATAGGAGGGAAGGCTGGCACTGCCCGGACTAATATGTGCAAAGGAGCAGGGCCTCTCCTCAAGTGGCGAGAAGACTGATGTATGTTTAGTGAAACGTTTGCAATATGTAAATAATAGCTGCAATATGGAAACTGTGTAATACGCAAAAAAGACTATAATAGGCCAAATATGTAATATGTAAAAAAAAGTTCAGTGGATTACTTTCTTACTAAAATTAACTTTATGAGCCAAGCTGGTACCTTAGAACAGCAATCTTAAGAATAAGCAGCATCTCTCCATATTCTGTAATGTACTTTTGTAATAGTTATAATAAATATGTCCATATTTGTAACAAATATGAAAAACTTTATATTTCAAATTAAAATTTTCCTTTAAAATTAAAAAATGGATTATTTATGGATAGTTGTAATTTAGGGTTACATCCCAAAGCATCAAAGACATCACTGTAAAATCTCTGATAAGTAGCAGAGATTGTAAGTTTTATTTGTGGTGACAAAAATGAGAGTGCTCTCTGCTTTTTTCTTTTGTCTTGGCAAAATTTAAATATCACATGAAAGTTTCACAAACCAGTTCTCTCATTCACCTCTACTTAGTCTGCTTCTTGGCGCTTGTTTCTCTCTGTGTCAGTCATACAAAAATATCAGCCCCAAGATGTCCACTTTGTATGGTCCATTGGATCATACTGATATATTTGCTTCTTGCTTTAATTGTACATTTTTGTTTGTTTATTGCTCTTGTTGTAAAAACAGAGTCATAATCGTTCCAGTGCCTTAGCATTCAATGATGAATGTATACATATTCTTAGTTTCTTGTGTTATTATTATTATTGCAGAAATACCAGTTGCAACTCGAAGCCATATATTTTTTTTAAATTTCAGTCTTCTGAGCATATTCTTCCTTTCTGGTTTTCTAACTCTAGGTATTTTCACATTTTGTAATAATACTTTTCTTTGTCTTCCTGAGCTTTCTTTTGAATTCTTCTGTTTAGCTCTTTGACTTTGTCATTCCTTCCAGTAGCCTTAGCTACTCTGTGAGTATAAAAGAGCTTTGCAGTCTCCTTGGGCATCCGCTTTAATCTTCCTTCCTTTCTTATCTTTTTAATGATCTTTCTTCATGAATGATGTTCTGAATGTCCTGCCACAGCTCATCATGCTTTTTGTCATTCGTGTTCAAGGCAGCCAATCGTTCTTGAGATGTTCTCAAAATTCAGATGCTGATAGGGAATGACACAAGGTGCAAATTCAGGGCACAAGCTGCAGGGAAAGGTGTCCTCTTTACTCTAAGAAAAGTGGCTCATCTCTTTTTCAGATTCTGTCCTTGAGTTCCTTGGCAGGCTTCATGAATCTCAGGCACTGCCATTCCATTGACTTCTTCTCATACATACCCTACAGGACAGGGTAGAACTGCCCCTGTGAGTTTTTGAGACTGTAACTCTTTACCGGAGTAGAACGCCTCATCATTTTCTGAAGAAGTGCAAATAACATACACGTTATGGTTTTGAACTGCTGCCTCTTTGGTTAGCAACCCAACACTTAAACCACTATGCCACTTGTCTGAAATTAGTCAAGCCAGACGATGAACATAGAGGATAGAAAATATGTTTAGTCCTCACCAGATGGATATAGTTTTCAATGGTGACAGGGGCCCCCCAGTCTAGGGCACTTCTGTGATATTGGACACGTGATTAAAATATCCAAATTAACAAAAGGTAGTCAGTAGATATGGTGATGTTAATGACTTTTATGGGAGAATTTAGAAATGCAAACCAATGTATCAATTCCCCACCTGTGCTTGTCTCTGTGCCTCGTTTGTGCCATCTTCACACTGGCTCTTATGTCGGAGCCCATCGTTGAGCCACTGTGTCAGTCCATCTTACAGAGGTCTGCCTTCCCATGCTGCCTTCCCCCCACCAAGCACCGAGTCCTTCTCCTGGAACAGCATGTCCAACCTACTGGAGTTGAAGTCCTTCCATCCTGTTTCTAAGGAGCATTCTCGCAGTCCTTCTTCCAAGACAGCTGTATTTGTTCTTTCAGCAACCTATGGCACTTTCTTTTTCTTTTCTTTCTTTATCACAATTTATTCACGTATTTCTTAAAAAGGCACAGAATGCCATTCAGTAGTTCAATCATATCGTAGCTGTACAATCACCACCAAAATCAACTTTAGAACATTTTCTTCTTTCTTGACATCCCTTGTGGTTAGCTCCCTCTTGTCCTCAAACCTCTCCTGCTGTGTCCCAAAGAAACCAATAACCCAGTTACCATCTCTGTAGATTTACTCATCCTGGATTTCATATACTAAAAAAATACAAAAAATGAAAAAGTCAACAACAATAATAAAATAAAACAGGTAAAACTTCAATAGAAAAGAAAGCAGAGAACATTAAAAACTAGAGCAACGTTAAAATGGGTGAAAAGTGAGATCAAACAATAAGGTGTTGAATTTTAACCTACCTACATCTACCATACTCCACTTTCCAATGCCCTCTGCATAACAGCAAAGCTATTCCCAACCTGCTTCTAAAACCAGAGGACATCACTGAAGGCTTATTCTCCGAGTATTTCCACTTCATGTTTTTGTGACTGATACATTTAAATGGGTCAAAAGTGTTACTAAGATGTTACCTAAGATGTACTATAGGATGTACAAATAAGATGGTACATTAGATATTATATAATAGCTACTTTCAATATTATTCTCTGCTAGCACTGCAATTCAACCCATCAGTTCTTCTTTGGCCTACCTTATTCAATGTACAACTTTCACATGCATACGAATGAGGAAATTGAAAATACCGCACCTTGGATTAAGTGCACCGTGGTCCTCCGAGTAACACCATTGTTTTTCAACACTTTACACAGGTCCTGTGCAGCAAATTTGACTAGTGATCTCTTGACTTCTGCTTCCATAAGCTCTGACTGTGGATTCAAACAAGACGACATCCCTGACAACTTCATTTCCCCCGTTTATCACGATGCTACCCAATGGTCCCATTCAAGACTTTTAGTTTTCATTGAATTGGATTGAAACACTTACTGAAGCCTAACATTCTTGATCTTAATCATGAAGTGCTTAGACAAGTACGTGTATGTTATTTGCATATTGCATATCTTCATTATCAAGTGCTTTCAGCCAGCAAGGTTTTATCATCTGCATATTGCAAGTTGTTAATAAGCCCTCCTACAATACGGATACCCCTGTACATCTTAATATAGTCTAATTTCTTAGATGATTTGATAGGCATACAGATTGAATAAGTATGATGAATCCTGGCACATATGTTTCCCGATTCTCCCATGCTGAATTCCCTTGTTCCGTTCAGACAGCTAGCTGCCTCTTGATCCAGGTACAGGGTTCACATGAACACAATTAAGTGCTCTGAAACCAGTTTCAACTTTTGCATTCAAATCACCAATAATTGTGAATTCATCTTGATTTCATGTTTTTTAAATTTTGACTGAAAACTTTGGTGGCGCTCTTCAATATCTGCTTTAATGGTTGCTACACCATTTTAAATAATAGTTGTATTAATTCTATTTTCTTGTTTGAATATAGATATTATCCTTTGTCAGGCAGTATTGTACTTCCAGGTAGATTTTGAAATGTCTTTTTTTGACAATGAATGTGATGCAATTCCTCTTCAATCTTTCATTCTCAGCATAATGAACCATATGATTTTCTGATTCAAAATCAGCCCAATTTCAGCTCACTACAGCATAGAATGTTGATCTTATATTTCACTTCATCTCGACAACCTCAATTTTCCTAGATTCATACTTCATGCATTCCAAGTTCAGGTTGGTAATTGATGGTTGCAACTGTTTCTTCTCATTTCATGTTTTATTTCAGCAAATGAGAGTACCAATGGCTTTACTTTGACATGCTTTACCCTATCCACATCATTATGGCGGACTGTACTTTGAGAAGTCAGCCCTTTATAGATCATATAGAGTGTCTTCCTAATGGAGGGCCTCATCTTCTGGCACCATCTTTGTCAATATTCTGCTTCTATCCATGAGGTTTCCGTATCTGATAGTATTCTGAGACTATTCATAAGTGTTCCAGTGGCTAATTCCTTTGAAGTGGATAGCCAATTCCTTCTTCATAGTTTATTCTTAGTCTGAAAGTGCAACTGAACCTGTTCACTTTGGGTTATTTTACTGATCCTTGAAATAACAGTGATGTAATTTCCAGAATTGCAACAGTACACAAGCCCGCGCAGTATGACAAACGAACAGAGTAGTGGTGGTCCTTAAGTCTAGGAGTCCACATCTATATCACTTATTTCAGGGGGAAACAATTCAATCCATAACAGTATTGGAAAACATTTACGTATTTAAGGGACAATAAGAATTTTGGAATCAATAAATTCTAAATAAAATACATAACTGTATATTATAATATCCTTAATGCATAGATAACACAAATTACCAAGGGGTAAATTCAATAGAGAAATAGAAATAGGATAGTAGCAGTTCACAGTGGCAAAAACTAAAATGACTCATAAGTGTATGAAAAAGCATTCACCTTCATAAGAGATTAAAATGAAACATGAGGTTTTGATTTTCACTATTGGATTAAATCATCCTAATACCCAAGCAAGGACACAAGGAAATTAGATTTTCTCTCCTAAATTGATATTGAGATTATATACAATATTAGCAAAATGATTTCGGAGGGATACATAAGGGAAAGTCTTGAAAATTTTGAAATTTGTTCTCTTTAGAAAGTAATTCTCCTTATCAACAATAATAATGATTTTAAAAGCCTATATGTAAAATGATTTTATTAGGCTTAACAGCTACCATGGCTCCCCTCAATGGTTTTAGTTTCCTGGGCTCCATCCCTTATATAACCATTCTTCATGAATATGGGCTGAACTTTACGACTCATTGTTAATGGAGTACAACAAAAAACATGTATGTCACTTCCAAAATTAGATTGTGGAATACTGTACTGTCCATATCATCAACATGCTTTATTTGACTCATCTCACTATTTTTCTCTGAAGAAACATGTGATTGTCTTGTAAGTTGTCCTATGAGAAGGAGCTAAAGGTGGCTTCCAGCCAACAGCTAGAGAGAATGGAAGCTCTGGGCCCAACAACCCTGGTGGCACTAAACCCTGCCAACGATCACGGAGAGAACTTGAAATTGAACCCTTCCTCAATTAAAACTTGAGATCACTGTGGCTCTGACCAAACTTTATGGCAGTCCGTGCAGGGCAATGATTGGAACACACAGGCAAACATGGGGTCTTTATCACCAGAAACTGTGAGATAATAAGTGTGTGTTTTCCAAAGCTGCTAATTGGGGAAATGAATTTTACATGCAGGGTTAAATGGTCTCAATATATAGATAGGTAAGGAAAATGTTTTCTATGAAGAAACAAGTTAAGTCTCACTCCAGTGTATGCATAAAGGCACCACCTGCTCTTGGATGCACATGTTCACAGCTTTAAATGTGCTGATAGCCATCTATAAAATGATAACTATTACAATTCTTAAAATATTAATGAGATAATATCCTCTGCAATGGAATTTATTGTGGGTTTCAATCTCTACAGGATCACATGGCCTCTTCTTTCCCAAGAGGAGCAACTTGTGGATTTTAACTCTAAACCTCGTGATTAGAGACGGAAGCTTAAGTAACACCATCATGTATCATCATGTTCAAAGAGATTTTTATAGTTTTAAAATATGGTAATAATGAACTTGTTTGAATTCTGCTATCAGTTAAAAAGCAAACAGAACCCTTCTAGATTCTATGTCAGTGCATTCATGCAGTTGGAAAGCAGATCACATACACTTGGACAGATAAAGTATTTTTCGTGGGTACATTTAACATAAAATCCCAGGAGTTTCTTAAGAGTCAACAATCTCTAGATATTTTCTTGTCATACTAATATTTTTGTCTGGATAAGAAAACTGTTTTTTTTTTTTTTTATCTTTCCACTTTAAATTTTGTCAAGTTGGAAGAATTGCCAAAAGCCCCTTTCTGTCTAAATTTGAGCAACAATAACAGAACCAGTAGACAACCCAGAGAGTATCTCACTCTGATTTACAAAATTGTAGAATCACATTATCCCAAGGGTGAAATGGTCCCTTCAATAACCGACGATACAACGATGTGGTGGAAGTCCATCCGAGGGAAGACACTACAGTGGCTCATGCAGAGTGGCAGCATCTCCTTGCAGAAAGGGCATTTACTGAAGCTGATTAGTTTACTATGCCCTGTCTCTTTTGTGCTCTAGTTACGTTCAGTCTCTCTAAAGGTCTATATGATGAATCATTTGGTGCACTGTAGAGATGCTAGCTTGAAACGGAATAAGCGACAATATACCCTGGAGCTGACACTTAACTAGGACAATCCATCTTTTTAATATATCTAATAATGGGCTAGTCAAATGTAATGAATTTCACAGTTTTATATATTCATAAGACTATACACTGGTTAGACTTTATCTCCCTTAATTTTAAATTTATTTTTCAGTCCTTATTACTAGTGATTTTGAATGTGGTATGCCCAGAAGATACACTTTAAAAGCAAAAGAAAATTATTTGCGTAAACTATTAAAAGAGAAATAGCGAGCGTTTCTTCTTTTAATAATCCTGAGAAGTGTTGATTAAAATTTGTTTATGTATTTGTTGGGATTAAAGGAAGTCAGTCTAGCCCAGTGGTGATGAGTTTGACTTGGGTTTGCTTGTCAGTTTCAGCACTTTCTGAATAAACCCTTTCCAGACCCTGGACTTCTTAGGGAGCACTAGTGGCCTTGTCCACGGGAGATGGATGAGGCTTTCTACTCCCATAAAGAGGTACATTCTCAGAAATCCACAGGGGCAGTGAAGCCCTAATCCTGCAGGGGCGCTGTGAGTCGAAATGGACTCAATGGCGGTGAGGGAGGAGCCAGTGAGGGAGTGAATGTCACTGTGACATTGACAATGGACTAGGAGCAGACAATTTGGTGGTTCAAGCCAGGCAGTGATTGCACAGCACACAGAATCACAGCACTGGAAAGTCTAGGTAGGGTCCGTATGCGTCAGCCTCAACTTGCTGGCTGTGAGTTTCTGTGTTCTGTTTTCCTTCAGCTATCGGATTCATATCGTACCTCCCTTTCTAATGGAGTTACAGTGGAATGCCCTATTAAAATATTTAATACAATAATTATAACAACATATATGTTAAATTTGTGTACATCTGGGTAGTGCAGTCAGTTAAGGACTTCTATTCAAAAAAGTGGGTGTTTCAAATGTACCCAGTGTCACTTCAGAAGGAAAATCTGCTTTGTTTAAAAAATCATAGCCTTGATAATTCTACACACACAAGATATCCATGAATCTGAATCAACCCCAATTAATAGTGGCATTTCTTAGTCTCTTCATCTTTCTACATTAGCACGGTAACATTCACTTTTCTAATCCATAACTTTTTGAGCACTTACCAAGTGGTTCATACTATGTCACAAGTGAAAAATATCCCATTATTTATAATTGCCCCTCCTTTATAATTATGTAAGGATAATTTGCCCTATAGATTACTACTTTTAGTTCTGATTTCAAAGATTCGTTTTATGAAATGCTTGTCTGATTTGTATTGTTGGTGGGGGGTCCTTGACTTTCATTTTCCATCCAGCTGTGTTCTCAGGGCATCAATTAAGTTAATTTGCCAAAGTCTCTCAGGAAGAACACATAATATTTAAAATATATATTTTTCTATAATGTTACACATTTCTGTGTTACCAAAGCACAGTTATTTAAATGATTGCCAACAGCAATTTCTAAGGCATCTTCATTGTTCTGTTTTATCTTCTCATAAAAAGTGTTCTATATTAGAGGGGGGAATCTCAAAAATACCCTCCGTTCTCTGTTTTCTTTCAGGAAAACCATTATTAGTTTTGGTACTGGGAAAACCCCTAAAATTCCAGAGAGCTGGCAATTCCACTGTATTTGTGCCAGGATATATTGAAAGCACCCTTTCCTTGAAGCACATACGCACAGACGTTCAACCCTATTAGTCAGTGAGCACAACAGACAGTTTTTTGAACAAGTACTATCTCTTGTGAAGAACCTTTCTAGGTACTTTATTCTTTTGATTTAAATTATCAATACAACAGAGAAATGGATTTGACATCTTCTCAAGTACATGGGACCGTGGCTATTTTGCACATCAATGTACGTCGTGTCCCCTTTTCAATAACATCTCCATCCAAAGCACAGCATCTTGAGAGAGACTGCAAGGGATGACTACCCCGAGTAAAGATTTAAAAACGTAAGACGATGAGCAGAAAACCAACAAAATCCTGCAACTATATTAACTCCCTTCTTGGAAGCGACAGTACAACAGGATCAGAAAATGTGTGTTCTACTCTGAGTTCTGACAAGGATTTGCTAACTCACTGCCATCTCCTTGGACTTCCTTTACTTATTTTCATCATTTATAAAATAAAGGGAAATAATGAAACAAGAAGGTTGAGGGAAGTTTCCTCCCATCCTGCACTCTGATTTCTCCCTTGATTGGAATCACAATTTGGTCTTGTCTACAAAAGCCAAGCCAGTTTCTCTGCACTGTGTTTCTGCACAATTTCACAATGGTTTACCAAGGCATTCTTTCAGGTGTCCTCACAGGGTTAGGTCCCTCCTTGTCCTGGTTCCTCCCTTCCACTATGAAGACACCCTTGGGATGTCTTCCTGTCCTCTAGGTTGCCTTGCCACATTTTTAAATGCTTACTAAAAGTCAACTTCTCAGGGTCAAACATACCACCCTCCATTAACAGGCCTATGTTCTAGGCCACGTGGTGGATACTTATCATACTGAGTATAGGCAAATAAGCTCATTGGATCAGTTGCTTCTGTCTTAGAAAGGGATACGAATGATCACCTATTCATCCTTAGAGAATTGTGTGAGCTCCAGATTAGTCTATGGAATTGTTATGTAATAACATTTTTTCCCTCCAAAATCTTGAGCAAAAGAGATCATTCCAATCAACTACCAGACATGTCTAATAACAATCATGGATATTTCTTTTGAAAATGATCCTGAACATATTCCTGTAAGTAATTTTGAATCCTGTTTATAGTGAATGCTATTGGCAGCACCTGTGAAGTGCATGTTTTAATTTAGATACACGGGCATCATGAGTGTGATGTGTGTGGGGATTACAAATCTCTTATAAGAAAATGGGGGTCTTTGGTCTTCAGGCTTTGAAATAGACAACCAGCCGATTAAAAAAAACCCAAAGAAACCCAAAACACTAAAATTAACTAATACTCATTTGCAGGACCACAGAAATATTTGTTATATGTTATTATTCTTTATGGAAACATGAAGAATTTCTGGCTCTCCCAGTGACTTTAAAACACACTAAAGTTATATTCATTTTATGAATAAAATAGTTCATCAGGTGCTTTCAGCTCAAGAGGATTTTTATAGACTCTAAGTAACATGAATGTGAGTTTCACAGGATTTTAAAGTAACACAGTTTCAGGGATATTGGTTCTATTAGAGACAATTGGAGGACAAGGTAGAGGATACCATTGTTATTTTGTGAGAAGCCCTGGTGGCGTAGTGGCTATATGTTGGGCTGCTAATCACAAGGTCAGCCGGTTGAAACCACCGGAGGCTGTTTGGGATAAAGACAAGATGTAACACTCCTGTAAAGATTTACAGTCTCAGAAAACCCACCGTAGCCATTCTACCATGTTCTACAGGGCCACTGTGAGTCAGAATTTACTAGATGGTAGTGAGTTTTATTTTTATTTTAATACTTCTTACATCTCTTCCCATTAAAATAAATTATATAACTTGTTTTGTTAAAGCCACTTCAAATTAAAAATTAAGACTAGACTTAAGAATTTTTAGAAAATGTAATTATGTGGTAGAAGTGTCCCTAGATGACATAGGTTAACAAGGTTTTTATTTTGTTTTGCTTTGTTTTACTTTTCTTTGTCTAGTTAAGGCTTGCCTGAACTGTAAGTGCTTCAAATTCACTTTCTTTTCTAACTTACACAATGCGATGCTTATAATTCTGACAAAGCCCATCACTCAGATAATGCTATTGAATATTAATCTTTCATTGCCTGTATGTGG
>NW_022103902.1:4479844-4483015 GCF_000313985.2 Echinops telfairi | reverse complement strand
GCAGATATTAGTGGGGTTTGGAATGAGTGACCACAAGTTGAATGCAGGCTCCAACTCTCATTTGTCTGTTTTTCCATGTGTAAAACACAATAATTCTAACGTTTCCATATTTCTCTCAGAGTATATCTCTATATTTAATCTACAATGATAATTGCTCTCTCATCTCTGTCTCTGTCTCTGTGTATGCAAATGTACATGGGCACACCCAGATATGGGGAGGGGGTTTTGAAAAGTTTGTGGAATTAAAAGGTAATGAAAAAGTTTCTCTAAACTTTCTGAAGTGACCTTGTCTATGTCTATGTGTCTGTGTGTCCTCTTTTAAGTGTCAGTCTACACACAAGACACATGCAGATAATGTCCTTATAGCAAGTGTGACTGCCCCCTATGCCCCCATGAGGTTCCTTCCTTTACCCACCGAACACAGTGGTGTTGGAAAACTATTCACTCTGTCTTGTTTCTTTTAAAGGAAAGACAACATTCTTTAGATTGAGACTGAATGCTAATAACTACAGAAGAAAATGTATCTGGTTAATAATTAAATAAGCATTAGAACATTTTGCAATTGTAAGTTTATTAGACTGGTGGCTCCTTCTGTCTCCTTTCACACTAGTAAGCTATTCTTGATGTAGACTGAAGTGCTCTTTAATTCTCTTTAAAATAAAGCTTACCAGTTTTTACTACTGTCCGGATATGCTTTCTAACTCTCTGGTGGCTACATCATTTTGCTATTTTTTTCCTTTTAAGACTGGATCTTTTTTTCCAGTCTAAAGAGTACAGCAATAAGAAAAAATAGTAACTTCCAGGAACTGAGTGGGTCATGCCTGAGGCTGACCAGAATGGACATCCTTTTTGCTAAGCATTACCAGTTCAGATGTGGAGTTTCTTCATGAATACTATAATTTTCTTTGCTGAGAATTAGGATTAACATCATTCAGAGCCACAGGGCACATTGTTATACATAAGGGAAGGATCAAAGTCACACAAACAAAATATTATAAAAGTGAAATAACAAAAATATTGATAACTGATAACATTTAAAACTTGCCAAATTATTTAATACAAAACACATAGGTTAATTGATTTACAGTTTAATATGAACAAAGAAGAAACTGACCATTATGAAGGAAAGACAGAATTTTATTCTGATACTAAAATCCTTATGGCCACTTTTAATTAGAAATATGTTTTTCAATACTTACATATCTGTGTTGGATCATCAATTAAACAGCTGAGTGTACAATAGTTTTGTAGTATTTAAAATATTTTAACATTTTCTATCATTACTAATGCTATATTTTCTGATTTATATCATTCAGGCCAAGAGATGACAGGGTGCCTACAAGTCGGACTTTCATCACATATGTGGTCCCTTTGCAAGCAATTTGCACCTCAGATCTTCTTCTACTGAGAGATTTTGGAGCCAGAATGCCTTTCATCGTGTTTATTCGTCAAGGCTGAAATATAACTTATGGTGAGATGTGAACAGTAATCACGGGTTTAGGGAGTTTTGTGGATTCTAAAGCACTTTCTGTGTACCTTTGATTTTTACTATTATGCTTATACAAACAATATTTTATCCCGATTAGTGTCTTCCTGTGATGAGTTAGTTGTGAATAATTTTAACAATATTTGATTCTCAAAAACAAAGTTCCAGAAACATAGCTGTTCAGTAATTAATAGAACAATATATGAGTACCATATATTCTGGTAAATTCATGTTCATGTGAGCTTCCGCTTTCATTTTTATTTTTTTTCCTTCCCCCAAATGTCATTACCTTGTTGCTAATTATAACACTGCATTCTTATCACTCTTAAGTATTGTTATATGTGCACCATTTCTTGAAATTGCTATAATTCCCAGGTGGAGTGGTTTAAAAAAATCTTATTTGAGTTGAAGCCATTGGAGCACAAAGCTGAAATAATGTTGCAAAAGGTAATTAAAAATAAATAAGATGTCTTCTCATGTCGCAGCAGAACTTGCACACTATCATAAGCATTTTTGTACAGAGTCACTGGAGTATAATAATAAAGAGCAGACTTTGAATATATGCAGTGTTCTGGTGACTAACCCTTCCTGAATCATGTACCTCATCTGCTATCAATTTGTCATTACTTGAGCTTATCATTTATACAATTTCTGTTCTGTTTAACTAGGTGCAGGAACCACAATCTTACTAAAGGTAGGGAAATAATTTCATTTCTGAGAAAAAAATTAAGCAGCAAGTTCCAGACCTCTGAGTTTTGCCACCATGGTGCACTGTATTCTCCTGTGCTTTATGTGGTAAATATCTGGGTAAATGATCTTTCCTGTACAAAATGATCTCTTATTTGGCTCAGAGACATCAAGTGGGGTTAGATAAAAGGGATAAAGTAATTCTTTAAAAATCACAGGATGCACCTAGTATCAGACTCGAGAGACTTCAAATGCAATATATGCTTTCCATTATCTTTTACGTGAAAGACCAGACAGATTTCCTTGATGTTATAAACTCCCATTAGCAATCAGGCACTCACGACAGCTTCATCTCTCTTAGGTGTCTGCCTCTTCCTGTTAAGTTAATTTGCAATAGGGATATAATAACTAAAACCAAGTTGTGCACCTCACAGATTAAAAAAAAGATGATTCATCATTTTATCCTTCCAAAAGAAACAGAGCTTCAGATTATTTTCTAAATAACTTTCTCCAATAAAGTTTCTATTTCTAAATCTAAAGATTTCATGCTAGCTTACCATACCATATACCATACCATATCATAATGTGTACCATACCATACCAGTTCCATTGACTCAAATTCCACTCATTGATAGCTAACAGACACCTCATTTTTTCTTGATAAGGCTAGGGTTTGATGTGTGTGTGTGTGGGAGGGTGGAAGGGGGTGACGAACAGGGATGTCACAGAACACCTAATTCATTTAATTATCAGTCAAATCGTCTCTTTCCAGATTCTACCAGAAGGTTTGAATCAATCCACAAAAATGAAGACATCTGCAATAAATAATGCATCAAAGTATATATAGTAAATTTTCAAATATTAGTGGCGCTAAATGAAATATAAATCGAAAGAAACCCACCATGGAATTGTGCCGGGTGGAGCTTTCATACATATTTTTCCTGCTAGGCGAGCATTGCGCAACTCACTCGGAGTTAGTGCTCCCAGCGGCATCTCCC
>NW_022103902.1:4477837-4479328 GCF_000313985.2 Echinops telfairi | reverse complement strand
CATGCATCTCTTGCCCCAGGCACCTGACTAACCTGACTTTGTTCCATGCAATTTCTTTTTGTTTCCACAAATGAATGCAGAGGGCCCTGAAAGGATAGCGATTTGATGACGTAGAAGAGTTGCTGCCAGCCATCCAAACAGATCAGTTTGAAAAATGTTTCCAAGAATGGAATCACAGATTTGACTAATATATTAAGTGTAATGAAGAGTACTTTGAAGGTGATCAGGTTGTTTTGCAAAAACGTTAAATACATAGCTTTGAAAAAAAATTCTTTTTTTGGAGGGGGTAACCCCTCCTAAGAAAGAAAATACACAAATAGAACTACAATATTCTTATTGCTCAAGCAGTTCCTTGCAGGGAACCATACTATTAGTCATTGGCAAAAACTTTTATAAACTTTGGCTGAATAAAGTTTGTCTGTTGCCTGACTCATTATTCTTTCACCGCCCAGCCCCCTCACCCCCCCTTTTTAATTTTTGGTCACATTCCCAGGAACTCTCCCTTTCAATGTTTTTCATGCCGACATATTTGAATGAAACAATACCTCTCCGTTGAATCTTAAGCAGGGGTTTCTAGTGTCTCAGTTCTGGCATTTAACCCACAAGCATATTTCCCTGAGGGCTTGCGCTTTGGCTGAGTGGGGGAAGGATGCGTTTCTTCTATATGCCAACCTTTCTCGGGGTAGTTCCAGTAGGGCATTTTGCCCACTCCTTTAGTCTGCAGAGCAGTGAGCTTGGGTGGGTGCCATTCAGACTTTCTCCCAGAGAGTCATTTTCCCAGAGGGAGCTAAGCCTGGGAAAGAAGCAAGGGCAGGATTCCCTTTATTTCTTACTTTGGGAGTTGTATTCTTTTTTTAGTTAAAAAAGAAACATTGCCAACCTGTCACCTCGTTCCTCCCTTCTACTTTCATCCTAAACTACTGCTCATTAGAGTAAACGAGTCCATCCTTTGGCAAAGAAAATCAGTGGACAAATTCCAATCACCTCAGGAGCAGTGTAGGGTTCATGTGATGATTTCTACTTTTACTATGAAATCTTGCTTACTTTTCTAATAACTGTTTTCAAATTAGGACTTGGCATAGGTTTATAATTAGTAAGGTATCAGGAAAGTCAGTCATGCGGCATCAAAGTTTGGCAAGCTAATTAATTAATTTGGCCCAGGGTCTCATTTTGTGTAACACTAACCCATTTTATGTAATCAAATAATATACTCATATAATATTACATATATCACTCAATAAATGATTATACAAAACATATATTTAAGGTGATATTTTTACATCCTGCATTTATTAAACCTTCCCCCCCCAGTAATAACTAAATATTTGAAATCTTTTCTTCTAGAGAACACACATATATGTGATTTCTAGCTCTGTGAATGCACTAACATAGAATCTAAGAGATTTTTATTTTTAAACTCAAAGTTAATGATTTAGAATCAACTCGATGTCAGTGTGTTTGCATACTATATTAACTACAACTTTTTTTTTT
>NW_022103902.1:4472587-4474060 GCF_000313985.2 Echinops telfairi | reverse complement strand
ATAAATTATCAAGGATTCATGAGGGAGGGGGGAATGGGGAGGGGGGACCTCTGCCTCCTGGGACTGGCAAAAAGTCCTGATCTCCCTTCAACATCTGTGGGCCGGGAGTTCTTTGAGAGTTCCTCGCGCCTTGGCATAGGTCCTCTCCTGAGTCTAGGAGGCTTTCAGTGCAGGGATCCTGGCTCCAAAGGCTGTCTTCTGAAACGGTATTTTCTTTCTTGTAGACAGTAGACACTTCCTTCTCTGTTATATGTTTTGTCTCTTGTAAGATAAAAAGTGATGCAAGTCATATACTAGGAGAACTGCCCTTAATATCAAGATTGTGACATGAATAACTGCTGTATCACACAACATGATCTCTTGGCTTCTGCCTCCATGGGCCAGGAAGCCTGGTGGCCACTAGGCCTCACTACACTATGGTCTCAATGGCGTGGCCCCTCTGCTCAGTCCGGTCCTCTGTTGCTGCTACTCTCTCTCCACTTCAGGCAGAGCGCTCTCAGGCCCTGCAAGGAGGGCTGTTCTTTCCGGATGGTCCTTGGATCCCTCTTCTTGTCTCTTTGATGGTCCTCTCATTTACAGAGGAAGGCAAAAGTGACCAACCCCATGCTAGAGTCCTCTACACCTTACTTGCTTGGCCTCACACAATAATTTAGTGGGAATTATAGAGAAATTGCTCAGCCCAATCGATAGCTACCAACAATTCTGTTGTCATCATCTTCTCAATACCAGGGAACAAAGATTCAACTAATTATCACCAGTGGTGTTTGTCATGGTCTTTGTTCATACCCTTACCAATTTCTAGACACATGAGTGTCCCATTGCTGCATAGCAAATAAGTACAAACCTGTGGTCTTAAACAGAACAATTAGCTTATAGTTCTGTAGATAAATAGTGACTAAATTTTCTTTTCAGGGACTGCAATAAAAATTTTAGCCTGACTGAATTATCTTCTGGAAGCTCTGGGGAAATATCTTCTCATGTGTTTACACTTGCAAAAGTGTAGTTTCTTCCTCGTAGTCAAGCAGAGGAAATTCTCAGCTCCAAGAGGAAACCTGGATTGTTTGCCGCATTACAACCTGCTGCTTCAAGCAGGCTGCTAGCTCATGTTGAATTACTGTACTACCTTTCACAACTCCGCATGATCGACACAACATAGTCTCATCAATTTCTGTTTTCAACTCCAACTCAGAGATTCCTCTTCCAGGTCTAAAGCCTACTGTTCTGGGAAAAGTTTCGTCCAGTCTCGTTCTAACCCATGTTTATTAATCATCAATTGCCTTTCCAGACCTTGCAGATAGATGACACGTAGGTAGGTGGATGAGAGATAGATAAAAAGACAGACAGACATGGCATTGTTGGGTGTTAGTGAGTCCATTCCAACTCACAGAAATCTGACAGACAACAGAATGAACCATTCTACAGGCCTGCACCACCATCTAATGACTTCTCCTGAGGATGTGCCTAATTTATGAG
>NW_022103902.1:4469253-4470367 GCF_000313985.2 Echinops telfairi | reverse complement strand
AGGCGAGGCTCACCACCCATTTATCCCTCCGCCTTTCAATTAGCCCCACATGTGTTTATCGGCCAGGCTGGCACAATTAACTAACTCACTCCAGGTTCCCCCCACCTCATGAGTCCTTGATAATGTATGTTATTATTATTTTGTCATGTCTTACACTGTCCGATGTTTCCCTTCATCCCCTTTTCTATTTATCACTTCTGTGGGGGTATAATGAGTGTTCTGGAATTCTCATTCTTCACGATGTTATCCACAATTTTCTATGATCCACACAATCAAATACCTTTGCACAGTTAATAAAGCACAGATGGACACCTGTCTGTATTCTCGGCTTTTAGCCAAGCTCCATCTCATATCTAAAAGCTGTCATCCAATGTTCTCTTCTCCCTCAGTCTTACAGTTCTGGCGTTTTCCTGTCGAAGAAGTGCTGCAGCTGTGTTTCAAGTGCCTTCAGCAAACATTTCCTTCGTGTTGTATTATTGATACGACTCAATAATGTCTGCATTCTGTTGGGTGGACTTTCCTTAAAATGAACACTGATATGGATCTGCTCTAGTTGATTGGCCTTTCAAAGCTCTTGCTATTCATACAAACGAGTCACTCCAGTGCTATATGGGTTTATTGAAATATCTCAGTCGGTATTCTATCAATTCCTGCAGGTTTTTTTTTCACCAGGGCCTCGGTGTAGCTTTGACTTTTTCCTTAAATATGATAAGTGTTTGATCACATGCTACTGCTTAAAATGATAGAATTTTGAGTCTTGCTTTGTAGTCATCCAGGAATTATATATATTCTATCTATTGTCTTTTGATACTTCCTGTATTGTGCAATAGTTTACCCATAGAATCCTCCACACGGCTACTTTGAGCTTGGATGTCTTTCATCAGCTCTTTCAGCTTTAAGTGTGCCTGAGTCTGTTCTTCTTTGAGTTTCGAACTCCAGGATGTTGCGGACTTCATTGTAATAGTTTACTGTGTCTCCTTGGGCTGCTATTTGTTTTTTAGTCATTAGTGTTCAATATATCAAATGGATTCTGAAGATGATGTCCAAATTCTACATTCTGGTTGTGGACACTGAAGGCCTTATTTTGTTTTTAGTGGATTTGTTTCAATTTTCT
>NW_022103902.1:4440957-4467554 GCF_000313985.2 Echinops telfairi | reverse complement strand
CTATTTGATGGCAGCAACTATTTGAGTTTTCTGAATTTCCAAGATTCATACTTTGCACTTCTCGTGTTCTGACTATTATTGCACATTTGAAGGTGTTTCTTATAATTTTGAATTGTGTATCATCAGTACATGAAGGTTCTAAAAGCTTTGCTCCATTCTTGTCATTAAGTTCAATTGCAATTTGAGAGACAGGTCTTCCCTACTTATATTTAAGTCCTGTTCCACCTTGGGGCTCATCGTTGGGCATCTTATCAGAAAAAAGTTTTGTGAATCCTCATAAGATTTTCAATGGCTAACATTTATAAGGTCTGATGCTCATATATTTACAGTGGTTAATATGTTAGATGAAGTTGTGTCTTCCTTCTTCCTAATTCCTTAAAGTCTTGGGGCGCTAATGAAACTTGTCCTCCATGGGTGACTCTGCTGGCATTTGACATTCTGGTGGTATAGCTTCAGTATACCGTAACATGCAAACCACTACAATATGCCAAACAATGAGTGGCAGAAAGAAGTAGATATATTTCTTTAAATTAAATAACATTTCTATTGTCATAATTCCAACCTTACATTTCTTATTTGACAACAATCTGTTTTGATTTAGAATTTTTTTCTCAATCATATTGTTAAATTCATCTTCTTCAAATATCAATTTTATTATCCTATGTGTTTAGTTAAAGCAATAAAATTTATTTATGTTCATTTGGGCTATAAGTAGCTTTTGCTACAGATACTGAAACTTTTGCTGTTGATACTCCTGTGATACTTAAGATTTTATGTCAACTTTTCAGGGCCAGGATTATCACTTTTTTGGCAGTTCAGATGCAGAAATACCACATAATGAGATTTAACGTAAGGCAGTAACCTCCAGTGATCGGCCTGAATGAATAGTCAACCAACTGAAATGGAGTTTCCTTGGGATTATGGTCTGCTTTCAATATAAGTAGACACTATGGAAAAACTTGCTTGCTTGCTGTTTTGTTTGTTTGTTTTGTGTTTGCTGCATCTGGATCGTGATTCCATTTTGTCAACGGCTGTCCCGTTCCTTGGACTTGAGCCATTGGCTGGCCATGCTGTTCTTGTTAGGCGCCATTAAGTCAGCCACAACTCAGCGCCCCAAGGCACAACAGAACAAAACGCTGCCTGGTCCTGTGACATTCTCACAACTGTTGCTATCCCCAAGCCCATTGATGCAGCCATTGTGTCAATCCATCTCGTCGAGGGCCTTAAATTATTGGCCACCTTTCCACTTTACCAAGCATGATGTCATTCTCCAAGGACTGACCTCTTCTGACAATGTGTCCAATGTAGGTAAGATGAAGTCTTGCCATCCTTGCTTCAAAGGATCACACTAGCCTTACTTCTTCCAATACAGATTGGTTTGTTCTTTCCGAAGTCAATGATCTTTCAATATTCTTCTCCTGCTTCACAATTCAAATGCTTCTATTCTTCTATGATCTTTTTTATTCAATGTCAAACTTTCACATGCTTATGATGCAATGTAGAATACCCTGGATTGGGTCAGGTGCACCTTAGAACTCTAGTAATATCTTTTCTGTTCAATACGTTAAAGAGGTCTTATGCAGCATATTTACCACATGCAATATAACTTTTGATCTCTTGACTGCCGCTTCCCTGAGCAGTGATTGTGGATCCAACTGAAACAAAATCCTTAACAATTTCAACATTGACAATTTCAACTTTTTCTCCAGGTATCATGATGTCACCTATTGCTTCAGTTGTGAGGATGCAGGTCTTCATTACATTGAGATGTAATCCATGCTACAGGCTGCTATCATGGATCTTCATCAGCAAGTGCTTTAGGCTCCCCTCACTTTCAGCAGACAAGGTTATGTCATCTGCACACCGCAGGTGGTTAACACCACTTTCTCCAATCCTGATGCCACACTCTTCTTTAGACAATCTGGTGTCTCTGATGATTTATTTCATATAGATTGAGAAAGTATGGTGAGAGGATACAACCCTGAGACATACCTTTCCTGATTTTACACCATGCAGTAATCCCTTGTTCTGTTTACAAAACTGCCTCTTGATCTAGGTATGTATAAGTTCCACATGAGCAAAATGAATTGTTCTGGAATTCCCAAACTTCTTAACGTTATCCACAGTTTATTTTGGTATACACAGTCAAATATCTTGGCAAAGTCAATGAAAGAGAAACAGATATTTTTCTGTTATTCTCTGTTTTGAGTTAAGATCCATCTGACATCAGCAGTGATATCCCTTGTTCCATGACCTCTCCTGAATCCAGTATGAATTTCTGGTAGTTCCCTGTCAATGTGCTGCTGCAACCATTGTTGGATGGTTTTAAGCAAAATTTTACTTTGTGCAATATCACTGATATTGTTCCATAGTTTTAGCATTCTGTTGGGTCACCTTTCTTAGAAATGGGCACCATTAGGGATCTCTTCCAGTCAGTTGGCCAAGTAGCTATCTGCCATATTGCCTGCCAATCCTAAGGGTCAACAGCAGCTTGTCATCTTATCTGCTGACATTAGATGTATTTGCCTCTGCTCTCAGAACCTATCATCTGTCCTTCCAATCTTGGGTTCCTCAGCCCCTGGAACTATGCAAGCCAGGAGAAGTCTTCAGGCTGCCAGCTGACCAATAGTCTTGGAACTTCCCCTTCTACAGCCCTGTGAGTTATTTCCTTAATATAAACCTGTCTTTATATACCTAAGTATGTTTTACTTCACTTGGAAAACTAAGACAATTTGTAACAAAAAGTGGTTGGTTTTAGATAAACCAAATTGGAAGGATGAGTTTCTAAATTGGTCTCCAAGTCTAAATCCTTTTAAATATACTGGTAAGTTGGCTTCAATTAGTACTGATGAGTCTGCATCCATTAGCAAAGAGGGTAATGTTAACCCCTGGCTTAAACTTGCAGTAATAATTGGAAAAATATCACACTCAATAAATCAAATATTGGTGAGAAGTTACACGCTGAGTGATCATGTCTTTGATAATTTTCTTTAATTTTGTCCTGATAAGCAGTATAGGGAAGCTGACTGCTAGGTCCTCTTTAGAGGTGAGCTCCAGGATCTTATCAAAGGTCTCAAAAGTTCCTGTGTTCCCTGTAGTCAAACCTTATTTCTTTTAGTATTGGAGCTGATATTTCCAAAATCAAATCCAGAGCCTTATTGCAAGAGTGATTGATTTACAATGCCAATTGCATTCCCAGCTTTGAATCCTATATGATGTTAAAGTGAGGATATTGATTAGGAAGAAATCAATTCCTGAAATCTGAGAAGGGAACATGTGGGCAGATAATCAGCAAGTTGCGGACATTGAGCTCCAAAATTAAATTGAACGACTTTTGTAAACAGAAGCAGGCCTCTTACATTCGTGTGATAAGATTCACCCAGCTGTGCCTCACGAGTCATTGTCTGGGCCGTTTCCAGAGTCAGATGCCTTACAAGTCATTGGTGACTGTCCCCAGCAAATACCACCCCCCACACTCATTAGTTCTAGAAATGAAAGTAAAGTCTCAATGAGATGGCAAAAGTGAATTATAAATTGTGACCTAGAAAAACAAGCTGCACTTCAAAAGAACTGTTTGATTTGCAAATCTGTGTAGACAGAAATGTGGACACTATGAGAGGGAATGGCTATTAAAAGTGTGATGTGATGTTGCAAGGAACATAAAGTTGGTTCAGTCTGATTTTATTGATATGGGGACTCAATGCCCAGATCCCTCATGCAGGTTCGGCTCCAGACACTAGAAAGGAATCTAAAAGTTTATTCGGTTTGTTCACTGAAGCACGGATTACAGTTTTTTACAGTGGCCTATAAAAAACCAACTTTAAGTACCAGACTCCTCTCGTTATACTGAAGGTCTCTAAAGGTTTAGAGTACAGATTTATCAGTATAGACCCATAGACCCACTTGTGACGTTCTAAGAGGACATAACTTATACCATGACCTTTTGGTACAAATTTATGATGGGACCCCTAGCATCCTTGAAGACTGCTGTGATTCCTATTTTCTATAAATCTGATTTGACAGAGGGACTTGCCCTAATTACATTAAGACACTTAATTACAACGGGGCTTATTGGACCCTCTGGTGGTACAGGCCATGTATAACCATGCAATCAACAAAAATAAGGTAGGCTAGGTTACATTAATAGACAGCAAGGTCAAAGTATTAATCTCTGACTCATATGGACTTATGGAACTGGCTATTTAGTAGATGGAAATCTATTTGTCTGAATAAATAGAAGAATTCTAAGTCAAGAGAATGGCATATAGCTTGAATTCTCAGGCTTGAGTTAACTTATAGGCCCCAAACACTCAAATCAAGAGGAGACCCAGTCCCCTTGAGGAACGACACTGCTACATTGCCAGAAATGGAGGCCTGTAATCTTTCTGTCAGCCTTACCCATGATTATTTACAGCCTTGTCCAAGAGTAACTCTTCATTGGGTTAAAGGAAGCAATCAGATTTTGTGGGTATTACTGAACATTGGCCTGGCAATGACGTTAATTCCAGAAAACTAAACAGATCAGTATAGCCCACCATTCACAGTGAGAATGTGTGGAAGTGAAATTATTAATAGGATCTTAACCGATTCAACTCACAGTATATCCAACGGGTCTCAAACCAAACCTGTAGTGGTTTCCTCAGTTCCAGTTTGGAGTAAACATACACTATGGCTTGGAAAACCCTCACATTAGATCCTTGGCATGTGATGTAAGTAGTCTTATGGTTGAAAGAGTCAAGTGGAAGTCATTAGAATTGCTCCCATGTATGAAAGCAATAAGCCCAAAATGATGATATACAGGCACCCTGGAAGTGTTGTTTGTTTGCTTGTTTTTTAGTTAGGTCATTAGTTTTACTCATTAATCTTATGAATCAGGAGAATATCAATTCTAATTTGAAAATCAGAAATGGTAGCTAAAGTTTGCCATCAGTGGAAAACTTGAGAGAAGTTATAGAGTTTTTAAGCCTCCTGCAAGTTCTGGATTGAATTAGCTCATTTTAACCAAATCTCATTTGTCTGGGTTTCATTATGTGGTAGTGGGGTGGGGCACCATGTATAGAGGCCTGGTTTTCATCCCTCCCCCATTTCACCTCCTCCCTGAGTTTAAAGCTCTAAGGAGTATGCTAGTTAGTCGTTGAAAAAGTAAAATGACTATCAAGTACTCTGTCCCCAACCCAGATTAAAAGGCATGTAGCAAACCTCATCCTTCAATTTCTGATAAAAAAGAAAAGGGGCCCTTTGGTTCACAGTCAGTGATGATCCCACTTTCAGGAAGAGCAGTATGAATATCCTGAACTTTCAGCTTTTCTTTCCTTTTGAGGCCAAAGGTACATGTCTTCATCTTTGGACCTAAAGTACATTCAAATGATTTAAGTATTACTGTATTTTTCTATCTCTGTTATACTTAATTTACTGCTAACTAAAGTAATTGAATGTAAATAACATTGATTAAAAAAAACAGCCCTAAAACTATGAGTGAGATCATGGTTAAGCTGGCCAGTAAACTTAATTTAAAAACATGAAAAAAATAAAAAGGTGTCTGTAGGTGGGCGACTCCTTCCAACACCAGCAAATATTCACATATTCTATTGACAGATAGTTGGGTGCAATTTCAGTATGCATAATGAATGTATTGTACATAAAATTGATTTAGAAGTCACGTGTGAGGAATAAATGATTATTAAATGCCTAAGGGTGAAGATGCGGTGAAAAGAATATATCTAAACAATGGAAGGGGATTGCATAAGTAATGGAAACAACGCTGGTCTGGTTGGGATACCTGGACTCACAAGGCATTGTAACATTATATCACAAACGTCGACTTTGAAGCCACGCCCACCTGACGTCAAAACCTCTACATTATATACAAGCTAGAAACGCTTAGGAAATTCAATTAAAGACTGAATTTCTGTTTATTTATCTGGAAAATGGTTATCTGACATGAGCATAGGTGTCCCTTTAAAAACAGGTGTCGATTGCCATGGTTACTGCTCTCTTTTCTCAGTTACAGAACCTCCTGGGTGGATGATGACGGTTTTAATGTGTAGAACAGCTGAGTAGCCACATAGAAAAATGAGCAAATTCTTTCTTCAGCCTGGAAGTGAACAGAAACTAAGAAACATTAGGAATGTAATACCAAGCAAAGGCTGAAGCAGCTGGATCAAAGCAAGATTATCCGGGACTACATTGAGGCAAAACTGAGCAGTTAGGAAAATGAATGAATCCATGAATGTGTGGATGACAGAAACAGTATTACATGCAGAAAAAAGATACTTACTTGTTAACAAAGTTCAGGTCAACCGTTCCAACTACTAGTTGAATTTAGTGAGGCAAAGTGGGAGTTTCAATACAGTTATAGCTATCTGTTTGACTTGTATTGAAAAGTTATTTATCTTTGGAGTCGAATAAAGCAAGGTTCTATCCAAGGAATTAAAGTCTTAAATTAGTAGACAAGTTTGTTCTCACTGAGAAAATAAGCAAAATTTTAAAACACAAAAAGAGTCGTGCAAAAATATTAAAAAGGTTTACTGGAAGAAAGATCAAGAAAATGGGCAGAATGAGACAAGGTCAGAAAAAAATTAGGGGACTAAGTTCCCTGGATGATCAAGTTAAGTATTTTATGACTTACCTAATGCTTGACTTTTCTGACTCATGCTGTGCTGCAGCGGAAGTAAGGCCTGGAATTCACCTTTTGTAAATGTCACAGATAAGCAAGCCTCAGGGGGCCGTTATGCGCTGTAACAGATGAGGGTTCCCTGGATTGAAATCTGCTTCATTGCCATGGGTTTGCTTTTTTCTTTGGTATGGTTAATAGTCTGGTAACTATATCTACCACACTATTTTGATATGGTAACTAGGAACTGCCTTTTAGACAACTAATCATTTATTTTGAGAGGGATAACATTAGAAGTTCAGATGGTGAAACTTCTCACATACTTCACCGCACATTCACTTCTTCACACATTAACAGGGGAGACCATTCTCTGAAGAAGAACACCATACCAGGTAAAGAAGAGAACCAGTCAAAAAGAGGAAAAACCTCAACGAAATGGAAGGGCACAGTGGCTCGGGCACTGTAGGGCTCAGGCACTGTAGGGCTCGGTCACTGTAGGGCTAGGACACTGTAGGGCTAGGACACTGTAGGGCTAGGACACTGTAGGGCTAGGGCACTGTAGGCACCTAGTAACAATTGTGAGGATGCTGCAGGATCAGGCCATGTTTTGCTATGTTGCACATAGGGTTTGCATGAGTTGTGGCAAGTTTGTTGGAACTTAATAACAATTGAACGTTTAGGTATTTTAGGTTAAACAGCCTATGATATAAATATGTTTTTAAATGATTTTTTTCAGCTTCTATGCTGATACTAGACACCAGGAAGAGAAAGTATAGAAACTGAGGGTCTATAATCCAGGGGAAAGGATGATGTGGTCCAGGGGATATGGGTCTACAACTAAAAACTAATTAGAAATTGAATATATTCTGAAGGTAAAACCCACAGGAATTCTTGATTGTGCATGGAAATTATGATGACTTATGATGACTCTGGTTTTGACCTGAGCAGGATGAAATTGATCTTAACTGAGGTGAGAAAGACCACTGACAAAACCTAATAGGAACTTAAGACCAACATTTGGAACATAAAACAAAGAGTTCTGTTTTAAAATACTAAGTTTGAGATGGTGATTAAGCATTCAATGGAGATGTCGATTTGGCAATTTATTATGCATATCTGGGATTCAGAGTAATTGTGAGGGTTTAAATATAGATATTCTTATCTTATTAATAATATTTTAAATCTAAAAATTGGATGAAATACCTAAAAGGGTGTAAATAGAGAGGAAATACTGGGCTAACTCATGGGGTACTTCAATGTTAAGGGCGTGGGTAGAAGAGGAATGCTAACAGTATTTTGTTAATATAAAATCAAAGAAATTTATTGAAGATTCAAACTTCTTATAATGAAGGACCCATCTGATTCCCCAAATTTAATAAATTCTCCAAATTGAGGGAGTAACAAAAGTATATATATATTAATCATTTTATTGGGGGCTCATACAACTCTTATCACAATCCATACATACATCCATTGTGTCAAACACATTTGTACATTTGTTGCCATCATCATTCTCAAAATATTTGCTTTCTGCTTTATGAAGTAAATCAAGAACTAATGGCACAATATTCTAATGATCAGTTTTAAGATCTGAGAAGGTGGCAATGGAGACAAAGCTGAGACATTACAGTGATTAGTTGGAAAGTTGACTGCAAACTACTTGAATTGGTTAGTTTAAATATGGGACCTAGGGAGTCTTTGACAGGGTGCTCCTCATTATTTGAAAATATTTTCTGAGGTCTGCTAAGGGAATTTCTGATGAGAGTCTCGTGTCAAGACCCTCTCTTGGGAATTTCTTTGATTCAACAAAGACAAAAATGTTTATTTTGGTAAATGTAAGTATATATTTACTTAAGTATAAGTCATTGATAGTTGGAGGGGAAGTACTTTATTTATGTTCTTGTCTAGCTAAGGGTTTGACAGTTGCAAGGGAAAGGTGGAGTAGGAGTTCAGATGTGTAGCCACCATCCCGACACAAGTCCATTTTGGAACGCTCACACAGCAAGACTCAGCAAATCAAAGAAGGACCCAGGAGAGCAAACTTAGAAGGAAAACTGACCAAGTCCATGTGAAAACACAAGATTCTGTGACTAGTAAGTGATCAAGTGTATGAAATATTGCTAATGGGATATGAAAGATGGAGTTTTAAATGTGGCTCAGAAGAGAAGAATAGATTTGGATCTGTCTTTTTTTATTCTTTTAGGAGGCAATTTATTTTAATACTTTCTTTCATTTTTGTTTTAATAAATCATTTTATTGGGGGCTCTTACAGCTCCTATAGCAATTCCTGCATCAATTGTATCAAGTACATTTGTACATCTGTTGCCATCATCATTTTCAAAACATTTTCTTTCTACTTCAGCCCATGGTATCAGCTCCTCTTTTTTTACCTCCCTCCTCCAACCTCCTACCCTTGTGAAATTTTGATAAATTATTATTATTTTCATATCTTACTCCATACACTCTCTCCCTTGACCCTCTTTTCTGTTGTTTGCCCCCCTGGCATGGCGATGGGGGAGTTATGAGTTGACCATTATGATTAGTTCCTCCCCTTTTCCCCCCAACCTACCCCTTACCTTTATGGTATCGCTACTTCCATTACTGTTCCTGAGGGTTTTATCTGTCCTGGATTCCATGTGCTGAGAGCTGTGATCTGTACCATAGAACATGCTCTGGTCTAGCTGGATTTGTCAGGTAGAACTGGCGTCATGATAGTGGGGTGCAGGAAGCATTAAAGAATTAGAGGACTGTTGTGAATTTTGTCGGTGTGCTACTGCACCCAAAGCTCATCTGTAGACAATTGGGCATCCCCTCACAGAAGGGTCACAATGAAGTCAGCCCAGGTAGATCTATCTTCTTATCTAAAGAGTTCTGATGGTACAAGTTCAACTCCTTCCTGTCATCCAAAAACTCAATGGTTGGAATCCATCAGTGGCTCTGTAGCAGACAAGATGGCAAAAGACACGGAAAGAGTTCAGTCTATGAACTTGGTCTACTCTCTCCTACAGGGTCAGTGTTAGTCGGAATTAACTAGATGGCATATAACAATTGCCTTATCTTCAGGGAGCTGAATAAACGCTAAATAAAGGAAGAGAGACAGTGAGAGATAAATACTTATTTCCTTTGAAAATTGTGAGTTATAGCAGGATGATATTTGGTCTTACTTCAGGATTCCGGAATATGGTTTTAAAGCAGCTATCCAAACAACAGATTCTTGAAGTGTCAAATACAAGTGTGATACGTTAAGAAATAAAATAAGTCTGTCATTATGATGAAAATATTTTTTTTGTCTTGTTTTGGGTTAATCTTGGATTCTCACCTCCATAGCTAATGGAGTCTTTTTGGAAAATCTGTGTAGGATCCTTGAAAATATACGTCCAATACTAGCTTGTGCTCAATGAATTCTCAACCAAGTATGCAGTGCGAATAGGTGTGGTGTTTGGATGCTTTCCTATCAACTTGCATTTATGGAAGGGGAGATTGCAAGCTGTCCATCAGGCCACAGCCCGCCGCTGCTGCTGCCCCCTGGGAGCTATGTCTTTCTTATAAGGACGGAACTGAGAACATTCCCTGTCCACTTTGCCACTTGGCTTCCTGATTGCTGGGACTCTACTTGCCGCTGGGACTGGCCACGTGGCTGCTCAACTCTGGTTGGTGTTCTTCCTTGTTTCCACCAATCTTGTGTCCTCATGACTGTGTACCACCTGCCTGTGATCTTCTTGTGTCCTGATTCAGTGTTCTGTGTCACTGACTGCAGTCACATGCGTCTGAAAATGGCCCCAGCTTGCATCAGACATAGGGACTTGAGTTGGGCTGGCCTGGGATGCCTTCCTTCTTCATGTAAAATTACTTCTTGATTAAAAACAACAACACTTTTTCTTATACATAGATAAGCGTCACTAGATTTGTTTCTCTAGACAATCCAGTCTTAGCCAATGCAGAATATGGAATAAAGCACAAATGGAAAAATTGGCGGTGAAAGTGTTTCTAATTTACAGAAGTTCATGTAAGTTTCATTGTGCCGGTTCTCATTCTGATTCCTACTAGGTTTTATTAGTTTATTTTATGGTAAGTGGGATGCAGGAGGCTGCGTCCCTTAAAAGGAAAGAGACTATTATTGCATCAATCTACTAAGGAACTAGAACTTCTAGAATACTTAACAAAAAGTTCAATGTTCCGAAGAAATTAAATCCCAAGAAAAATGTAAAAGAACACATCTCTTTTGCTTTGAGGCTTTAACCAGATCACAATGAATCTTCAAATTATACTTAACTTAGTAGATGGTCATGACTGTGACCGACCATTTGTGGTGAAGTGATATTTCTTAACTGGGCTCTTCTGTCCATGTCCTTGTAGCATCCAACAAATAACTGGGTGGGACCACGCAAGCGGGGTGTGTGAAACTATTTTAACTTGTTACAATTTCAACTTCTAAAAATGATTTAAACTTTTTTACTGCGAGTTTGGTGAAGATTTAGAGTAAAGCCAAGGAATTTCCCTTTCAACAATTTATACACATGTCGTCGTCGTTGGCTGCAATCACCGCAGTTTTACACGACTCAGCCACTTCTACACTGTCCCATGCTTCCATTCCTCGTAGAATCACTCTGGCCTCGCTTCTCTCAATACAGATTGGTTTGCCCTTTTAGCATCCATGGCACTTTTGATGTTCTTCTCCAGCACCAAGATTAAAGTGCATCTTCCTATATGCTCTCTCTAATTCAGTGTCCCACTTTCACATGCAATGGAGAATACCCTGGTTTGGGTCAGGCACACCATAATCCTCAAAGAAACACGTTATTAACATAGAGTGTCACGCTTATGAATCATTAGAATGACTGTTACTTTTTTTCCAGTGTGTTGCTAAGAAAATCGTCAAAAAGGCTTTGTAATTCACTTTATTATAGACTCTTGATTTTGGAAAAGACTCTAGCTGTCTTTTACTTCAATATCTTTCATGGCACCACTGAGAAAAAATAAGTAGCTCAAGTAAGTGACTTATCAAGACTCTTTTATCTAGAGTCAATACTTCTCAATAGTGGGCTCCATATTCATTTCAGTGGCCTGGACATACACTGGGGGATACTTAACACTTCATTTTGTTATAATAATTTTCGTACTTTTTTCCGACATAATTTCTAGAGGTATAGTTTTCATGGACTTCTTTTTTATGTATTGCTAACATAAGTGCTTTTCTTATATGAGAAACGGGGCTCTGGCTCTTTCACTAACAGCAAAGAGCACTGTTTCGTTCCAAAGGTAAGATGGAAACTATGTAGGTCTCGCAGAAACTTCTTCAGTGTCAGAAAATATGGGGTTTCTCTTTCTCCTCTCTGCCTGCTTGCACTACAAAGGACTCCTTGAAGCGTCTGCTTTCACTAAATGTGACAGCCAGGAAGGGAGGTTCACAAGTTTAGCAGCTGTTTTTGTTTCCCTCCGCTGAGACAAGCAGCAAGACCAGTGTCTGGAGACTTGTTTGATTACTCAGCAGGACAGTAGAAGCTGAAGCAGGAATGCCATCGAAAACAGAGAGAGACAGGCATGACACAAGCCAACATCAAATGTGTGGTTTGAGAAGCAACACTCCCAAATAAAGTTTACTCTAACAGTATAGTGGCCAGAGAGAATATGATAGATGCCAAATAACTAAAGTGAATGCCTGATTCAAGGACATTTATTCATGTATATAGTCTGGTAAGCAGCAATGGAGGGCCACATTTGACCTTTGACCTCCTCTGAGTTCCCTGTTGCCACGAGGCAGGAGTCGGACAAACCATGGTCCTTTTTTTTTATAAATCTTTTCTGACATCAACCATTCTTCCCATAACACTACATCCATGCTGGATTTATGAACTTGTTACTATTTATTAACTTGTTGTTCTGGCCACACAGAACCTGCAGACAGTCATCCCTATTGAGGGAATATATTTGGAAAGTTAATAGCGTACCACAAGTCAAGAGAAGCAAAGAGTCAGGGCACAGTCATTGGTCTTCTTAGCCAGACGTCCAGTGTCTCTCCAGTTCTCAGCTCTCAGCCAGTCAGTCCCTTCAGATTTGCGTCCATGGGCGAGGAAGGCAGCCCGCCTCTCACAGGTCCGTAGTCCAGATACAGAAAAGGAAGCCTACAGTCGGAGCGCTTCTTCTCAGCGTTCTGCGTCCTCATTGTCTCAGGGAAACTATGGCACTTTAGACAGTTCTTGAACATGTCCTTCCGAGGTCCTCTGGACTGCTCCCTTCTGCCCCATATGGCTCATCCTTGCAGCTAGTGTGTAGTAAAGAAAACGGTCCAATCCCCTCAATCAGTGTCACACATGCCTTATTTCCATAGTATCATCCAGTCATTTGGCGAGAGTTACAGAGATGTAATATGAGGGAAATGCTACGATATTTCACTCCACTGCAACAGTTATAAACTGAGTCAGAGACACCAGCTTTGAAAAGGCAGACTGCAGGTTTGAATATGAATTACGTCGACAAACAGTATTCTGTAACTCATGAGGCCTCCCTTTTGTGAATAAAAAAATAATCCTTTAACAATTGTGAGACAAAAATTGTTTGCTTTCAAATCCTTTCCTAACAGACTATTGGGCACCTTATTCAAAAAGGGGTTGAGGAAAATGCTTTGGTAACCAGGCTGTGAAGAAACAAGGTCGGACCACAGCATTAACCAACAGAGTGAAGCTGAGTAGACAACGCAGAAAAAGTGGAGAGAAAGAAGATGCAAAAGCCAGGGTTAGGACACTGAAAACAAATGCGTCCATGGAAACACATGCCACAAAACAAGCCACCAAGGCCTTTACCACAGGAAAGGCTGCCGATTTCATCAGTACACTGAGAGCAGGCTGCAGGTGCCGTCAAGGTTTTCATCTGCGAACCGAATGATGAGAGGCTCTCATCCACGCAGAGGCAATTCAGAAAAAAGGCTTGGTGATACACTTCAAAAAATGTAACTACCTCAATGACCTGAAAGCAGAAATACGCCTTTCTCTTGGTCTTTATCCATATAGTACTTGATCCATTCAATATTTGTCCTTTTGTGATTGACTGACTTTACCCAGCAGAGTGGTTTCCAGGTTTATCCAGGTGATGAGGTGTTTCATTGCTATTTTTTAGGGGTTCATAATATTCCATTGTGTGTGTGTACCAGGTTTCTTTATCCATTCTTCTGCTGGTGGCATTCGGGTGGTTTCCAACTTCTTGCTCATGTGAACTATGCTGCAACAAACCGGGGAAAGCACACGTCTGTTTGTGACCTGTCTTTTGATTTCTTTGCCGTATAAATTCAGCACAGATATGTATTTACAGGTGCGCCACCAGTGTATACAAGTTTGAAACTCTCCAGCATTTGTTGTTCTCTAGTTTTATTGAATTGGGCTATCATTGTGGGTGTAAGGTTGTATCACATCATTGTTTGGATTTGCCTCGCCTCAGTGACTAGTGATTGTGAGCATTTTATCAGGTGTTTCTTGACAATTCCCATGCCACCCTCTGTTAATTGTCGATGCATGTCCTTTGCTCATCTTTTAATTTGATTATCTGTTTTTTTCTGATTGAGATGTTGCAGAATTCTATAGATTTTAGTAATTAGCCCTTGTCTGCTGTGCCAGCGCTAAGGATATTTCCCAAGACCGTGGGCTCTGGCCTTACTTTGCGGATGAAGTCTTTTGATGTCATACGTGTTTTATGTACTTTTAATAACAGTTTTCTTGTCATATAATTCACAAATCATACAATTACTTAATCATATGAAGAGGCATTTTGCAATCATCATCACATACAAGTGTACAACATTTTCTTCATTCTTGTACCCATCATTATTAGTTCCTCATTTGCCCCCCACTTCTGCTACCATGGCCACAAGGAATCACTAATCTAGTTACTCTCAATAGATTTACCTATCCCGGATTTCATATACAGGAAAACATTGAAAAAAGAAAACAAAACTAACAACATCAAAGTGAAACAGAAAAACTTAAATGGAAAAGAAAACTAAAAATATTAATAACTAGAACAATTTAAAAATGGATCAAAAGGGAGATCAGATGATAAGGTGTTAAATTTTGACCTAATTGCATCATCAATAATCTACTTTCCAATGATTTCTCCATGATAGCAAGACCATTCAGATGCCTGGTCTATGGCCACAGGGAATTCATCAAAGGCTTAATCCATGTATTTTTCCTTCATCTTTTTTTTTTAATGGAAAGATCTTTAAAATAGGTCAAAAAGGAGGTCAAAGGATAAGACATACCCTTTTAGCTTCACTAGATCTACCATAGTTCACTTAACAATGTTCTCTGTCAGATAACAAGTCTGTTCTCAGCAGGTAATTCACCTGAGGCTTAATCCACATGTGGACCCGGAAAATGGGTTTTGGACTTCCGCTGTCATTCATAGCCTTCTGAAAATCAGGTGTTCACAATTTAAGCACTGGATATAATCCCCATCTTTTGATTTGGCTTTTACGGTTTTCAATCCATGGATCACACAGGGTGTTGTTCTTCTTCCATGTGGACTTAGTTAACTCCTCACTTAGCTGCTTGTTTGAAGACAAGCCTTTAAGGTACTAGATGCTAATCCTTCTGATAGCCAGGAAGCACCTACTTTCTTCACCATATTTTGCCCTCACACCCACATCTTCAGTAAGCTTTTCAGGAGGGTGACCATCAAGTAACCCCATGTCTTAACCTGGGGCTACAATTAAATGCGAGGCCCCAAACCATTCATATAGCTATGGTTTATACATATCTCTGGTTCACCTTAGAGACATCATTGTCATTTTATGTTAGAGAACACTATCAATCATCCCCTTTGGGGAAAAAGGTAATTCTATTGATAGTGTCGTTAATTTAGCCAATGGTATAGTATTGAAAACACTGTTGAGAAAGTATATGAGTCTAGGGCAGCTCTGAACTGCAATACATGAATACTTGATTTCTACAGATTTAACTCTTAAGTGACTGGACACTATCTACACCAACAATGGGGGTTGGTGATAGGGCAACATTTTCAATAATTTTCATTCACTATAGCATTGCCACACCTACCAGATTAATACATGCCATTAAATCAAAGACGGTTTAAAATAGTAAGTATTACTATAAAAAATAGTACGTGTATAATAGTTCCGGGCTATCATTCATTCACATACCCTCAAGGCATGTGGATGGAACCAAGGGAACAACCTCACGAGTTCTATGCCACTGTGATAGCAGTCATCTGCTTCTTCTCACACTTGAGATTTCAGCTGTAAGTCCAAGGGCTACAGGTGAGTTTGAGGAAAAATCCCAGTACTAAGTGTTTTGTTTTAACATCCCATTTATTTATTTTCCTCTTGCATTGTATATGCTTCCTTTATTACGTTTGGTAGTCTATGTATGCCCTTAATTAGGTCCCACATAGGTCTCAGGGAAGGTCCCATATAGGTCTCAGGGAAGTCACATATAGGTCTCAGGGCAGGTCCCATATAGGTCTCAGGGCAGGTCCCATATAGGTCTCAGGGAAGTCACATATAGGTCTCAGAGAAGGTCCCATATAGGTCTCAGGGAAGGTCCCATATAGGTCTCGGACACTTCTGTTGGCAGGTAAATGGGGTGGAGCCACGTCCCATTGGGGGGGGATAACAAAACAAAACAAAACAAAACAAAAACTCTTAATAATACTTGTATAAAACCCAAGGGGAGATTATGCCTGGAAGTAAGCCCCTAACTGAGCACTTTCAGACCGTCCCTGGTGCTAGTCTGTACGCTAGAGACTATTGGGCTTTCGTCTTCCTCTCTCTGAGGCCAGAAGCTCCTTCACAGGCCACGCCAGAGGGTGTGATGCAGAATTGCCTCTCAGCAGACTGGGCTTCAATTCAAACCCCCTTGTCGCAGGTTCATGCTTCCTCACACCTAGGGCTGAAATGTCCTCCTGTGAGAAGAAGCAGATGGCCGCTCTCCCAAAGTGATGCAGTTGGTGGCCCCAGGACCTTGGTTGAGCAATCTTACTTTGATGCTGCTAAATTGATGGTGTTCAGGGACTACCATAGTTACCATTTTAATACCCTCCTTGCTTTCATATGATTTGTATTAGTCTGGTAAGCCTGATTCTGCCTTTGTGAATAAGTATTGTTGAAAGTTTTACCCTCTCACCAAGCCACCCATCCCCCATTTTTTCTTGTGCCATGTCCAGTCACTTAGGGGTTAATCTGTACAAGTCAACAATTCATGTATTGCAGCTTCAATGTGGCCTGCACTTGTATATGTTTCCATTATCAACACTACTTTAAATTCTACACCATTGGCTAAATTAATGAAATTATCAATAGAATCCCCTTATGCTGCAAGAGAATGATTGATAATGTTGTCTAACATAAAATGATAATGATGTCTCTAAAGTGAACCACATATATGTAAACTATAGATATGTGATTGGCTTTTGTGTTTGCACTTAATTATAACCCCGATCTAGGAACAATTCATTCTTAGGGCATGTCTCTACTCTATACTTGCCTCATGAAGAGATCACTGAAGATACGGAATTTTATAGCCAGGTGTTGAAGAAAACATAGAGAATAGGAAATCATCCAGGGAAGTGAATAGCCTTGTTATCAGACAGAAAGCATTATAAAGTCAATTATGGAAGATGTCTTAGGGAATAACGGAAATGACATACTTATGGGATTAGGGTATTACAATTAATGGAACATGTAATACCTGTCATTGGATCTCCCTTTGACCCATTTGAATGTTGTTTCAGTTTTTTAATATGTTCTGCTTTCTGTTCTAATAAGGGTTTTTTTCTGTTTGGTTATTGTTGTTAATTTTCTCTCTCCCCTTCTCTCTTTCTTTTTCTTTTTTTCCTTCCTGTTTGTGTTTTGTATGATTTTCTGTATATGGAATCTAAGAAAGGTAAATCTATAGAGATAGTATAATAACTGGATTAATGATGACATCGGGTATAGCAGGGGAAGTTGGGAAATTTGGAGCTACTATCAATGAGTATGAAAAGGAAATGTTTTGAAAGTGATTGTAGTAGTGACTGCACACCTCTTCTTAATATGATTAAATGATTAAATTGTATGATATGTGAAGCATATGGCAATAAAACTGACAAACTTAATTAAATAAGCCATAACAATCCTAGTAGCATAGTTTTCTTCTAAGCACATAAGAAATACATGAGTGGAATTGACGGGTGTTCAAGTGTTAGAAACATAATTAATTACTCAGGAGTCCAGAATCTAGACTGTACTGAATTCTGATATTTGTTTTTGTTCAGCAACTCAACTCTAGAGACAATATAAGCTGAAGAGAGAACTTTGTAAAGCACATGACATGGAGGGAAACCAAGTCAAGTAAGGAGAATGGAAAAGTAATGGGGAGGGGGAGGAAGCCTGTCATAAAAATCTAACAGGAAAAAGAGAAATAAATATTTTTTAGTATTTGATACCAATAAAAATATATTTAGTACAATAAACTGAAAAACAAAATGCCAGTTGTTTGCTGATTACAGAACAGGAAATGCTGAGCACAAGCATTAAGTGAATGAAAATGTCTCTCTTCCAAGTTAACGAACACTGTACCTAAGCTAGAGAACCTTCTGCCTGTTTTTTTCTGAGTGGAATTTAATTTTAGCTAATTGGATTTTTCTCAAATATTATTCTCTGCAACCTTTGATTGAAGTATTTTCTTTTAAAAAGAGAAATGTTAATTTTATCCTTAATGTGGGTCACAATGACCTTACATTATTTATTCTTTGGAGAACAAAGGAGATCTAAATTCCATATATGGAAACTTTGAGAAGTTTCTGCTTGTTTTACAGTTAGGCCCCCTGGATAATGGAGCTCCTAAGACAAAGGAGACTTCTCAAACTGAGGTTTGCTTAACAAGAACAGTGCTGTGCTTATTCCAAAGGAGAAGGGACCACGACTCATGCCCTAACTATCTTTTAGTATTGTTTGACGTAGTCGAAATTATTGGTAAATTAGACTGATAAATAAAGAAAAAGGCTCTTCTTTTCCCCCTCAAATTTTGTTAATTGTATTAAATATAAATTAATACCTAATAGGCATCATGACTTCATAGAAATGTAAATATAATAGAAACATTATTAATGTTAACACAATTAACACAGATATTAATAAAGATAATTTTTAATTAATGTAAAGGTGATCATAATGAGATATTGAAAAGAATTATTGAATATATAAAGAAGTCTAATAGGGTTTATTTGAGGGAGAGGTATTTACTAGATACTAGAAAACTCACTGCCATTGAGTCAGTGCTGACTCATAGTGACCGCCCTGTTGGTATATATATGTGTGTGTATTTATTACATGTAATATACTATATATAGGAGGAATGTCAAGTCAAGTGCTGAGAGAGTTAAGTTCCACACGGCTGTTGAAATTGTTGTAAGAGATTGCTCAGAAAGCTGAAGCGAAAGAGCTATTTGAAAGAGAGAAAAGCAATGAGTTTATAATACTTTCAAAATGACTTCATATGAAGTTTTATTTACATCCTGTGCAGTTTGCTTTTAAAACCGCTAATGAGGCCACATCACCATTAATTTTGTTATATTGAATTGCATTTTAAACTTATAAACATGAATTTTTATTATTTGAGAGAAAGTACTGATGTAAGAATATAGTATAAATAAAAGTGTCATTTTGTCAATTCTGTCTCAGAGTGACCCAATTAGTCAGCATGAAACTTGCCCAAAGGGTTTCCAAGGTTTTAGATTTTTCCCGAAGCAGAATGCAAAGCTTACTCTTTCTTGTGCACCAACTGCAGACTTCCAAGTCTCAATGTTCCAGTTAGCAGCTGAGCACTTAACCACTGTGCCACCAATGTTTTGTTTTGTTTTTATTTTTAAAAATAAGTTAATTGGGAGCTCTTACAGATACCATAACATGCCATAGTTCAGTCACGTCAGGCAGTGTTGTACACTTGCGACCACAGTCAGTTTGAAAACATCTTCTTTCTTCTTGAATTCCTTTATATTAGCTCCCCTTAATGCCCTCCCCACCCCCAGAACCCTTATATTTATTTATTTAATCATTTTTGCCACTTTTTACACCATCTAATGTATCCATCTCTGTACAATGTTGTCGTTTGTGAAGTCATCAGAGCTATCAGCTATCTCCCTTCCCCGCTCCCCCCCCTCCCCGCCTGCATTCCAGTTCCCTCAGGGAACCATTGCTCCTGTTCCTGTTCCTGAAATATTATCTATCTTGGCTTTCATGTATTGAATGATCTTAATTATAAAAATGAATATATGCAAGTCTAGCATGATTAATGAGGTAAAACAAATAAAAACCAGAATAGTAGGGGATGAAATACTAAAGAACTAGAGAGTAGTTATGTGCTTCATCAGAGCTGCACAGCACCCTGGATTTATCATCCCTTTCGTGTGACCCTTCTGAGAGGGAGAGGGACAGGGAAGAGATCATAAAGCCACAGAGGTTTCTTAACTATTTATTTAGCATTTTCTGGATAATAATAATTTTAAAGGATAATGTGACTAGACTATGGACATTTCTTGTAGTGTATTCATTATGCTTGAAGGCACGATACTTTTACTAGTCATTTAATCTAAAACACTTACGAATCCTCCTGATAAGCCACAATCACAACATCTGCTCAATCTGACTGCTACTAAAATGCCTTTTATCACTACACATTTTTATCTGTTTATTCAATACTCTAGTACAATTCTAGTTTTTTTTCCATTCTGTCAATAGAATAACTTTTCAATTTATCTCTCTTCTTCCAATTCCACTACGTAAGCATGATTTTTAGTTGAATTGTAAACAAAAATATTGAAAGAATATAAAAGAAATATTTGAATGATTATTTCTGATGGTGAATTTTCAAATAATATTTCTTCTTTACATTACTTTGGATTGAAAACTGTTCTACACTGCACTTGCAGGACAACATGCTGTCATGCTACAATTTATTTATTTATTTTTCTAATCTAATGCATTTATGAGGAAAAAATATTAATAAAATAAAGGGAATTTTTCCATGAACATTTTGAAGCCCCTTCTTGTAGCGTACACAATAAATAAGTCATTGAAAAGTCTTTGTATGCCCTTTCATTCCTTGGGAACTTTTAAGATGGTATTAGTCATACTTATTAGTTTATGATACATATTTAAAATATCATAAATGAAAGTGGCTTACAAAAATATTCTTATAGTTACAAAGTCTTATATAACCTTGTATTCAGAATACTAGAACACATGGAGTCTCAATAAGTATTTGGTGAACGAATAGAGAATATACATGTAACACAATAAACTCTTCAATTTCAGTTGACCCCTATTTATTAGCTCAGCATTTTTGGAATATTTTTATTTTATCTCCATATAAGCATACTGTTCTATCTACTGCCTGAAAAATAGTAGAAGCATGAAAAATTGCACATTGCCTCGTGTCTTTAGCTAGCCCCGTTCCTCTGTGCTGAAGTTGAGTGGTACCTCTCTCAATTCTTATGCTCTGCCCTGCCCTTATTCATATATGAAAACACTTTGTAATAAAGATCGGAAGAGTTGGATAAAAACTATCTTTGTAGATACATTTCCTTGGGATTTAGAAACATAATATTTGGCCGTAAAAGTCTAGTTCCTTCTTACTCTCACCTGCGTGGGCATTTTCTACCATCAGCTCTTCTCCTAAGATCGACTGTGAGAGTCTGTGTCTGCCTTCCCACAGTGTAACTTTGAGGATTGTGTTCATGCACATTTTCTTTGTCTTCAGTTCCCGATGGGTTTAGTAAAATGACAACTGCCTTGTCATCTGACTTGTTCCATTGCCAGGTGAGGAGCAAAATTTTTCAGCAGCTTTCTAGATCCTAAACTCAAGTTGAAGTGAAAGATGCCCCTTCAAACAGTTGGCTAACCTTGTCTTCAGTTTCTCTTATTGTTGTATTCATTTATTGGGTTGTGATGTTACTCTTACAACTAGCTAACTGCATATTTCTCCTGTTCTGGATATTTTATTTTTCTGTTTAAAAAACATATAGAAAAATGCCTGCATGGTATAAGCCTAGAAATCGGTACTTAACTTTGGTTGTAACAAATGGTATTTGTAAACATAAGTTAGAAAAGGGAATAAATGATACAATTTAGAAGTTTATTTAAATCTTCTCTTGTATTCCATTTCTATCTTTATTTCCTCTATATTGGTAGAATTTTTAGCAATACTTAATATACTCGATTTGTAATATATTTTTTCACAATTTCTTCTATAATATTATTATGTACTTTTAAATTAAAGGAACCGTAGTTGCATCAAGGCTTACCCAAGGAGATGCCAACCAAAAATCAGCAGTTTGAACTCATTTCCATTGTGTGGGAGGAAGATGAGGCTTTTCTGAAAAGATTCAAAAACCTCAGAAATCAAAAGGGACAGTTACACTCTGCCCTATAGGGTCTTATGCCTCAGAATTACTTCAGTGGTAGAGAGTTTGTGTTTTATTATTAATCAATGACATATTTTCTCCTGAGTATCTCTTGTATCTGAGTCAAAATGACTACTTCCTTAGACATAGATTAATTCTTATATTTGACATCCTTCACCCAGTGCTTACCAATGTGAAAGCCTGATGCTTCTACACCTTAGTAGATTTTTCTATTTCCTTTGCTTTCTTGTATGAGAGTCAAACAATAATTTCTGATTTGACCACAGTTTCTTATTTATTTGAGATCATCTATTTTCATTCTGACATCCCTATTTTCTGTCACTGCATAGCTAACAATCTGTCAGGGACCCTGCTTTCCAGTTGATGTAACTACTACTTTGTGAGAGGAGCTCTAAGGTACAGCTCCCTCTATTTCATGTTAGGACCGGCGGGAAGAAGGATGCTGCTAGAGTATATTGGTGACTTAAAAGGAACAACTCTTTGTAATACACTTATTTATTTATAACTGACAGCATTGGACCAGGAACCAGGACAACTTATAATTCATATTTCAAAACTCCGTTCACTTTTATTTCAGCCCACAAGACTTCCTATATGGAAAGAAGAGTCTGAGGTTTGATCTCAAAGACATGTTTGCTTTCTGAGTCCCATAGCATCTTAAAAGAAAGTATTCGAGTAACAACTCTCTCTTTTAGTTCTTCTTTTGTCTCTTACTCTTAATTAGAAACAGTTTATTAAAACCTACTTCAGGAAATTAACTATCATTCTTAGTTTTAAAATCACAAATGTCAAATTTCTATTTAAATCCCAAACTAGATATTTTGTAAACGTGATCAAATATACCCAACTTTCAGTCCAGAGTCTTAGGAGTTGTTGTTATTTATTTATTTGAAGGTGATGTGTGTAAATCTAAAAAATGTGTTAACCCTTGACCCAAAGTAATAGATGATTATAGGGATGGAAATGGTCTATTTTATGGGAACAAAATAGTCTTCAGATGTACATAAACCCCAATATCAATACCTGTACTCTTAACATTCTAAACAGAATATTTAAAGCTCCAGGCTTGGAATTTTGAGATTTTGTTACCAAGAGCCACAGATGTGTGCAGCTTAGAGGAAGAAACATTGGTAATTTGAGCAGAAGGACGGTGATTCCAGTCTGATAGCATGATTTTTGCATGAAAGAAGTGGGTAGATTACATACAATGATTTAAACAAAGGGAGAGACAAAAGGAAAAGAAAAAGCAATACCTAAAAAGTCTCTTAGTAGCTCATAGGAGCAGATCATTATGATGTCTATACTGACTTCATCATATCCCAGAGAAAAGAGGGATTCTTAACACAACAGAGAGAAAAGCTCAGACATGCCATATTTGGGTAACCCTTACCACACTGCTGCTAACTTGCCTTTTCTTTTTTGCACAGCATATATTTTGCTATGTTTTTCAAATAAAAATCTTGCATTTGATGGTTTCCTACAAGTGATTGCTCATTCTCAAAGTATTGAAAATTTCAAATATTGCTGGGTATTATTTTAAACTATGATTTTACATGCTTTTATTCTTTTCAAGTTTTAACATTTCTATCTCAGAAAAGATATGAAGCAAGATATGAAGGCAATTACCAAAAGATTGAAAATTTGGCTACCTCATCCACTTGTACCCACAACACATCCCATTCATCAGACCTAAGACCTTCACAGAATTTTGATGTTTTATTTTTTATAAAATAGAAGTGAGATGGGGCACACGAAAAGTTTAGCATTGAGGGAATAAAGCATCTTCTATGAGGTCAGAAGAAGGAATCCTAGTGACAGACTCTAAATATTTGGCATGAACCAAGGAAACACCTCATTAATGATTGCGTGTCATGGAGTTAGTGGTTTCAAATCTTAACTGGATTACCAAAAAGAAATACATATTTCAAATATACCTGACTTTGGATAATGAAATTAGAAAATGCTATATATTCTTTGGTATATACAGTATGCTAATGATTTGATAGACAAATTAATTTCCAATCTTAAATGCTTTCATCATTTGAATGCAATCCTCATTCACTTCTTTAAGCAGATAAATATTCCTTACCTTCACAAGCTAGTTTGGGCCTCACTACAATGCCAATTTTTCTTTATTTTAAAATCATTTTATTGGGGGCTTTTGCAGCTCTTATAACGTTTCTTACATCAATTGTATCAAGCATATTTGTACATATATTGCCATAATCATTTTCTAAACATTTACCTTCTATTTAAGCCCTTGGCATTAGCTCTTCTTCCCCCTCTTCTCCCCGCCCCCCCACCTCCTGACCCCTTGATGAATTACAAATCATTATTGTTTTCATATCTTACACCAACCAATGTTGCCCTTCACCTACGTTTCTGTTGTTCATTTCCTGGGGGTGGAGCAGGGATTATGTGTTGATCATTGCAATAGGTTTCCCCTTCCTCCCCTCCTCCCCACGCATTCCATTTCTGTATCTGAGGGGTTTAGCTGATGTGGATTCCATGTGTCATGAACTCTTATCTGTACCAGTGTACATGCTCCTGTCTAGCAAGAAATAAAAGGTAGGACTGGGATCATGATGTGTGTTTCATCGATGATATAATGCACCCTGGTTGACTCATCCCCTCCTTAAGACCCTCTGTGAAGGGATGGCCTATTGTCCACCATGGGTTTTGCTTCTCTGCTCCCACCCCCTTGTTCTCAACAATATGTTGTTTTGTTTTGGGTCTTCTGGTGCCCGTTACCTTAAACCATTGACACCTATGATCACACAGGCTGGTCTGCTTCCTCCATGTGGGCTTATTGCTTCTCTGCTAGACGGCTTGTTTAACTTCAAGTCTTTTAGACCACAGATGCTATATATTTTGATAGCCGGGCATCATCAGCTTTCTTCACCACATTTGCTTATGCACCCATTTTGTCTTCAGAGATCTTGTTGGGAGGGTGAGCATCACAGAATGCCAGGTTGTTAGAACAAAGTGTTCTTGCATTGAGGGTGTGCTTGAGCAAAGTCCCAAAGTCTGTCCACTTCCTCAATGTATTGCCACATAAATATATGTACATATGTCACTACATCTATATTTATGAATTGATAGATTTACATGAAGTGCACACCTATGTTTATTCCTCTTTCCAAAGCTTTGCTTCCTAGATCTTTCCTCTGTTTCCTTTGAACTTCCTCCTGCCCCACCATCATGATCAGCCTTCTTCTGCCTCTTAGTATTTCCTCTCAGCTAGATTGTTGTTGCTCTAACACCACCAGAATCTCTACCTCCACCTAGTTGTTCCCCTGACTATATATGCCAATTTTTTTTCAATAATCTAATCTCCTAAAAATCTGGCCTTTTCACTGACGTCATTTGCTTAAAACAATACTCATTTTGTTCTGCTCTAACAGTGTTTGCGTCTTCATAGTCTGCAGTCCCCCTCCATCATTCGGTTGACTCTGCTAATAGCAACCTTATATAGAGTTTCCGAGGCTATGACTCATTACGGGGGCAGACAGTCCCATATTGCTCCTGGACAGCAGATTTTGAGTTTGAACTTCTGATCTTGAGGTTAGTGGTCTGATGCTTCACAGACCAGGCCACGAGAGCTCTTTATTCTGAAAGGCCCTGCTAATCCTAGTCCTTTAGGAACATTGAATTCCACCATTCATATGCCATTTATGATGTAATATTTTTGTTTTTGTTTTTTTTCCAACTTCAACCTAAACTTACACATTAGTGATAATGATGAACTTACATATCGAATACTAATAGTTAGCTCATCATCTCTTCCCACAGATGCAGTCAGCCTGATTCCCATGTATTCCATCAAGTGAGCTGTACATGCATAGGTGGAATGGATGCTGTAAAATGACATTTACAATTGAGAAATCATTGCTTTTCAAAATTATATCATGTGGCCTCCAGCTTTGTTTCTATCACCAAATCCATACTTTCCAATTACAGTTAACAATCTAAAGATGACCTGGTAGCAGGGTTGGCTATGTATTACATTGCTGACCACAGGGTCACCTGTGTTTATTCATCATTGATGGAAAAAGATGAGACTGTCTACTTTCACAAATATCTAAATTCTTCAGAACCAAAAGAAACAGTTCTCTTCTGTCGTGCAAGGATACTATGAATCAAAAATGGCTCGATGGCAATGAGTTCTACTGAGTTTGAAACTTCCTCTTTCTTTTCAAGTTTTTCATTCCAGTTGCCAATAATTATCAACCCTTCTTGATTCTATGTTTGACCAATTTCAGTCTGAAGAAGTACCAGAGAGAAACTTGGCAAGCATTCAAACATTTCAAGATAACATATAACCAGGAATCAATGGTACTATAGGATGAAATCCCAGGTGCATTGAAGGCATTAGTAAAAAACAGGACTTCGAGACTTAACAGAATAGTTATTGAAGTGTTTGAACCAGCTGATAAAACACTGGAAGCACTCATTAGTCTATATCAATAACTTGGAAGAGATCCATATTTGCATTCATTCCAAGAAAGACAACCCAATAGAGTGCAGGAATTATTGAATAATATCATTACCATCGCATGCAAGTATTATTTTG
>NW_022103902.1:4412730-4439366 GCF_000313985.2 Echinops telfairi | reverse complement strand
AGAAAGCAAGAGACCCGAGAACTAGAAAGGCGAGGCTCAAGGAGTCATTTATCTCTCCGCCCTTCAATTAACCCTCCATGTGTTTATCGGCCAGGTTGGCACAATAAACTAACTTAATATGTATGCATGTATTTATTTTAACTTGTGGGAAACTAGCCTATATGTTACAAAAACACTGAAATCTGTTTCTATGTAACTTTTTCTTCATTTGTAATTTCTCAGACAAATGTTTAGATCTGATGGGAAATGAAACGGAAGGGTTTTGGGTGTTCAAGATTATGACACCCCCCCCCACCTTTATTTGTGGAGTATAACATACAATGATACTAAAGGAAGAAGTTCAAATCACACTGAAAGCATTAGCCCAAAATAAGTCTGTGGGAATAAATGAAATAGCAATTTTAATGTTTCAACAAGCTGATGAAATACTGGAATCACTCATTTATGTCAGGAAATATGGAAGACAACGAATTGGCCAACTGACTGGAAAAGACCCATATTTGTCATCGTTTTAAAGAAAGGTGGCTCAACAGAATGCTCAAATTATAGAACAATACCATTGATATGGCATGCAGGTAAAAAATTGCTGAAGATCATCCAACAACTGTGGCAACAACATTGACAAGGAGCTTCCAGAGGTTCATAAGGCGTTCACAAACAGGGAGCAAGAATAACACTGCTAATGTCAGACGAATCTTAAATGAAAGCAGAGAATACCAGAAAGATGTTTACTTGTGCTTTATTGACTATGGCAAGGTATTTGATTACGTGGATGGAAACATTTTATTGATAGGCTTGAGAAGAATGGGAATTCTGGAACATTTCATTGAGCTCATCAGGAAGACTTACATTGATCAAGAGGTAGCTGTCAGAACAGAATACGAGAATGCTGCATGTTTTTAAATCAAGAACGGTTACTGCCAGGGCTTTAGTCTCCACCATATTATTCAAATGAAAGTTTTACTAAATAATCAGAGAAGCTGGATCATATAAAAGAGAATGTGGCATCAGGATTAGATGCAGGCTTATGAACAACATTCGAAATGCAGATGGCAGACCTTGCTTGCTAAAAGCAAGGAACAGCTGAAGCACTTGTGGTGAAGATCAAGGAGTGCGCTCTCAATATGGTTACAACTCGATGTAAGGAAGAGCAAAGTCCTCACCACCGGACCAATAAGTAACAAGATAAATGAGGAAGATGTTGGAGTTATCAAGGATTTCCTCTTGTTTGAATCCACAATATAAGCTCATGGATGCAGCAGCGGTCAGGAGATGAAAACATGCATACCGTTAGGTTAAGTCTTTAACACTTTTTCAAGTGTTGACAAGCAAGGAGGTTACTTAGAGTTCTAAGGTCTGAATGACCCAAACAATGGACTTTTCAATGGCCTCATATACATATGAAAGCGGGACATGGACTAAGGAAGCCTAAGACAGAATAGATGAATTTGAATTAAGGTTCCAGTGAAGAATAGAGAAAGTCCCTTAGACTTCAAAAAACAAACAAACAAATCTGTCTTGAAGAAGTATGTCCAGAAAGCTCCTTAGATGCCAAAGCTGGTGATAATTTATCCCCTGCTTTGGACATGCTGAGAGAAGTGACCAGTCTTGGAGAAGGTTACCCAGCTTGTAAAGCAGAGGGGCAGTAAGGAAGAGAAGACCCTCAGGGAGATGGTTGACACACTGGTTGTAGCAATGGGCTCAAACACACGAGCAATTTTGAGGATGGTGCAGTATGGGTAGTGCTTCTTTCTGTTGCACTTAAGTCCAAATTGGCTCAATGGCACCTAACCACAACCACAACCACACCACCAGCCTAGTGGATTGCTCAATGCATTTTTACATTGACATGTGCAGCATGAAATGTGAGTTTGTAAATAGAGATGGCAGAGAAAGAACAACAAATACCAAAACAGACTGGAAGAGATGACAAAGGTGACCCTTCTTCATATACTGGATGGGAAGTTTGATGTCTGTATTAAACATCTCAGCTCAAATTTTGTTAACCTACTTTGAGCAATTATTTTGCATAAATTTTATAGAATTGGAGATTCATTTTACATCTCCTGCCTTTTAAGGCAGATTCTGTTAAGCAGCATAAAGGTCTTGCTCGATATGTTGCTGTTGTGTGCCATCAGATGGGTTCCGCCCAATAGCAACTCTATGTCCAACAGAATGAAATGCGGCACGGTCCTGCTCCTCCTCACAACTGCTCCTATGCCTGAGTCCAGTGGTGCAGCCACCACGCCAATTCATCCTGTGGGGACTTTTCCTCTCTTTGTCGTCCCTGTAGTTTAGCGAGCATAATGCCCTTTTCCAGAGGGACATGTCTCTTCTGACAACATGTCCAAATGATGTCAGGTGAAATCTTGCCATCCTTGCCTCTAAGGAGCACTCTGGCCATGCTTCTCAGAGACATATTAGTTTCTTCTTTCAGCAGCCCGTGTACTTTCAACATTCTCCAACACGGCGATACAAATGCCTCACTTCTTCTGTCTTCCTTAATCAATGTACAACGTTCACATGCGTATAAGCCAATGGAACGAAGGTGTACCCTAGTTCTCAAAGTAACATCTTTGCTTATAAATACTCCAAAGATATCTTTTACAACAGATTTATCGAATGCAATGCAGCCTTTTGTCTTTGGACTGCTGCTTTCATGAGCGTTGGTTGCGGATCCAAGCATGGCAAGGTCCTCTCCCACTTCAATCTTTTCTCCACTGATCCCGATGTTACCTGTGGGCCCGGTTGTGGGGATTTTAGTCTCCTTCACATTGGGCTGTTATCCATACTGAAGGCTGGAATCCTTGAGCTTCTTCAGCAAGTGCTTCAGCTTCCCCTTGCTTCCAGCAAGTGCAGTTGCGTTATCTGCATGTCTATCTGCATGTCGCAGGTTGTAAATGAGCCTTCCTGAAAACTCGATGCAGCATTTTCCACCATATAACTCAGCTCCTCTGAGGATTTGCTCAGCCTCCAGATTGAATAAAAATGGTGTGAGGATACAACCCAGACACACACCTTTCCTGATTTTAAACCATAGTCTTCCTTTGCATAGTATTTTCAGTGGCTCCTTCCTCCAACGTGAGCAGCTGATTCCTTCGTCATTATTTCTTCTTCATCTGGAAGCACTGCAGAAATGTGCTCACTTTGTGTGACCCTGCTGGCATTTGGAATTCAAGCGACACGGTTTCCAGCATCACAGCCACACGCAGCCACTACAGGATGACAAACTGACGGAGAAGTGGTGTCTTTGCAGTGGACTGACCTAATACATCAGGATTGTAATTGAAAAGCATGCTCGCATTTATTAAACTAGCATCGCATTCAGGATTATAGAGCATTTTCCACTAAAAATAAATCGCAAGGATTTTGTGAAAAATGGGGGCGATGAACCAGAATGAGAGTATAATTTGACTATGCCAAGTTTTTATTCAGACTTGAGAGCATTCTAAGTGCCATTTTCAACCTACCTACATAGTTTTAGAAGCAGAAAGCCTTCTTTGTTGCTTACTGGTTACAGGTTGAGCTGCTAAGTGCTAGGTCAGAAGTTTGAAACCAGCAGCCATTTTTAGGATACAGATGAGGCTTTCTACTCTAGTATATTATGAAAGTACAGGAACTCTATCCTATCTATATGTTGTAATTGATTTGATGGCAGTGAGATTTTTGAACTAACCTATTAATCTACTTATCATCTCATTGTTGTAATTCATGCCAAAACACAGCAAACTAAGAGAAAAATACATGTATCTTTTCTTTATAGATCTACCACGTCTTTTTTTGAAATAATTCACTTAAGGGTAATTCTTTTCCACCTTGGTTAGAAAGAAAATTGCAAAAATATGTGAAGACAAAAATTTGACCTGAAATCTGTGTAAAGATAGTTTGATTGCGTGTAAGAAACGGGAGTGAATTTTTTATTAAGGCATGCTATGGTATTCAGGAGTATTTGTTAGAAAGAATCTATGCTACTTTAAGGCCTAGATGCAGTTGAATGAAGCCATGGCATTTTCAATCACTTCATATGTATGTGAAAGTTGGACATTGTACACGAAAACTCAAAGAAGAAATGATGCGCATGAATGCATTATGGTGCTTTTGAAGAACATTGGAAGCACTACCGAAAGAACAAACCAATCTGACTCAGAAGGCATACCGTCAGAATGGCCCTCAGATGTAAGGATGGTGAGACTTCACTACATGTACCTTGGATATGTCAGGAGTGACCAGTCCCTGGAGAAAGATATGATTGACAGAGAAGAGAGGCAGTGAAGAAGAAGAAGAAGAAGAAGAAGACTTTTGACAGACGATTATCTGTTAGTCTGGGTTGAATAGAGGAACAAATTCATAGACAATCATATGGAAAGGAAAGAGATTTATATTAAAGAGCAATTGTATATAAAGACAACATCCCAGTCTGGATCAAGTCCATGAGTCTGATATTAGCCCATATGTCCAGTACCAGTCTATAAATTCCTCTTCAGACTCATGCAAAACATGCAAGGATGCTGAAGGAAGATCACAGGCCAGTGGCTGCAATGTGTTGTGATCCAGCAGTGGTAGAAGCATCTCAGCATGGGCAAGGGTCTCCATACGGCTCCTCCAGGTATAGGACTTTGACTCCATCATTATAGCTCCATGTGGCCCATCAACAGGAGTGTCTTGCAGGAAGAGAGTATATCGGGACTCCAGTGAGTTATTTATCTCCATGGCACCACCAAATGAGGTCATCAAGCTGCTACCTGATTGACAGGCTAGACTTCACCCCTTTGCAAGTTGACAGATTATGTAACTGCCGCAGATTGATGCACTGACTTCATCGATGAGCTCAAACATAAGAACGATTGTGAGGATGGCACAGGAGCCGGCAGTATTTCACTCTTTCGTACATGAGACCGCATGAGTTGGAACTGGTTCAACAGCAGTGAAGAACAGCATCCACATTTTAGAAAAGAAAGGCATGCTTCTATAAAATATTAGAGCAAAAACAACTACAGAAAGACACACCACCTGACTGAAGCATGGCTTTGCCTTTGAGTGAAATCAATAGGTGATATTATAAGTCAGACTAAATGTCTGAAGAAAGGCAGGGTGGAGGGAGTGTAATTTTGTGATGTAACTAATGCCAGAAGAAAGGGAAATGAAATCAATATAAGATTATTAGCCACTTGGAACTTTAAAAACTCAAGATCTATTAACGTACATCAAACATTGATCATCTTCTTTTGTTGTAAAACCAAATCAACCCTAATAGAGCACAGGTAAGGATAGGGCTCTTCTCACTAAATTAACACCGCACAACCACACAAGCAAAAGCGGCAAGTCTCACACACAATGAGCTCGGTAACAGTCACACGTTCTTATAGACGTTCTCAATGAGTGAAAATCAATTAGCCATTTTTGAAGTGTTTAAATCATTTTTGACCTCCCACTTCTGGAGGGTTGGAAAAATCTGCTTAAATACAAAATCAGGAGCTGCGAAATGGAATAAAACGGCACACACTCAGTTGAAAGAGCCTTCTCTGTATGCTTCAAGTCATCATGGAAACTCTGCTGTAAAAAATAAACAGCTGAAAAGCAAGCATTACAGAATACTTATTTTGGGGGCTGAATTTCTCATCTCAATTAATTATCTAGAAGCACGATCAACTTAGCAGGCTTCCTTTCTTCATGGCACTACAACACCAAGCAGACAGTTTAACTAGATGATTTTATTAGGTTGCAATTAACACTTGGAGCCCAAAAAAGCACCCGATCCATCGTTTTATTTAGCCAATGTGAGGAAGCACCACATAAGGCTGGCTTCCACAGTCAGGTTCTGATCATCAAAGGCGTGTAGACAGGCAATGTCCTTTGGTGACAAGATGCTTCAATATAAAGCATCCTAATTAAAACCTCTTAGCATGAATGAATGAAACTGACTGTTAATACAAAATTCCAAAACCCATTATTAAAAAAAAAACCTAAGAAAAATTTGTTTTTTACTTAAGTTTCAGACATGACTACAAATGCAAAATACGTACCTCTTTTGTTACTTTTCACAAGAATATTTCTTCCATTGGATTCAAGACACCAATAATAAAAAAAAAAAATAATTTCAGATACAAATAACAATGTTTCTGGGATCGGGGCCCTAATTTGAGTACATTTTTATATTGAATTTGTACTTTTGAGCATGTGCAAAATAAAAATAAAGATTGAAAATTAAGTCATTTCAACAAACAGTACATATTTAGGTCATTTATATTATCTATAGATAACAGTACATTTCATTAACTTTAAAATTTTTTCTTTGGAAAAAACTTCTCTATATATTGAAGGCATAGGAGTCTAGCTATTCTTGGTAGTGAGCTATGCAGTAGCAACAAGGACTGAGAATTAGTTTATTGGTTACCATTCACAAATGTGGGTGGAGACCATTTAGTAGGGTAACAATGTTCACTGTCCACTGATTTTTGTGGAAACGTTGGAAAATGTTGTCTTCCAGTCACATTAGCCATTGGAGGTACGACAAAAAGAGCCCATCAAGGTATTTCCAAAATGCGTTCATTGCACTACATTATTAGAACTCCACTTTTACAAATGATAATACCGCTAATATTAATGGTTACTATAAAATTGTTATGCATTAAATACATTTCCATATTTCATGCTACACATTTAATATTTCTAACACACCTATATTAGATAATGTTAGTTCCCATTTTATTAAGGGACAGGGTTAGAAAGACTAATTAAATCATGGCAAAACAGCTAGTAATTTATGCAGTCATATTTTATGTCAGATTCCAGACTTCATACTTTCAAAGATATGCATACAGCTTGTACACCTAAGAATTTGGAATATGAGAGTTCAAAGGTAATCATGTAGAAGTCTGTGTGGTATCCTCTCCAATCTCTCTCCTTTAATCACTTCTGAGCTCTTTCTCTTTCTATATATTTTTCAAATCAGTAATTTATCTTGCGGTGTGTTAACTGTCAAACTATAGACATTAGCTGACCGGGATAGCTAAACAAGATCAATATGATCTGAAATGTATGTGTGTTCAACAATAGTAGACCTAAGAAGTTCCATGATCTCCACAAGACATACTTGAGACCGTATACATGAAAACATAATTTATTCATTCATCTCTAACACACACGTCTATACATAAGGGGGTACCCTCCCCACCAAATGGGAGAAAAGGTCTGCTGGGCGGAGCTTTCATAGTATGCATTTTCCTGCTAGGTGAGCAGCCAACAACTCACTCTGAGGTAGTGCACCCCGTGGCATTGCCTGGGAAGGTTCTCTCTGGTCACAGTGATTTTTTATGTAAGAGCGTTTTGCTAGAGACTCATGTTTTGTGAAGGCCAATTTAAGAGAACAGCATGTGGCTGTGAAATTTTGTTTCATGCTTGGGAAAAATGCTGCAGAAGCTGTTGTGAGTTTAACACAGCTTACAAGGACAGTACTATAGGAAAAACTCGTGTATGAAGGTTTACATGTTTCAAAAAGGTGAAATGTTGATTGATGACAAACCTAATTCTGGATGTTCATCAACTTCCTGAATGGGCAAATGGTAGACAAATGTTGTGCACTTGTGCTTAAAGACTGATGAGGGGTCATGGAAGAGATGGGGGAGTTATCTGAACTCTCTTGAAGCTTGGTTCAGCAGATTTTAGCAGAATATTTGGGAATGTGAAGGTCACTGTGAAATTTGTTCCTCAGGTCCTGACTGACCAGGAAAAAGAGCTTCCAGTGGAAATATGCCTTGCATTGAAAGAACAGCTCTGAAGAAAGCGGACATTTTCCCCAAGGACATTACTGGTGATGAAACATGGTGCTGTTCTTAGGATTCTGAAAGCAAACATCAGTCAAGCTAGTGGAAGATGCCATTGTGAACAAAACCAAACCAAAAAAAGCTCATCCAGTGAAATAAAAAATCAAGATGATGCTCACTTTTTTTTTTAAAAAGATGTGAGGCAGATAGTGTATCTTGAGTTCAATCCACCAGGTCAGACTGTTAATCAAGCTTTTTATTTAGAGGTTCTAAAAAGATTGTGTAACAGTGTGAGACAAAAAAAGTCCTGATTTGTGGCACACGGGGTACTGGTTTTGCCACCTGGACAATGAATCTGCTCACGCTGCCATCTCAGGGCACCAGATTTTGGGAAAAACAGCATGCCTCTCTTGCCTCACACACTTTACTCACCTGAACTCTCTCTGTGCAACTTCTTTTTGTTTTCTTGAAGCAAGAGAGACAGCGATTTAGTGATTTAATGATTTGATGATGTAGAAGAGATGAAGAAAAAATTGAGGAGGTGCTGTTAGCCATCCAAACAGCTGAGTTTGAAAAATGTTTTCAAGAATGGAATCGCAGATTTTACAAATGTATTGAGTGTAATGGAGAGTACTTTGAAGATGATAGGGTTGTTTTGTAAAAAAATCCTATTACCTTAGAATTAATTATTTTTCTGTGTGTGTGTGTGTGTGTGTGTGTGTGTGTGTGTGATGGTGTAGTGGGTGTGCATTAAACTGTTAAACACAAGGTCAAAAGTTCAAACCTACTAACCACTCTTTGAGAGACAAACAGGGCTGTCCACTGCTGTAAATTTTAAAGTCTTAGAAACTCAAGGGGCATTGGACTCTATCCTATAGGATCACCATGAGTGAGGATCAACTCAATGTCAATGTATAGATTGTCATATTCATTTGGTCTAAAAACAGCTCATGGACTTAGAGATAATCAGAGGACAAGACAATTTATATGCTAATGGAATCCACTATACATAGAAAATTGAATACAAAAAAATATATATCCTAAACTCATTGCCATTAAGTCACTGCCTACTCATAATGCCTTATAGGACATGGTCCAACAGCCCCTGTGAATTTCAGAGATGCTCACTCTTTATGGAAGGAGACAGTATTATTCTCTCTTGGATGGCCTGGTAGTTTTTAAATGTGGACCTTGCAGATTACAGTCCAGCACACAAACCGTTACACCACTAAGGCTGCATGTGCACTTACAAATACATATCTATTACATAAAAAGGAAGCAAATGGGAGAAAAAAAATCTGTGGGAGAAAAAACCCTTTTCTTTTTTTTTAAGGTTAGGACTTTTTTCTTTTAAAAAAAAAATCATTTCATTGGCGCCTCTTACAATTCTTATCACAGAACTTCTTCTTTTTAAGGAAGTGGGGTTGATTTTTTTTCCTACTCAAAACCATAATATTTGAGTAAATACAGATATATCATTCCATAGTTCAATAACATCAAGCAGTATTTTACAATTGCTACCACAGTCTGTTCTAAAACACTATTTTCCATCTTGTACGCCTTGACATCCACTCCCATCTATGCCACCACCCCTCACTGTATCCCCCACCCCGCAGAAAACCTTATTCTATTAGCTGTACCTATAAGTTCATCAATCCCAGATTTTATACTGAAAAACAGAAAAATATAAAACAAATATTCAAGTGACCTCCAATGACATAACAAATGTGAAAGTCCCATGATGAATAAATAAATCCAAAAAACTACAGAAAATGTTGACAACCAGATCAGGTCTAACAAGAGTCAGAGGGAGGATCAACTCACCAGGTTTTATCCCTTCAAGTTAGCTTTATCATTTTGGTGTTTTATGGTTAGCTCTCTATGCACTCTGTTTAGTAACCACTTTCCTCCCATCCCTCTATTATGGATAGGAGGAAATCACCTTACGGAGATCCACAAATGTATCATGGGCTCCCAATCTCATCATAGCCTTCTGAAAACTGGATTCTCACAATTTAGGCTTTGAGACTGTTATCTTCTTTGGCTTCAGTTAATGTGATTTACAGTCTTTCAGTGACTGATTTTGGTGTGCTTCTCCAATGTGAACTTAGCTGGCATTTCACTTAGTTGGCTGTTTGTTTGAAGACAAGCCTTTAAGACCCCAGACATGCTTTTATCGGATACGGGCCACCTGACAATTTCTTCACCACACTTAGCTATGGCACCCATATCTTCTGTGATCCCTTTCTGCATCTCAATGATACAGCTTCTGGAGCATGCCATGTGCCTTGAAGATCCAGGATTCAACACCCCAGTGGTCCACCATGCCTGGCCTGGTTCCCCACGATGCACCCAGATGCCCGGGTCAATATTGCCAATTCGGTGCATAACACCAGGTACATTCCTCCCTCTAGGGTCCCTCAAAGTTTTTCGGACATTCTTTCCCCCTACCTGGAGGATCGCCTTCACACTTTTCCTACCAACAGTCATGCATTTACGTGTCCCCAGCCCTGTTTGCTTCCTTCCCCCTCTCTTGACTTGACTTTCCCACCAGTATCCCACCTGTCTACCTGTTGGGGAACTTCATCATACTTTTGCAAGCGACATCCCCTCCTTCTATTATTTGATCCCAGCATGTGTGACGCACCCTCTGGCAAAGTGGCTTCCAGATACATACCCAGAGAGCAGGGTGTATGGTTCATGGTACCAGTTTGGCTGTCTGTCCCCCCTAGCCAGCAGATGGAATGCTCTACAAGCCTAAGCTTGTGCTGGTCCTGCTGTTTGATCCTGCCATGGTGGACTCAGATAGTATTTGCCCTTTTTTGATAGACTAATTTCACTCAGCATAATGTTTTCCAGATCCCTCCATTCTGAACTTGAACAGACACGTAGCAAAAGAAGAAATAGACAAATTCATCAGGAAACTCCCAACTCAAAACAAAAACAAAACAATCTCAGGTCCAGAAAATTTCAAAGGAGAATTCTACGAAGTATTCAGAGAAGAGTTGACACCAATCCTACACAAACTGTTCCAGAATATAGAAAGAAACATTAAACTTCCAAACTCCTTCTGTGAAGCTAACGTTTTAAAGGTAAGAGAGAGTTTAGCAAAGAAGCCTGGATGGAGGGATGTCCCAGATGGCAAAGACATCTTGTAAGCAGGCACAGAGTCAATCAGTACAGAATGAACTGAAGAAACCCTTTGTAGCTCCCATCTAGGCAACTAAAAACAGTGGAAATCCATAGGCTACAAGCAAAGGCAGGGATGATCAATGATATTCCTTTCAAAGAATGATATTTTGAGATAAAGAAGTCTAGTTAATGCTGGGCTGCTACCTGAAAGGCTGGAAGCCTCACCCTGAGGCTCCATGGTAAAAAGAACCGGCTCTCCATACCCATAAATATTACAGCCAAGAAACGCCTCTGAGGTACTTCTAATCTGCTGCGTGGGTTTTTGAGTCTAAATCTACTCAATAACGATAGTGCGGACAATGGGACTCCGTTGCTAGGTTGTAAATGGTGATTGGGTTACACTCCTATTGCTGAATAAAAATTAGATTAGAGGCTGTTAATAAAGGAAACAGGGGAAGCAACCCAAACTCTTTCAAAGTCCACGGCAAGAAAGAAGAGAATGGAACACATGGTGGCAGTATGTTGAGCGGCAGTAGAGGATGGAAAAGATGTAAACCGATGATTGACACAAGATAGGAGAGCAGAGGAAGAGCATTCCCAATATTCTGGCCGGAGCACCAAGATGGATCAGGCATGGCATCCCTTATGGCGAGCAGGATTTTTCTCTTTTCTTTTTTGAGAAGAGTTGACAAGTCCAGTTAATGACATGATACAAGTAGGACGTTCACCATTATAGTCTGGAATTCAGGATCTATGTAATCTTACATGGATTGGGGATGAGATTATGGATGGGAAACTGGACAATGCAAAATGATGGAGTTCTCTGGGTAGCAGATGTAGACAGGAAAGAGAAGAAACCTTTACTTGGAGCATTGTTATTCGGTTCCATCGTGTAGAGACTTGTAATATTTAATTGTTGCATGAAGGAGGATTTGTCTTAAAGGAGATTAAGAATAAATCAATACCATGAAAATTGGGCCTTTGTTGTGTTGTAAAAATCAGGGCAAAAAGTGCTTATAGAAAGTTGAAATTAGTCTAAGAGGTCTCTTTATATACAAAAGAGGAACACTGAATTGTTGATGGAGCTAGAATGGAGGTAATTTTTTTATGATAATCTCATCATTTCTTAAATCTATAGCATAGTTTTATTGGGATGGATGTGATTGACTTTTCATTTCAATTTCAGTGACTAGCTTATCCAATTTTTTGTTCGTTATAGGATTATATCCACTAGCTGTCAGTCATAAAATGTAACAATAGGCAACACGTTAAGCACTTGGAATATATCAGTGTATGTTTTATGTACCTTTATATATTTTATGAAGTAAATTAGATGAAAAATCTACACACTAACTGCTTGTATTAATTTATGCCTGCCTGGTAAATTCATTATATATCATTTGCTAAATTTCTTGGGGGAGCTGCTTAAAGTTTAAGTGCTCCCCATTTAAGATCCTTTTTGCATAAAAAGAAAAAACGAGGGAATTCTGTTATGGATGAAACTTGGGTTCTGAGGTGGGAATCCCTGCCAAATCATTTCCAGCATTCAATAGCAATAAACAATTTTAATGACGATATAGATACAATGATAGGCAGTTGGCAAGACAGGATGTTCACTTTTGACTAGTTTGTGTCTGAAGAGACAGGGCGCTTTCTGGAATGCTCAAATTTCCCCTTCTAAAGAGCAGCTCTCAGTGACCCAGAGAAGGAAACAGACCATTCTGACACCGTCTTCCCAGAAGAAGTGGAAATCAGCACGGAGTTAGACAAAGCCTGAGAGAACGATCCCAGGGCAGGTCTTTTGGAGAGTTTGACAGGAGCAATGTTATCAGCCTCAGATGCTGGCTTTGATAGTTTGATAAATGTTTTGCAATTTGTGCTTTTGCATATTTTTTAGACATAGGGCATTAGTTATAAACTGATGGATAACTCTTGTTTAGACATTGGGTTTTTAAAATTACATATTATGAAGAAGATTTCTTCCTTCTATTTAGCTATGGTTCTCAAACCCAGTGATTCATGAGAATTACCACTTAAAATACATAAATATCCAGAAGTCATTCTTGGAAAATCCAGTTCAGTATATAAAGGTGAGGTTAAGGCCTAGGATGCTGTATTTTTAATTGTTTCACAAATAATTTAAATGCTTTATTCTGTTTGAGAATCACTGTAAGCCTATCAAAGCCTTTGGCTGACATCACTGATGATTTGGGTCACTGATGGTACCCACAACAAAAATGCTCAGCAGAATGGCTTCTTTCATGATGGAAGGCCCAATTCTGAAAACAAACTAAATTTTGTCTATAAAAGTGGTTCGATATCATCCTTTTGAGGGAGAATAATATAAATTTCTGTAAATTTATCCTTAAGGAAAATTTCATTTTCATAACACTTTGCCATTTTTTTTAATGGGGAAAGAACAATAAAATATTTATGGCAGAACAGCAATCAATAGCACCATTTACTGACTTCTTTTGAGATAAAGTCATTGTGCCAGTTAAACTGTCCTCCCCTTTGGTAATGAACAAAGCATTATGTTTCCATCATGTTCTATAAAGTGCATCGACGGTATTTTCATCATCTTCAGCAATGGGAGACACGGAAGACAGTGTGGCTACATGTATGGCTATCATTTTAAGGAGGATGATGACTAATGTTTATACACTTATTGTAAAGCTAATGTGTTTTTTGGATCTTTCTTAAGAGACTAGGTATGAAGTCCTTACCATGTGGAAGTCCAGGAAACTTTCATTGGCCTCATTTTAAAAGATCATTTCTATATCATTCTTACATCATTGTAACTGCGCATGGATCATGTAAGATCCGAGTCTATGAAACTCAGTGTTCATTAGGTAGTGTTTACACATTGCAGCGGTCATTTAGCATGTTTGTGCCTAATCCATAGCACAGGCCAAATAAGCGACCACTTATTTATTTTATTTTTGTGTGAATATATATTATCTAGTGTTTTACAAAACGTTTGCTGATAACTGTTTTAGACTCTTAATGTATGCAGATTGGAAGTTGCATTAACTATAGTGGATTAATTATTTCACATATCAAGAAATTAAGTAGTTGGTTCAATGATTAAATTTTTTAAGGTGATATCCATGACCCAGCTGATTTGTAATATCTCTGCACATGATTGTAAGATGCTTTAATTACACAAATCAATATATGCAGAATTTATGACATTAAGTTAAAACTGAAAGTATTTTATTTTTATGATTTGTGTGTGTGTTTTATAAGGAAGAAATGAACTTTCTTGGAAACATCTAGAAGATATTTGAGTTTCAACTTTCCCTGTTCATTCACATTATCATGTCGAAATAAAACATACGGTAAGAAAATTAAATTACCATAATTGGGTTAGGTTAGTCACAGAGAGAAAATCACCTGTATACCATCAGGGTTATTTCAAGCAAGGGAAACTTGGATGTAGGATTGACAACCAACTGTATCTGCTTATGGAGTGTCAGATAGACCTGTGTCTCCATCACTACTCTTATTGAATGATTGTCCCTGGTTACTTTATTTTTCTGTGCTTTACAAACAGCAAAATGCAGTAGAACAATAAGAAACAAAACAAAATATAATATAAAGACAAAAATAATACAAACAAATGAACCTTAATTAAAAAAATATGATTTTCAGTATTTAAATGGCCAGAGGGGAAATTACTTTTCTGGAACAGGTAAGAAATACTTCAGCCTAGAGAAAATTCAGATTGGGTCAAGAGGAAGGTCAACTGACCAAGTATCATATTATACCATGGTTTGATCCCTCATAATTGAGTTGTTAATAGTCTCTGTCTAATGGTAAAGCTGTTGGTCTCTTGCCTGTGGCTAGAGGGGATCCTCCAGAGGCTTAACCTGACTAGAGAGTCTGGAGTTGGGAGTCCCACTGTCCTCCATAGCCTGCTACAAATTAGCTGTTCACCATTTAGGCTCCAATTCTTTTCATCATATTTGGATTTTGTTATTGTCATCTTTAGGTTACAGAGGCTCTTGAGCTTCTTCTGTCTGGACTTAGTTGATACCTACCTTAGAAAGCTGCATGTTTGAATACAAGCCTTTAAGACCCCAGACATTATTCCAATTTATATCCAAGCACCAAATGCTTTCGTCACCACACTTTTCTGTGTAGCACCCTTAAGTGATCATTTCACGAAAGCTAGTAATGTTATCAGATCTAACTGTTCTTGGATTGGAGCCAGAGTCAGGTGGGAGTCCAATTCCATCTGGACCACGGATTATGAATGACTCTGGTGAACTTTGCTAGTGGTATTATGACAAAAATAAAAATTCAAAATAACAACAATAGCAATAGCAAAAACAAACAAACAAATGTCAGAAAAACAAAACAAAATACTCAAAAGAGACAGAAGAGAACAACATTGTAAATCATCCCCTGGGTTATAAGGTAATTGCATTGGTAACATCAATAATTTTCCAATGTTGTAGAATTTAAGTTACTGATGATATGAAGAATATATGTGTGTATCATCCAGCTGTAAGCTGCAATCCATAAGTTATTGCTTTATGCAACTTGATTTTATAATTGATTGAGATCTGTTTACACTGAACCTGGCAATTGGCACTAAGGGAAATTTTCCTGAACAATTCTTACTGGTGCAGATCCTTGCCTAACAGATTAAAACCTGTCATTTTAATACACGGGTGCATTGAGGTATTAAATATATGGTAGTTCTGGGTCCCCTTTCATTGGCCACCCACTAATCCAGGGGTCTCACCCAAGACCAATGACTATTTTAGTCCTAAATCCAAGGGTGCAAGTAATTTTTATATAGGATCCATTTTGTTTAGTCAAACATCCAAGTTGAGTCCTTCAGTCCTTGGGGAATGCTCTATTGCCTGTAAGGCTAGCCAAGTCATCATGGTACTTAGTCCATGTCATGGTTCACCGAGAGTAGGGTAGAAACACATTTGTAGTTTTCACCCAATTGTAACTGTAGTTTCTACTCAATTGTAAAATTGGGTTTACTGTTCCCTTAGTTTCCCTACAATTGTTGTTTAGAATCCCTTCCTTATGTGAGTTTGCTCCTCCCCATTTACCCACCATACTCATGAATAGAAACATCGGTGCCTCCTCTGAAATGTAGATGCCCCCTCCCCTGGTCTTCACTTGATATTCCAGTAAGGTGCTCCTCTCATTCCTCTGGAGGGTTTCTGTTACTCACGGTGTTTATAGCACCAAGTGGATAGCCTGTCCTCCCTTCTTGTTGGAGTGACCCAGCCAATGGGAGGTCTCCTCTTTCTTGGAGATTCTTACCAAGTGTACCTTAGGGGGTTGATACATGGTTAATGGCCTCAAGGCCAGTAGGTAACTCTGTGCCTTTTTTTTTGGAAATTGGTCTCTAATATTTGTTTAATTGGTCTTTCTCTCTATGGCAGTAGACTCCTGTAATATTTGACCTTCTGTGATTAACTAACTTCACTCAACATAATAGTTTCCATGTCCTACCATATAATGCGGTGTTTCCTGCCTCCATTGTGCTTTCTTAGGTGTAAGATAATGTGGAAACCAGCTCTTATCTTACACATTGAATGGGTTTGAGAGAGGGTGTGATCTGCAATGATAAAATTTATATACAAAAGGATAACCCAATTTGAGGCACAGGGATCCCTGCAGTATAGACACTCCAGGGCCCCAGACTTTCTTTAGGGCAGACTTAAATACTCTTTCTGTCATATAGCCTGCATCACATGCCAGGATTACGCAAAAGGACAATTCACAATGTAAAGGTTTGCAAAGAATCATTGGCACATCTGCTGAGTTATTCTCCAATGGGAGGGGAGGATGAAGCTGGGGACATGAAGTAACTGATAAGTTTGCAAACTGCTGCCTTCTGCAGCTTTATTCAGGAACAGAGGGCAGATGTCCTTTTATCTCAGGCAGAGAGACAGGCCAGCCATTCCTTCATAAGCTCCCATGGCTTAAGCCACGAACTTTGGAAGGTGCTGGTCCTGTCCTGTTTGCCGAAGTAGTAAATAGTTTCCCCTCCCCTTTTAGTGGTCCGCTGTGTGTTTGCACCAGTATTTCATTATCTATTCTTCCACTGTTGAGTTATTTGGGCTGCATCTAGTTTCTTGCTATTGTGGATTGTGCTGCTATGAATATGGGAAAGCATATATTCACATGTGTTATGTCTCTTGTTTTTGGAAGGGGGGCGGTGAGCACTGCATATGCCTAATAGTGGTATTGCTAGATCATATGGGATTTCAATACACAGTTGCTTAAAGTATTATGATATCATTTTCCACCCTGGCTGTATGTATTCACAAGTCCACCAGCAGTGTCTATGAGTTCCAATCTCTCAACATTTTCTCCAACATTTTTTGTTTTCTGTTTTTTGAGTTGGACTAGCATTATGAGTATAAAGTGTTATCTCATTGTGGTTTTAATTGGCATCTCCCTGATGGCTAATGATCATGAACATTGTTCCATGTGTTTGTTAGCCCTTTGTATTTCATTTTTGAGGGAATTGTTAGTTCATGTCTTTTCTCATTTCTTAATTGGGTCATTTGTTATTTTCTTATTGATCTTCACCATGTCCTAGTCATCTATATTGTTTTCAGCTGTGTGTGCCTCCTTCATTACCCTTGGGAGTCTGTTCATGCCCTCTGATAGGGCCTTTACGTTTGTTCCAGCTTTCTCATTGATGATCCTGAGAGCTGCGGGGCTTACATTTAGGTCTTTAATCCATGTTGAGTTAGTTGTTGTGCAAAGGGAGGATTAAGGGTCTAGTTTCATTCAGCTTGTCCGATATCATTTGTTGAAGAAGCTGTCTTTGTCCCGTTGGATATTTCTAGGTCCCTTGTCAGATGCATTTCCTGTAGGCCGATGCATTTATGGGTAGGTTTTCTGTTCTGATCCGTTGGTCTCTGTATCTCTCATTGTACCAGTAATAGGATGTTTTGACAACCATGGTTAAGTAGTAGGTTTTTAGGTTAGGTAATGCTAGCCCTCCTACCTGGTCCTTCTTTTTACATTCTTTGTTTGTCCTGGGTCTTTTGCCTGCCCAATTGAAATTGGTAATTCATTTTTCTATTTTTATAAAGAATGTATTTGGTATTTGGATTGGGATTGCGTTGTATCTGTAGATTGTTTTAAAGGCTAATGACATTTTCACAATATTAAGTCAGCCAATCCATTAGCACAGGATCTTCTTCCATCAATGTAAGTCTCTTGGTTTCTTGTAGTAATGTTCTGTAGTTTCTCTGTGTAGGTCTTTTGTTTCTTTAGTTACACTTATTCCTAAGTATGTCATCGTTTATGTGGTTATTGTAAATAGTATTCTTTTCTTCATGTCTTCCCCATAACTCTCTTTGTTGATATACAGGAATCTGTTTGACTTCTGTTTATTAATTTTGTATCCTACTACCTTGCTCACTCCCTCAACTGTTTCCAGTAAGCTTTTTGGTGGAGAGTTTGAGTTTTCTGTATGTAGGATCCTATCATCTGCGCATAATGGGAGTTTCACTTCTTCTTGAACTATTTGTATTCCCTTGATTTCTTTTTGTATTTTGATGTCTCTAGCTAAAATTTCCAGCATGATGTTGACTAAGAGTGGTGATAGGGGACATCCTTGTCTTGTTCTTGTTTTCTGTAGAAATATTTCTATCTTTTCTCCATTAAGTGTGATGCTGGCAGTTGGTTTTTTCATATATGGTTTTTATTATGTTGAAGAATTTCCATTCTATTCCTATCTTTTTGAGTGTTTTGATTAAAAATAGGTGTTGAATATTGTCGAATGCCTTTTCTGTATCTAATGCGATTTTTATTCTTCATTATGGTCTTTCTTATCTTCAGTTCCTTTGTCCACAAAGTTAAATAAGAGAAACTACTATGCAATGGAACCCTGCTGGCACTCATTATTAGGCATAAGACTGGTAAGCACAAGGTCAGTGGTTTAAACCCACCAGCTCATCTTTGGAAGAAAGATGAGACATTTGCTTTAGTAAATTGTGGTCATCCTGGAAAGGTTGTATAAGATTACGATGAGTTGTTACCAGTTCAATGTTAACAGTTCGATGGCAGTGGGTTTGGTTTTTCTACTTCACTGTATTATGGTAAAGATTGGAATAGTTAATGTACATAAAGCAGTTCATATAATGCTTCACAAGCATCTACTGGCATAGTGAGTTACTCTTAGGTTGCTCACCACACGGTCAACAGTGCCAACCCACCAGTCATGCAAAGAAAGAAAAATAAAATGTCCTTCTTCCATAAACAGTCACCACCTACTCTGTCCTATAGGCCCACTACAAGGAGGATTTGATTTTTGGCAGTGAATTTAATCTTGTTGGTTTATGATTCTTGGTATAGAGTAGATGTTCAAGGGATGTTGATATTTCCCTTACTATTATTATTGTTATTATAAATTTATCTTTCAGAAACAAAAAACCAAATCATTCACCATGTTTCAAGCAAGTAGATATTAAATTTTTGTAAAATGCTTAAAAGGATATAACAAAACCAAACCAGAAAATAAACAACATATGAAAATTGGAAATTTCTTAGAAACGTAACATGGTGAAAAAAATCTATCAATAGGATTTACCATGGATAAATTGCAGAAGCAATTTTAAAAGAAATGGAAAACAAGTGTTGAAAGGTTCTTTCTAGTGTAGACTTCTTTCATGTAAAGTTAAACTCATAGAATACTTATTTCTGGATACAAAGAGGAAGCATGTGAACAAACACTTTTATACATATTGTTTAGAGCCATAAATGTGAAGCTAATCTTCAAAATGTTATTGGAAATAGTAGGTTATGAGATGAAAGGCATGTGCGATGAGTTGAAAATAAGAAAAAAGAAACATCAGCAGAGCGGCAGCCAATATACCAAATAGTTAATATCTGTGGATACTGGCTGCTGAAAAGAGTGTGCTGTATTTGTTTCTTTGTATTTAAAACATTTCACATTCAGAAATGATTGGTGAACTTTACCAATTTTTATAGACAATAGAGAGGTTTTTTTATGGATATGTTTTCATTAAATATGTGGTAAACATAGCTCTTGAGGGATAGGAAGCCTTTTTTTTTTAAACAAAAGAGTGAACTGCAAATAATGAAGCTACTCCCTGAGAAAACTAAGGAGGTGCACCCATCTTGCCAGTGACTTTCTGAAACTGTGCTTGCAGACAGTCTCAGCACTTCCTTGCTGACACATATTCCAGAAAGCATCATTTCAAGAGACGTTTACAAACCAGAGGCTCCAAAATCCAACCATTGCCAGGACAATTGTAAATTGATTTAAAATAGAGAACCTATGAGTGTTTTTTAATTAGAACAATTTCTTAAGGAAGAATGTAAAGATTTCATTTAAAACAAGAGGAACGAACTAGAGAAAAATCCCACAAATGCCCTTTATATTTTAAGATAAGCATTTGTTTCTATAAGAAAAGGACAAAAAGTGTGAACTGCTTTCAAATATGGAATGATTCTACCCTATTTTCTTCTTGAAATGCGTTCGGTCTCAATGACACAATCCATTTCCTTTAGGGTTATATAGACCATGAGCTCAGGTCAGCAAATCAGGTCCCTTTGCTTCTATTCCTCTTGGCCACTGCTGTGCAGGCAGAGCAGAGACACTCTAGAAACAGAGGGTGACCACTGTCCTCCTGGTGCTGTCACCTGTCAACTATGGTCTGAAGCTGAAGTTGCTGATGCTTGGTTGTGGTGACTGATGGAAGGAAGTGATTAACGTTGAGCAGCATCGTTCTGTATTACACCAGATACAGCCCGGGTTTTTATAGAACTCTAAGGGGTGGGGGGTGGGGTAGAGGGGATATGGGACTATCCTCTATCTTTAGATAATTCTTATTTTTCTGTTTATTTTTAATACCACACACTACAGTGAATGGCAAGTAGGATAGATATCTGACCTCATCTGGATTTCCTATTGCTAGGATGTAGGAGTCAGACAAGCCTCCATGAATCAAATTCCTTTACCTATTGTGTCACCAACCCTTCCTCCTGCACAACTCTTCACGTATACTGGGTTTGATAATTTGTTGCAATAGTCACACACAACTCGCATAAAATACTCACAGTCAAAGGGGTTTATTAGGGAAGTTAATAGGTTCCACAAGTCAGGGTCAGCAAACAGTAAGTATGCAGTCATTGACCTCAGCCAGAGAACGAGTCTTTCTGGCTCTTAGCTTTTCAGTCACTCGGTAGCCAAGTCTCTTTCCATTTCTTCGTCTCTCAACAACGCGGTCCATTTACCTTTGCCTCTATGGGGTAGGAAGCCAGTCCACCTGTCACCCTATGCCACAGTTCCTTAATCTCAGGCCAGATGAGAAGAAGGTATCCCATAATCTGAGCATTCCTTTTCCAAGTCCCTGTAGCTCAGACTGTGATGCCTCTGGTCTCAGCAGCCTCTAGCAGGGCAGAGATCTGGAGGATGTTCTTTCGAGCTCCTCTGAGTTCTCTATCCTCTGTTACCTCAAAGATGGTTTACTCTGACAGACACTCTGGCTATGACTTAAAGTAAAGAAAACAAAAATCTTCACAACTCTAACTATGGATAACACTGGAATAAATGGAGAAAAGATTGAAAGTGTCAAGGATTTCATTTGGCCTGATCCACCATCTTCATGGAAGAAGAATTAGAGGTAAGATGATGTCTTGCAATGGGTAAATCTTTATTGTGTTGAAAACCAAGGAGTTAATATGTAGACTAACGTGTGCCTGACCCAAGCCATGCTGTGTTTCGTTGCCTCATGTATGTGAAAGTTGAACATTGAATAAGGAAGACCAAAGGAGAATTTGTGCATTTAAATTATGGTGCAAGTGAAGAATATTTAAAGATTCATTGGCTGCCAAAATAGCAAGAAAATCTCTCTTGGAAGAAGTAGAACCAGAATGCTGTTTAGAAACAAGGATATGGAGACATCCTGTCATATACCGTTGACAAGTTATCAGGAAAGACCATTTCTTGGAAAATAATAGCATACTTGGTCGCGGGGCCGAGAAAGAGCGGAAGATCTTCGACAAGAGGGATTGACACATTGGTTGCGATAATAGGCTCAAACTAGTGGTAGGATTCAGGTGGTTCACAGCGGGTCTACAGGATTGATACCTACATTGTGTTGAGTTTGGTAATCAGAATTCTCTCTAAGGTGGGTGGCTGGGCAGTCACCCAATATGGAGAACACAAATTTACATTCCTTAGTCTTCTTGAATGTTCATCTGTGCAACAGTGTTTTCTAAGCACCCATAGTAATGTTCATTCTGTCTATAGGTATAAAAAATTAGAACTATGCTTGTAATACTATTTATTCTTCTCATAAAACTCGTTTTACTTTTGATTAAATACTACATTTTTTATTCCCTGGCAGTTGTTACAGTAAACAAACATATAACACAGGGAGAATAAATGCCAAGCAATCCTAGGGTAAGATGCTGCCATTCATTTCAGCTCTGTGTTAGGCCCCCAATTCCCATGAGACATTATTAGTGAATTACGCAATTCCTGAAAGTGCTCAAAGAGTTAAAAATATTGGCAGCACAATTTCTGTAAGTTCAACAGAAGCCGAAAGGCAGGTTTCAAAGATGAAAATAGTATATTCCGAGAATAAATGTTGCCTGTTTCTAATATATCAAACACAATGACTCGTCTAATTGGCGTGTCTCTAAAGGAATGGACCCCTACTCCTACAGCGAAAAGATGTTCAAGCATGAATCACACAGCCGATGATATTCGGATGTAAGCAAAGAATATTGCAAGTGAGGATGCCAATCAAGGACAATATGGAAATATCTTAGATAATAGGTTTATTGTTTTTGTCATATATTGTCTCAGATTTTTAATTAATATTTTAAAATCCTTTCTTATAACATAAGCTAGTTTTGTTTGCGTCTTTTATGGTTCTTTTTTAAGCATTAACTGTATGAAATAAGAAACTGCCCCCCCCCCTTTTTTTTTTGCCTTGCAACCTTGATTTATTTTTGAGTAAGGAGCAGGAGAGAGCGGGTGGTCAACCGGGAAGAGGAGTGGAAAGGAAAGGAGAGGCAGGGCCCAGCTGGGGAGGCCTGCGCACACAGCTGCCGTGGACTGTGCCGGGGCAGTCGGAGCTCCAGTTGAAAGGGATTCCAGGTTCTCAGGATCTTGAAGACTCTGGAGGCCAGCGCTTCTCTGATCACCCCGCTTCTACCAGCTCAGAAGAGAAGTCCTGCCTAAGGTCATGAAGTACACCTGACTGCTGCCCCCAGACCAGACTGAGGCAAAGAACACCTTGTCATTACGTTCACATAAGAATTTTAGTCTTTGAGCCCTTTTGGGCATAAACACACCATCCGAGTGACCGGTTTCGACAGATGGGATCTCTGTGGCCTTCTCTCCCCAGCCCACATTCTGATTGGATTGAATGTAAGCTACGGATGTTGGCATCTCTCCCCACTGCAGAACCACATCCTTGGTGACCCGTAGGTGTTCACATAAACCCCTTCATCTTCACAGCACACTAGAAGCCCCATCCCGTCTGTGTTGGGGAGGATGATGATAGCATGGGGCTTGATGCTACCTTGGCTGTGTGTTGGTAGATAAATGTCATCTTTTTCATACTTAAAACAGTCATTAGGGCAACGAACCAGTTGTCAAATTATTTGAATTCCACCATTGGCTCAGACATAAAAAACAATTGTGAGGGTGCTGCAAGACCAGATGGGTATTTTGTTATGTTTGCATGGGATCATTATGACTGGGAACCAATTTGATGGCACCTAACAACGACAATATATTTTATATTTAAGCACTTCCACTCGTCTTATATTGTTTCTACAATTTTGTAACTTGCTTTTATTCTTGTCTCTAACAATAGGTAGTGTCTTTCATTGCAATATATATTCATTGATTTCTAAATATTAAATATCTCCTCTTTTAGCTCATTATATTCTATACTAAATTCTGCTTTTAGGAGCTATGACGTTTCTTATACACATTTATTCTCAGGTGATTACTTTTCCCTTTGATGAATTCCTAGAGGTGGAAAGCTAGGTTCCAAAAAGAGGTCCTGGGTGGGCTGTGCGTGAAGCATTGATCTGCTAACACCAAAGTCATTATTTCAAATCCAAGAGCTGCTCTATGGAATAAAAATAAGAGTATCTGTTCCCATTAATAATCTCAAAAACCAGAGGGGCAATTCTGCTCTGTCCCATAGAGTTGCTATGAGTCTACCCAATGGCAGTGGACTTTGCTTTTGCTTTACTGGTAGGGTCTCTATGACAAGCCTAGCTGTCCCAGGAGTTAAATGATCAGTTGCTAACTGACAAATATGTACTGGTACACTCTCTGTCCTTTTCAAATATATGTCCGTTGAAACATTAAACACTGGCATTTAATTAAAATGAGGACAATGATAGGAATCATCAGCAGTACATATACTATTGCTCTTATTATCTAAACAACTGAGCCTGAGGTAATGGGTTTATTCAGTCTACTATATAAATTATATACAGAATCCTCTTTAAGATTATTAATAACTCATAAAACAACAATGTATCCCCTACTGTGGCTAGCTCTTTATTAACTGTAGGGCATTCTCTCTTGTGGTCAGCGATTTATTTAGTGTACATTTTAAGACCACAAACAAAGCAACAAAAACTTTCAGAGCTCTCTTTCAAAGCAACCTCTCCTGTATTTCAGTACTCCTAGTAAAAAGGTTATATGATTAGTTGCTGAAGGTAGGATTTATAAAATGGATATATCACAAGAATAGCAGTCAGTGCTAGGTGAATGTTTCCTACCTCTTAAAGAATTGATAAACGTATAGTATTTAACTCACTGTGAGTTTCTTCTTATATGCAAAATAATAATCTTATGAACTTATCTGAGTGCTATGGAAATTGTCATTTGGCAATTGTCTTAAGATCTCCTAAGGCAATTCATGGGAATATGTTAAAAATATATGTCTTCAACAATTAATTCTGTTAAAATTAATAGATCAGTTGGAGCAGTTCGTCTTATAAGATTCTTGTTGTTGTTGTTGTTTTCCATTATTGAAGTCATGTAGGAATGAAAGAAAGAACAAGGGCTGCGAGAACCCACGTGGGAACCAATGCTCAGCCAAACACAGTGTTCTGCACAACATCATACTCTTATGTGCTATAATATTAATTATGACAGATGGCATAATTGGAAGGACAAAATAATCATTAATTACCAAGCACCCTCCCCAGGTTTTCCGAAATATAACATCATGCACTGTGGGAAGCATACTTATGGAGTCTCATCAGTATTCCTGAGGGTCAAATACTGCAAACGTCAAATTAATGACAAACATTGGATATTCTTTACTGCAATTTTAAATCACCCATACCCATATTACTATCCCACTAGAAGACTGTACCATTTCTTACAGAAGTCGATGATAAGACAATGAACTTGCAGTTGGTTCTTGTTTAAATGCCTCCATTGTGCCACAATTAACTAAAAGATTAATTTTAGCATTATTTTGATGTGTGTGTGCGTATAACAATAATGTTTGTGGGTCACCTGAAATATGCTAAGCACTGATTTAATTATTGGAAACTCAATCATTATTAAGGGACTAAGAAAATCCCAGGCCATTCTTTGGAGCTCACATTTTAGAAAGGAGGAAAGACCCAAGGGATTTGTGGGAACAACATAGGAAATAAGCCTCTGGTGAGCTCCTTCGACCCAGAATTGCGGGCTGGGAACAAAAGTGATTACTAAGCAGCGTGCACTGGACAGATGTGGATTGAAGGTCACAGGCATACAAACCTTGCCGTTTGGCCCCTCTTTGATGCATGCTGGGCCTGATCTGGTTGTCCACACTTTATGTCTGTTTCTTTGTTTACATTAAGGTTTATCTCAGAGGTGTTATGCCTTTGGGGTCACCCACTTGCAGGTGAATTCTATGTTTTTCAGTATATGAAACCCAGGATAGATGAACCTGGAGGGTAAGGGTTTGGCGAAGGTGAAGGCGGGGGTTGGGCCGGGGAGCACAATGCTAGGGAGGGAGGGTAACAGGGAGGAGATCTGAAGGAGCCCAGGAAGAAAATGCCTGTTTTGAAACTGCTTTTGTTAGCAATTGTGCAATACTGCCTGAGGTAATTGAACTACGGAATGATCTGATCTATGTATTCACTTCCAATTAATAATAAAAAAGAATAAAGAAAAATATAATGTAAGTTTAGACAATGTAAGTCTGAAAAAAGGAAGGGTGGTGTAAGATAAAATGAAGGAAGGAGAGCGATGTAATACACACGCACAAACCTTTTGTTTACATGGTAAGAATTTTCTGAGTCAGGGTACAAATGAGGCGAAACTAGGCATATGGTAATCCAAGGGAAGGGTATTTCATAGGAATGCAATGTTCCAGTGGGTCAGCTGTGACCCTAGAACCATGCTGGTTTGTCATGATTGGTCTTCATCAGGCTTTTAGCTCCTAAGTTTTGGGAAGTGCACCCCCTCTTCCTTCTTCCCAGTCTGCCATAGGCTGGAAACACCACTGAAGCAAGTGTCCCTGCTGATTTTTGAAAAGCCAGGAACATAGATTTTTAGCAACACGGCAACCTGAAAGCTACCACACAACAATAAACTTGCAGATTTAGCAAGATGATCATGGTGAAAACAGAAGGTTTAGCTAATTTACCTCCTTAATGCAGACTATATTTTATTAAATTAGTGGTCGGAAAATTAGTTGTCTGAATACTAATTCTATTGTCAATGATGCCTGTTAGTTTATC
>NW_022103902.1:4410612-4412630 GCF_000313985.2 Echinops telfairi | reverse complement strand
CTTTATATAATAATTTGATACAAGGCTAATGATTATTAAATGATATCACGTTGTCTTCCTGTCTCAGTAGATGAGAGATGATTCAATCATAGCACATTTGCTTACAACAAAGCAGCCATATGCTGCACGTTCTACCTTTAGGTAAATAAATTGGTCCAACTACTTAATTAATAGTTGTTCTAATATATTTTGTGCTTAAAGATTGTCTGACATATAAACACATTTCAAGTAGATTATAGCAATCTCCAGACTGGGTTAAACTCAGTTCAGCCAAGTAAAAATGTTTGCTAACTTAGCCAAAACTTATCTACAATAAAGCTGTCAAGTGAGAAAACAGCCCTAGAGCCTCACAAAACAGATATCCGGGTGAAGTTTCCATTTATTTTTTTCTTTTATGACTTCTGGATATGCTTTAAAAATATTCTGTGTCATTTATGCAAAGAACTGTGCAGATTGACATGACAAAAATGAAAAAGAATTAATGATAATTACTATTTATGAACCACAAAGAGTTTTATTCAGCATTTTGCCATAGTTGGTTTGAGCAGTTTTGGAATGGGAAAAATTTAGTGGAGTTTCCCTGAGTCAAAATCAAGTGCACAGCAATGAACAAGTGTGAGGCCATGTAAGCGGAAGTGTGGGTATCCAGCGGGCCAGAGCGTAACTGCCACACAGGGTTACAAGGCTCTAATCAGTATGAACACAGCACCCCATTTTCCTCCTGTGAAACAGCTGTTGGATGCAAACCTCCAATCTTCTGGCGGCACCTCCACAGCCCATTGTTCTACCAGGACTCCTTTGAAAATATCACACATACAAATAGAATACATTTAAAAACATGCATGATTTTCTCTCCACAAGTCACCGATATTTGTCATTCTGAGCAAGCTTTTTAAAGGAATCTTTGTATGTTTCCACAGATAAACACACCCGCACACCCCACACACAGGAGACACGTTTCTTTGGGTAAAAGCTGAAAGGAAAATGACTCTAATTTACGTGATTTTTGTTTTCCATATGAGGGATTCATTCAATCTTGAGTTTGCTACTTCATAAGGTTTTACAAAGCCCATTTGGGACCTTAAAAACATAGTAGGGTATTTTTTCTTTTTACCTACTATGTGGATATTCCATTACGAAGGTTGTGAGTTGCTTTTTTAAGGACAAGTTTGTTCTAGATACAATTGCTCCATCGATTTCTTAAGGAAGAGTGAAACATCTCTTTGTTTTCAGCTAGTCAAGCATTTATTGCATAGTTCCTACCCCACCGCTCACGTCTGCAGCAGTGGGGGATTGTTCCTCTCAATTATTCTTGTTCCTCTCTCAAACCTGGATTTTTCAAGTAATCACATTTACGTGGTAGCATTTATCACCTTATTGTATAGACGTACTTCAAGTTAATTTTTGCTATACTCTGGGTAACAATTTAAAATTAAAGAATCTGGTTCCTTAGACAGAACATACAATTTCTCTCAACAATAACCAAGCATATTAATATAGCCTACCTACAATGTAAAGATCTATGAATTAGCTGTTTTTATGGAAATATATCATAATTTATCATTCTTAGGTTACAGTGTCTCAACATCAACTTCCAGTTTTGAGATCACTGAGAAAGACACAGTGAGAGTATTAGAATCAGCAAGAATAGGATTTTTAATATTATTTAAAAATATTATCTGGTACTCAGCCTTAATATATATTACATATATTGGTTTATGAAAAATCACATGCTGATGATCTCTTATAATAAAAATTTAATATCTTAACAAGGCAGCACATATTTTACCATATTTTAAATGACTAGTTTAATAATAAAAATAATTAAATGAAATAATATTCTTGTATATAATAATTCATTTTTGTGCATCCGTCCTGCTTCATTTATGTAGTTCAAGGCTACATAAAGCTTTTTTTAAAAAATCACTTTATTGGGGACTCGTACAACACTTATCACAATCCATCCATCCATCCATTGTGTCAAGCACATGTGTACATTTGTTGCCATCATCATTCTC
>NW_022103902.1:4407961-4410512 GCF_000313985.2 Echinops telfairi | reverse complement strand
ATGCATTTTAATGAGTCTATTTGAGCTGAATCTAAGTACTCATTTTGATTTTAGCCACTTCATATATTTACGTCTTTTGAAAGATTATCTTTTCTTCAGAACTGTCAAGGAAAAATTTTAATAGTGTTCCTTAACTCCATTAAAATTCTATCTTAATTTTTCAAAAGAGTAAAAGGGAGTCATCTTCATTTGTTTCTGAACTTTACAAAGTCCTAGTCACTATGAGTCAAAATCAATTAGAGAGCACCTAAAAATAGCAACAGTGAGATTTCAAAGTCAGCACCTATCCATATCTAGGCACACGTTGTTTTACTCTGTTCGGTAAACATACTTTCAGATGGTTTCATTTACTAGAAACAAAACATTTCGCCGGGAGTATTTCAGCTCTGATGTATCAGGACAGGTAAGATGGCCAAGTGTGGGTTCTTACTGAGATGTAGCTCTCTTGGGGCTTCCTTGGAGGCTACAGCCTTAGTTACCTTGGAGACAGCAAGCCAAAAGATAAATGAATAACACATTTCAGTGATCTTTTATTTCTGACCAATACGCTCAATCTTAAATGAATTAATTCATTTCTATTTAAGGGGAACCATCTTTATGTATACCTCCAATTGCTTTGAAATATAGGAATAAAAGAAAAATAATGATACGTGAATGAACTGTTAAGTGCCATTGAGCTGGTTCAAACCCATAGCGACCCTACTTTTGCACAAGAGAGTGAACCACTGCCCAGTCCTGCCTCCAGGTTCCAGATGGTTCCTCTGCTTGAGCACATCGTTAAAGCCACTGTGTCAGTCCATCCCACTGAGGGCTTTCCTCATGTTCTCTGCAGCTCGGCCTTATCAACAGTGACGTCTTTCCGCAGCGCCAGGTCTCTCCTGACAGCACGTCCAAACTTCGCATGCGTATGAGAGGACTGAAAGTGCCATGGCTTGCGCCAGGTGCACCTTAGTCCTCAAAGCTATCTCCCTGCTTCACAATACTTTCTCTACCCACTGAGCTGCAGCATCTTACTCTGGCCCGCCGCTTCCACGAGCTTGGGTTGTGGATCCAAGCAAGATAAAATCCGGGACGACTTCAGTTTTTGCTCCGTTTATCATGATGGGACCTATTGGTCCAGTTGTGAGGACTTTAGTTCTGTTTACATTACAGTGTCATCCATACCGTGGCTTGCAATTTTCCTAGAGTCATACTCGGTGCATTTCAAGGTCCAGTGATTAGTAGATACTTACAGGCATTTCCTCTCATTTTTGAATCATGTCCCAGCAGCAAATAAAAGTCTTGCAGGATTGACTCCTATAGGCTTTACAGCATGGTGACATTATGGTCAGTTGTACTTTGAGAAGACAGCTGTCCTTCAGTCATAGTTTGAGTGCCTTCCGACGTAAGGTGCTCATCTTCTGTGCTATTTCTGACAACGTTCTGCTTCTCGTCTTGAGACTTTCAGTGACTGCGAGTGTGTTGTTGCGATTCGTGGGATTGTCAGTGGCTAATTCCTCTGAAATGGACAGGCTATTCCTTCTTTGTGGTCTTTTCTTTGTCTGGAAGCTTTTCTGAAATCTGTTCACTTTAAATGACCCTGCTGACATTGGAAATACCAGTGACATTGTTCCCAGAACTAGAGCCACACATCAGCCACCTCTGCATGACAAACTGACATACCAGTGGTGGTAAATAGCAATCCCAAACAGCTCCAACAGTAAAGGTATATTCCTCATATAAGCCTAGCAATTGTGTGTAATTCTTCTTGGTATGCAAACAATCTATCAACACCTCTTCCCTTTAATATTTTCTAATGAGAATTTTTATCATAATACATATTTCTTTTGATCTCCAATGCTTTTTAAAAGAAACTTGAATTGTTTGTAAGAAATGCTATGTAAGAATGAAAGTTGTCTTTCTGACATGATGTTGGTCTGAGTATAATCTCAATGACTGTGGAATTATTCTACTTCAGTGTTTTCAGTTCAAAGCTCTGTTATGCTTTCACATATCAGAGGGGACGGTCATTCAAGACAGACCTTCTCACTGTGAAAGAGGAACCACCTGCACTCACCATGCTTCTGCTGGAACACATTTATGAAATGAAATTTTAAAAGAAGTAACATTTTCAATAAATCAGAAAATACTGGAATGTATAAGATGATAATTTGGATGTTTGTGTTTTTTTAAGTTAAAGAAAAATGTGACTTCCAAGTAAAAAGAAAATGAATTGTTTTTTGGTTTATTTCTTGAATTTTTGGGGACTGAGATTATTTAGTTGATTTATATATTAAAAAGGAAAAAATTAATGGTATAATTTACCAAGCTTCTTGCTGTGTGTATGTGTGATTTCTAATTTGTTTATATATATATATATATATATACACACACACACACACACATACATGCATTTATTTCATACGATTTTTAAAATTTCTTAGATTCTTCTTTGAACCTAACGTTAGTCAGAAGTGTATCATTTAATTTATTTCAAAACATTTGGAGGGTTTCAAGGTTATCAGTCTCTTCTTGATTTCTTGCTGTGGTAGTTACATAATCTGGTGTCAAT
>NW_022103902.1:4382783-4407361 GCF_000313985.2 Echinops telfairi | reverse complement strand
ATTTATTCAATCTGCATACTGAGCAAATAATCATATAAACTGGAATTAAATGAAGAAAAATGTGGTACCAGGATTGGAGGAAGGTTGATTAACAACCTGAGATATCAGAGGACTTAACCTTACTTGCTGAATGTGAGAAGCAATCAAAACACTTGCTAATGAAGGTCAAGGTGTGCAGCCTTCTGCATGGATCACTACTCAATGTAATGAAGACAGCGTTCAATGATGGGGTGACCACCAGCTGTTTTGCAGACATGGCCTTCTCCTCCCATAAACAGCTACCGTCGGAAACTCTCAGGGGAAGTTCTAGTCTGTCCTACAGCGTTAGTATGAGTTGCCATCTACATGATGGCAGTGAGTTTAGCTTTTTGCTAACTTTCATTACTATAAAATCCATTATTTTCTACCACTGACACAAGATCAAAGAATTGTGAACAGAAATAATGAGAGATAAGATTGATCTTCAGTCTTCACCATTATTTGTGACTTTAGATTCTGGTCCATAGAAGGCCCTGCTCTTTATTTAACTGCATATTCATTTGGTTTTTTTCTTGTTTGGGTGGTGCTACAAATTCAACTCCCTTTAAGAAGAGTTGCAGATATCATGACGCCCCTGATCACTGGCAGTGCCTTTGGGCAGAGATTTGGGCAACAGTTTTACTTTCCCTGAAACTTTCTTGTAATGACTGTAGAAATAATGAGAATTATCCAAGTTTAATTTGCATAGATCCAATGTTTCTGGTTGTAGATGCACCAGGATGTTCCTGAATTCTTGGAAGAAAATAAAGTGAAGTAAATGGTTTTTCCTGAATACGCAGCTGATATTACATAAATCATGGGGGAAAGAAGAAAATTAGAGAGAATCATTGTAAAGAGGAAGTACCGTTAGATTAAGAAATGTCTAGTTTGCTTCATTTTACTTACCTTGTCATCCTCCCTTATTTTAAAGAATGACACTCATTTCCTTGAAACCTACATCCTAACACAAAAACCTCCTCATTTGTCGCCTTTGAGATTTTATTTAGAAACACAAAATTGTATCTAAGATTAAGTTAATAAAAATGTACTGCTCATAAGATGACCCTGCGTCATTTCTGTTCACTATCTTAGTATACATTTATGTAAGACAGAGTTTTTGAATTTACTTACTGCCTCTTAAATTTTGAATTTGTCTTTTTTTAAAATTTGCCTTTTTATGTCTACATTTATGTTCTTATCATGGATTCCCTGCTCTTTTCCTTTTCTAAACTAAGATACTAATGTCTTATCCAAATATATACTTTTTTGGGTTAAAATAATATAGTTGTTTAAGTCATTAAAAGGAGGAAGTATAGTTAAATAAGTAAGTCAAAGAATGAGGTCAGATTAAACTAATATTATTGATTTTTTTATATAGACTGCAGTCAATTTACTCACCTCTCTGTGTTTGTTTTAATTTAAATGGAAATAGGAACCAGTACAATAATTTGCATACATTACTTCTGGAAGTGTGAGTAAATGAGAGCGTGTGGATGTGTGACAGGAGTTGCAGGATACTGCATGTGAAGACATTTCCACTCTGATTACTGCTGATTCAATACAAGACACACTTTTTAACTAACTTTACTTTTTCTTCAGGGTTTGTCAAACCTATGTAATGCTCTGCTTGACTTATAAATTATTTTATTATGGAAAATAGCATACAAATAATTTAATTGAACTAAAAGTTTTAACACAAAATTCAATCTCATAGTGATTCCTCTGTTAGATTTAGTGATTGCAACTTGGTTTCCTGGTTGATACTAAGAATTTCTTTAGCCCTGCCCTAGAAATATAACTCTTCCCCTGGAAGGATCATTCCTGATGTCCCCCACTTCCCATCCCTGATCACCATCAACAAACATTTGATATTATAGTTCCTAAAGAGACTTTACAGGCTTCTGCGTATTTTCAGTTTTCTCTAAGTCGGAAGAAATAAGTTGTACGTTTTCTTGCTATTACATTGGAGCTTTTGATCATACCATGTGATCTAGAATAGCTGTTAATTACGGCCTTAAATCTCCTTCTTCGGAAGAAATGTATGGACAGTGTTTAGTAGTGAGCTACGAAGAGTAAGCTTATCTCGGGAGCGACTCTCTTGCAGAGCCAAGGCACGTGTGTTCTGTTTGGCAGTCTTTATATACTTTTCCCTAGCAGATCGGTATTTATCCTTTAAAGCTTCTTAGAATAGCATATGGATAAATGATCTAATCGTGTAAAGCATTGCAGAGTTCTACATTATGTACTTAAAAGAAGCCTAAGTCTTTAACAAGTGAATTCTTATTACTGCACATCACTTTACCATCTCATTAGAAATGGTCAAAAGTGGCAGATGCATTGCACCATTAAAAAGGCTTAATACAAAGCTAAATGGAGTGAATTCTGGTTATTATGTCCTTCCTTATTGATTTGTTCTACAGTAAGAAGACAATACATTTCTAACGACCTAATTGCAATATTTTTCTCTCCAGAAGTTATGATCCAGTCATTTACATAATTTTATGGGATAATTGTTGAGAGCAACATCTTGAACATGAGTCAGTTTAAAGAGCAAGATTATGTCATACCATTTTCTAAATGTAGGACCTATTTTCTTTATGCCTCAATTGCTTTAGATTTAAAATATAGAAATACTGAACTAATAATAATGTAGTATAGCACATTATAATCATTTAGCATATACTGGCAAATAAAACTACATAAAACACTAGTATTTTGGAGTAATACTGATGATAAAGAAAACCCACTCAAGAACAGAAGTAAAGGATAATAGTTTTAAGAAATCATAGATTCTGAAAGTCCCTGATGTAAGATTTAAATGGTGATCAGTGCACTGTCGTTATATATACAAGAGGGAAAGCTAATGTAACTGTTTTATTTTTCTCTTCCTACAAGGTTATAAAATGAGGACTCTGAGTTTAGTATTTCCCACCTCACAGAACAAAATGAGATTTAAATGAGATCTCTCCCCAACATCTGCAAGTCCTCCTCTGTTGGAGCGCTGACCCCTTAGGAGGAACAGAATAAAACTCGTTAGACGCTTTATGCTTATGTGGGTGGGGGTAAACAATGCAGTAATGAGCATGAAGGGCAGGCCTTTCTGGAGATAGTAACTGATCTTTCCATTAGGTCAATGATGCTGGCATTTTAATCATGAAGCATTACTGTTGCTAACAGAGAGGTGAGTCCATGTGTAGAAACAGTTTTCTTGTTGATCGTTCAACACAATTTAATTAGCTGATTATCAGCTCTGGAAAGCCAAAGCTAGATAATGAGATTAGGGGTAGAATAAACTGACTTCCTTGATAAATGTGATTATTTAGAAAATTACTTTAATTCCATTGTTCCTTATGCAGGGTCTGTTAAACCAGGGAACCTGGGATGGGAAGAATTTCTTTGACTTATTTTTAGGTATCTGCCTCTAATTTCATGCTTAATTTTTAGACTTTTGGTGCTAAAACTGTAGGAGAATTTCATGTCTCAAACCAAAACTCCACCCTCACTGCCCTTGAGTCAGTGCTGACTCATCGCGACCCTAGAGGGCGAGGCAGAGCTGCACCTGTGAGAGTCTGAGAGTTCATTTCACAGACTTTGGAGAAAGTAATTCTAGTCTCCAAACCAAGACCACATGAAAAGATCTTTGTTCTAGTTTCAATTTTTCTAACCAAAAGAGTAAACTAAAAGTATATTTTCCTTCGCCCATACTCATGGGTTAGGGATATATCAATATTTAATTACATCTATGTTATATTTGTATCCATGTTACTATATCTTTCTGGATATATAAAATAAGTTAAAATGCAAATATGTCCTTGAATATAACGGAGTATTCACGGGGGGAAGTTATGAAAATGTCTTAGCATAACCAAACACCTTGAGGGAATGAATCCTTGGGAGTAGGTGCTCACCGTTATAGTCTCAGGTGATGTGTGGTCCATCTGGCATGGTAGAATCCACAAAGAAAATGTTCTACATACTAATAAGTAGTGACTGGCTCTTAAAATCTAATAAATGGATGGTAAATGTTCAAACATTGCCATCTTATTCATTGAAGAAGAGGTTCATAGAAACAATTAGTCCAGACCTCCTGGCAAGATGGCCACCTCAAGATGGGCTGCTCAAAATGATGCCCTCAAAGACCAACAAGACAGATAATCTAGGCTCCCGAGAAACTGGGAGAACAACTTAAAAACCAAGTGGACCAATGTCTTTGTATCCCACAAACTGGTGGTCAGCAGAGCAAGGGGAGGAAGGAGCAGAGACATGCTCAGCACACCCCTCCATGTGCACATCCCAACTGCTCAACACAGCCATTGCAAATCATCCTGCTGAAAGCTGACTAATGGCCAGAGCTGTGTTGTCAAGACGAATCAAAGAACTATATGTAAATCCCAGAGCTATAAGATCATCAATGGGAAAACAGAGAAATATTTAACGGTCTTATTATGGAGTGTAGACATAGCAGGAAGTATAAAAATGCAAGCACACGCAGAAAAAAATTATAATTCGGACATTCTAAAAATAAAACGTCTAGGTGCATCAGAATATTTCATTAAAAGAGTCAAAATAGAACCCATGGATAAGGAAATTTTGGGGGCAATGACACAATAGACAAATCTACAGAAAATGGGAATACCTCAATAAGAAAAAGATGTTTAACCCAATTAAATATGTGCAAAGGACAGGACTAGACAGTTGACCAAGTATAACATACAAATAGCTAGCGAGCATATTAAAATATGCTCATGAGCATTACCCATCTAAGAGATTCAAAACAAAGCAGTGATGAGATACCACCTTACACTGACCATTGAAGTCAAATACAAAGTAGGCAAGCAAGAAAAAAATAGTAAGGAAAACCTATTGGAGTTTGGAATCAGAGATTGGAGCCTTCATGCACTGCTAGGGAGACTGTAAATATGTACAACCATGTGAAAAGTGGTATGACATTACCGAAAACACCTGAAGAATAAAAATTCCATATGATCCAGGGATATTCCTACTAGGTAAAGAAGTAAGAGCCACAGTACACACAGACATATGTACAAGGATGTTCTTCACCACACTGTTCACAATGGCAAAGAATATGTAGATAACTCAAATGTCTAAGTAGAAAAATGAATAAAGGAACTTTGGTACATACAAACAATGGAGTACTATTCATCACTAAACAAACAATGCTGAAACCAGGAAGAGCCTACTGACACAAATGGATCTGCAAATTATTATGTTGAGTGACATTATTTAGTAAAGCACAAAAAGATAAATATCATATACCAATGCTATTAAAAAAAAAAAGACAAAGAGAGCAGACCTGAAGGTTATCAGGCAGGGGAGGGAAATGGAACGAAGACGAACAAAGACTACAGAGTTGGCAGGTCGCAATTTGGAAGAAGGACTCCTGTACAACCCAAACCAAGTTCACGGTCCTCAAGTCAATGTGGACTCCTGTGAGCCTTGTAGAAATGCCCTTGTATGTTCCCGAGACTGCAACTAATTGCAGGAGTGGAAATACTTATCTTTCTCCCACTGAGTGGCTGGTGGTTTTGAACTGCTGACCTCATGGTTAGAGCCCAACAGGTAACCACTAGATCAGCAGGGCTGCAATCCATAAGAAAGAGAAATCAAAGGAAGGGTAGGGTAAATTACTGGGGGTAGGGTCAGGGCAGGTAATAAATAATGTAAAATATTGAATAAAAATAAGATGGTCTGAAGTGTAACTCTCCTACCTAATTAACAATAAAGAATTATTTGTTTTTAAAAAGAAGCAATTAATCCTATGGGCAAAGGATCACATGAACATCAGTCTCCAGAACTAGGTGGTCCCCCCATATCAATATCGAATGTTCTGAATAAGATTATCTTAGACAATCCTGATAGTATGGAGAATACTGTGAAATAAAACAAAAAATCATAGAGAAGACCAGGGTTTTTGGTTAGATAGACATGGGGGAACTTCTGATGATGGTCCATAGTTCCCCTTGAGGTCCGGGGATGAACTCATCCCAATGGTTCAATTAATAGTTTAATCATAACAATAACACATCCAAGGCATCTACACCTTAAAATAATCAGCTATTTGAGATTCAGAGAGCAACATTCACCAAGGACAAAGTTCATAAAGGATTGGAACGAAAGAAGAGTTGAAACAGAAAACACATAGAAGAAATGAGATAAATGATGCTTCATTGTGGGAATTGCAATAAATGGGATGAAACAAAGTGTGTATGAATTGTTATATGAAAACTAGTCTTCTATGCAAACCTTCACCCAATTCCCAAAGAAAAGTTTTTAAAAATAATAACAGAAAGCAAAAATATAACAGTAAAATTTTTATAACAAACCAACAAGATAAAACATGACAACAGTGAAAGATTAGCATTCAGATTAATTATCAATTAATTGTTAATATTCTGGAAGCAATAATAAATAATTTTTTTCAAAACTGATACAACAATTAGACATGTTCTTATTATGGAGACAAACTCCATTATGCGGAGCAACTACTGAAAATAATGAGCAGTTTCTGTATTACTCCACATTAGCAAAACAGAAACCTCAACTATACATGTATCTTTTGTATGCATAAGTATATTGTTTATGCTATACACGTAGTGTCTATTATGTTATATGTTCATTTATTAGTCTTTGTACATCTTTTGTTCTGGTTATTAATTAATACTTTGTATCTGTTACTTTACATATTGGATTATGAAGTATAAGCCAATGACTTTATTCCAAATGTGTCTATGGTAGTTAGATAATCTGGTGTCAATCTGAAGATTAAGCGTGTAGGGGTGGTGTCTAGGCTGTCAATCAGGATCTAGCCAATGAGGCCTCTGTGTGAGCATCGCCTTCCCCTAAGGACTCTGGGAATTCCTGTATTTTCTTCCTTGGAGATGGGAGAGATTTTCTCTCTCTCTGCTCACTCCCTGAGAGACTCTCTTTTGACAAGACACATAGCAGTACACTGATAGACCCCTTGCCCAGGGAACTGGAGAAGCCATGTGGAGATCCCTGCCAGTGCTGAGATGCTTACAACACTACTGGATCCAAAGACTTTCTACCCTGACCTGTGATCATCCTGCATTCGGTGTTATTACATGTGCTTCATGAGTCTGACGAGGACTGTAAAAATTGATTTTGGACATATGGGCTAATATCAGACTTATGGGCTTGGACAGGACTGGGTTGGGATTCTTTCATAATGTACAATTACCCTGAATGTAAAACTTTCTCTTATCTGCATATGAGTGTGTCTATGAATTTGTTGCTCTAGTCTACCCAGACTAACACAGTGTCCTTAAAGTAGACTCAGTTTTACGAAGGAAGATTTTCCCTGTTATATTTTGAGTGCTTTCCAGTGTGAGGGCTTATCTTCTAACACTGTTTATGACAGCATTCTACTGTTTTCCACATGCCTTTTACGCAGAAGGTTTTTATTAGCTAATTTTTGGGAGCACATCACCGGGAGTTTTTTTTGGTAAAAGACTCTTTAACATCTTAGAAAGCAAACCTTCAATTTTGATAACTAAGAGACACTTGACCAGCACCAGGGTCTTTTCAAACTTCTCCTTTTCATGGGAAATACAGACAATGAAAAAGGAAGGCAGAAGAATTGTTACACTCATGTGGGTACAAATATTGCCTCTACCATGAACTCCAAGAACAACAGCAACTCTGTAGAAGTAACCAGGAGCCTCGGGTGAGAATATTGGGGATTCAACTTGCTTACTTTGGCTGTGTCATCAGGAAAGACCAATCACTAAAAACGGTCATCGTGGTTGGTTAAAGAGGCAGCAAAAACAAAGAACTCTTCATTGGAGGACTTGCCACAGTAGCTCCAACAATGGGCTCAATTATACCAGCAATCGTGACTGGTGCACGACTGGACATCACTATGTTCTGTTATACACAAAGTTCCCACGAATCAAAGATGAGTTGATACCAACTCACATTAACTACAGCAATATAACCTCAATTAGGATGACATTTATAGGAATTGTCACATTTATAATCTTGATAGAAAACCCAAGAATGTACAGGAACATTAAGGAGGGAACGATAAGGCAAATGGCCAGGGCACTTGCTCTCCTAAGAAGAAATAAAATCATATAAATTTAGCAAAACATGGATATGGAGTTGATTCCAAATCATAGTGACTCTACTTAGGGTTTTCAAGATTGTAAATCTTTACTGGAGCAGATAAATTTATCTTTCTCCTTCAGAGTGGCTGGGGAATTGGAACTACAAGCATTCTGATTAGCAATCTGATGCTTATCCTAGGGCTCCTTTCAGACCAGTACATATGTAAATCAATGTGCTGTGGGGCATAAAGGGGAAGCAACCCTTTATACTTTCGTGTGGTGCTTGTTAGCATTTGTAATCTGGTGTAAAGTTTTTGTGTAAATAAAGACTCTACATGATTGTATTTCTAATATTTACTAGTTCATTACATTGGCACTGCAGTTAATTAGGTAGAAATTTGAGAGAAATATTTTTCAAAGGTCTACAAGTTTTGTAAAGTAATAGATCCTTAATGTTAGGAAATGCAAACTGATTCAAAAAGTAACCTGTTCTATGAATGAGTTATGCTGTATGGGGACCCTGTATTTTACATGTGCTTATTTATCAATATCTCCTCATGGACTTGGTTGGTAGAGTGGTTTGGAGTACTGGACTAATGAGATCAAAGTCATGGGCATGACCTCCTTTTGCTTTGTTCCATGGCTGCAAACAAATTTTTAATCTCAGCTGGGTATTTTGCAAATACCTAAATCTGATCACAAGGAAAGATATGTTAATGAATCAATGCAAATACATCAGCAGTACTTGCACCTGGCATTGGTAAATAACCCACATACACTTATTTGCAACCAAAGTAGCATTCAAAAAACTGTCCTTAAAATGTTGATTCTGGCTTTGCCACACATGCTACTTGAGGAGCGGTGTCACATTATAATCTTTATATCTGCTATAGCTAATGCATTATTATACACATATACTTTTGTTGTTGAATGGATGACTGTAATACAATACACCTCTCCCTCAAATATTCTAAAAATAAAGTGATCATTTTAAAACTTGCAAACTTACTTAAATATATTTAAATATCGAAATAGGCAATTTGAAGGATTGCATAGTTCACTGAAAACAGGAAGCACATGGCTCAAAAATCCATAAAAAATGACAACTGATTTCTTTTAAAGTATGACTTCAACATATGTATGGCCTGAACAATATTAAAGTTCTCACCTCTACTGAAATGAGCTTTATAATGCCAGTGTAAGTTATTTGTGTGTGAAGGTGGCAGAGTGAGAATTTTAAGCCACAAAATTATGTATTTTTTATTAGAGTCACATTGTACATTGGAAAAGCAAATCTTGATTTTATTTATTCTTTTTTTTAAATCTTTCTCTCTTTTAGGTAGGTTTTCTTCCCCTCAGATCTCTACTTTTCTATCTGTAAACTGTATAGAACCTTATGCAAACATTTGAGAAACTAAAAAACAGTATTGCTCTAATCCCATATGTTCCAATTTTTTGTTTCATAAATCATAATGTTTCCTACTTAAAACTCCTACAGTATACTAGTTTTTATCCCTTTCCTACTATTTTCAAGGTATCTTCTCTGTAAAACTGAAAGCAACATCCTCCTTGACTTCTGCCCCCCCTGCCATTTTCTCTAGCACCTCTTTATCACTCTCACTTTATGCTTTGCTTTATGATAAATAATTTTAATTTACTTTCTTACTTCCCACTTGCACAGATTAAATGTGTCTCTGACACTTCTTTTAAATGGCTCTTGGAAAGGTCATCAATATAATTTTATCTTTTACATAACTTGTAGAAGATGATTACTAGAGTCATGTTCTTGAAGACAGCCTGCTTTTTGAAGCTCTCTGAGTTTCAATGGCAATTCCCTTAATTCCCTGCACATATCAATGTTCTTTCTCCATCTCCCTTTGACCCCTTAGCATTTCTCAGAGCCCTTCCCAACTACTTTCTTTCACACTACCCCTTTTACTATACAATATTTTTTCTTATAGAGTCTAAAATCCAGCATACTCTTGCATCTACCCATTCCAGATGTATGCTAGAGTTGACCTTTGAACCCCAGATATGTTTGAGAATAATTTGCTACCTCAACCTGTCACAGCAACAGAAATCTACTCCATCAAAAACCTTCTCCCTAAAGACCTCGTTTCTCTTAAACAAAGTTATCTAAATTGAAAGCAAAAAGTCTTCATTAATCATAGAATCAACTTATTCCCTTTATGATTTGATAATTAATTAATCACTAAGACTTTGGCTTTTATCTTTCAAATTCCAGTTGTATTTTGTTGCGCTCAATTTTTATTATCAATTAATTAAGTATATAGTAATTTTTGCTCTGTCAAAACTAACCAATATCCTTGCGGCTCAGATCCTTGTTGATATCAGATGGCTCTTGGCTGAAAGCATAGCCTACTAGGAAGATGTTTGCTTGTGCTTTATTGATGACGCAAAAGTATTCAATCATGTGTGGGTCAGGATAAACTATAATTACAAAGAAAAGAATGGAAATTCCAAAACACTTCATTGTGCTCATGTGCAAACTGCACATAGTCTTCAAACAGAAAAGAAGGATATGCCCTGACTTAAATTCAAGAGAGATGTGTCTGAGGGTTAGGTAGGTTTCTCTAGAGAAACAAAACCAGGACACTTATGAATATATAGATAGATAGATCTATAGATAGATAGATATTTATAGAGCATGAAGGAATATAACAGCTAATTAGTACACACACAAGTACAGAGGGCTCAGGTCAGCTCACTTCCATGTAACAGTTAATATGCTGGAAGTCCTTAAACTCATGAGGGCTACTGGGTCCAAGGTCAAGGAAGCAGATAGCTGATCTTCCAGTCTGCCCATATACAGCAAACAGCAGAGTGGGTCATCAACAGTCAGTAGTTCAAAGCTCAGCAAAGCAGACCCAGGTGGGAACTCAAGCAATGCATGACCACAGGATCTACCAGCCTCAAGCTTAACCAATGTAAACACCAGCAGTGCGGCTAAGCAGATCTCAAAGAAACCTCAAGCTCGAGTGACATGATCCATAGGTTGGCTGTCTCCCAGGTAGTGTAGCTCACAAGTTGAGGCAGAGAACTAGCTAAAGCAGCCACATACTGGTCTGATCACCAGAGAGCAAGAGAGAAAGGGGAGGGCTTTGCCATTTATCTCTTTGCCCCCCAATCACACTGCAATCTTATTAATTCCACATGTTACTATTGGCCAACATGGCACAATAAACCTACCTATCACACATCCTTTCACCAAACTCAGTCAATCTATATGCTGAGCAAATAATCTGAAAAGGTGGACTATATGAAGAATATACCATCAGAATTGGAGAAAGGCTTATTCAACTGTGATACACAGCTAGTATAACCTTGTTTGCTGAAAGTGAAGAGGATTTGAAATACTCACTGAAGGAAATCAAAGACTACAGTTTTAGTATTGATTGCAACCTAATGCAAAGAAAACCCAAAGCCTCATAACCAACAGAAAACAGCATGACACATGAAGGGGAGAATGCACTTGTCAAAAATTTCATTTTATTGGACCCACAATCAATGCCCATGGAAGCAACTAAGAAATCAAATGAAATATTGCTTTTGGGAAAATATGCTACACATAACATCGCTAAACTGTTAAAAAGCACAGATGTCACTTGAGGACTAAGGAGCACCTAACCCACGCCAGGATGCTTTCAATTCCTGACTATGCATGTGAAAGCTGAATGACAGGTGAGGAAGAGCACTGAGATCTGGTGCACTGGAGTGATGGGATTGATGATGGTATTGATGAAAGAAGAACAAGCAAATTCCCCTTGGGAGAAGTACAGCTAGAATAGGCCTTGGAAGAGATGAGTGCTTGATTTTGTGTCTCAGACCTAGGACATCTTATTGCGAGTAAGATCATACTTGGGAAACTAGAGGGAGAGTGTACAACAAAAAAAGGATCTCAACAAGACAGATTGATACAAGGCTGTCACCACAAGCTCAAAGATAATTTTGAAGATGGAACAGGAATGGGCACTGTTTCATTCTGTTGTACAAAGACCACCACGGGTCAGAGCTCACAGTGGATGGATCAGTACCGAACAACCAATAAGTATTGCCATCTTCACCAAACCTTATTGCACAGAACATATCTGCACTTTTCCTCAAACCACTCAGGTTACTATGTCCCACTTTTTTTGGTCACATTTTGTTTGTTTTTTGATTCTTTTCTCTACCATAAACAAAAGCCAGCAGCCCATAAAAATAATGTGACTAATTTTATAGTTGTTGAGATATCAAATCTATGTTTAAAATCTCAGTGACCATTTTTTGTCTGTGTAACTGCTATTAAGAGTATGCCTTGTACATGCAGATGGCCTTGCTGTACATGTTGGGTTCGTCCCTATGCAACCTTGTGGATATTACCTAACATCTGTTCCTCTATGTTTTCATCTGCATAAAGTGGAGCTAAAATCACATCTATCTCATTAGACCACTTTGAGAATTAAATTTAACTATGGCATTCTAATTATCTGGTATATTGTATATGCTAAAAAACATGAGCTAATCTTTTTCTAAGGTTGCGTTTTAAAGGATCGATGAGTTGTTTTCGCTTAGAGGTAGCTTAGTCCTTATTGAATTTGGGAGAATGAACCCATAAACATCTAGTTAATCGTGATACTAGAAAGTTGTTCTGTCCCACCTTGCAAGCTATTGCACTAGAGGAACCAGGCGTACTGTGCCCTACACCTGGTCCAGAAGCCCTGTCCTTGTTCAAATGGTTAATTAACATGCTCAGCAGCTGACTGGAATGTCGGGTTTCTCTGCTTTCGTTTTGATTGAAGCTTTTCTCTGTTTTATTTTGGTATTGTTGTTTTTCCCCCCTTATCTTTTTCTGTATCTTAAAACCAGGATAGTTAAAGCGATAGAGAGAGTTACTACATTGATGGGTTTGGGAGGGTGAGTCAGGGGAGGTTGTGGGAAATGGGGGAACTGATAACAGTGAGTACAAGAAAGAAGAAAATACTATAAAATTGATTGTGGATATGATTATACACTGCTTTTAAATATGATTAACTATTTATTTGTACAATGTGCTAATTTTGTGCCAAATGAGATTGTTTTAAAAAGTTGGATTTTTTTAGTCTACCCAGAGCCTCAGCAGAAAGAAGACCAAGAAAGAGAGAGAGAGAGAGAGAGAGAGAGAGACCATGTAATCTTCTTAAAAATAGCCACTCCTGAAAATGCTAAGGAAAGCAGTTCTGCTCTGACAGCGATGGAAGGACCAAGAGGAAGAATGAACGCCCTAATAACTTAGAAGTCCTTTGCCCAAAGCAGCAGGACATTGTAAGAGAGCTGGACTCTGCTTTTTGGCTTCTTATTTCTGTGGCCACCTCCAAGTCAGTGCTACTGCTGCTGCAGTGCCAGGAATCTGTGGAACAAAGTAATGTACTCTTTCCTATATTTGTATGAACCAATGTTTGAAGAGTTGGTAGAAAATAATATTTAAACCACCTTCGTTGCTGACAGAATTCATTACAATTTGTCAAGATACACATTTCATAGAATAAGAAAACAATATTGTTTGTAGTTTTTAGTAAAATCCATTTTCCAGCTAAAAGGTCCATTCATATGAAATTAAAGCATCAGATTACTCTCCTTAGAGTTGGAAAATATTAAAATAATATCAAATGAATATACTTACTTTCTTAACATCTTAATTGGTTCCTGTCATACCTTGGGCTCCCTAGATAAATAAAATCAGTGAAATGTTTATACCAGGGGGCTTCAAAAGTTTCATGGAAAAGTTGCATTATTTTTCAATTCCATTTTCCCAAAAGGTCAGCAGTTCAAACACTCCGGTTGTTCTGTAGAAGGTCTGATGATTTGCTCTGTGAAGACTACAACTTAAAAACCCTCTTCTAAGTACTTGGTTTTCAGAAGGCTCTGAATGTCACTAGAAGCCCCAATCCATGTGAACAGACCACACGGTGAATAAGCCTGAATTGAAGACATTTAAACCCTTGACCAGAGTTTTGAAAAGCGATGCCCGCAGACAGCATATCAGAAAGCAAAGTAAAGCAAACATAGGTAGTTTAATATTTAACACCTTGTCATTTGGTTACTCTTTTAACTCATCCTTAATTATTCTATTTTCAAAACTATTCATTGTTTGCTATTAAATTAGAATAAAAGTAAACTTGATCAATGTAATTGAACAAGTAAACTTGATCAATGTAATTGAAATTATATAATGAAAAGCTACTTTGCTGTGTCAACTTTCAAGAAAAACAAAACAACAATTTATTTAAAAACAAACATAAAAGACTTCTTATGGTCAGTTCTACGCTACTTTATATGGACATTATGAGTTGGAATTGACAGCACACACACAAAAATATTTTCGTCTTTGACTATATCTCTATCTCTGCTTATTTAGATATTTGCCTGACTGTGGTGTGATAACGAGAGTGGAATGTTTATTCACAAAGTTGTTAAACTGGCAGAATCAAAATCCATTGTTCAGGAGGCAGGGCACAAGGTCTGAAGTGATTGAAAGACTGAACGTATCACAAGGAGAGCAAGAACGGCCAGAATGTGCATTGATACTCTTACTGGAGGTGGACCACTCACTCTCGCGGGGACTCTTTCTCAACCGATTTGTTGATCACATCAGCTTATATCATACAAATGATTCTATCACATTAAATCATGTAACAATCTATTATATTACGATATATGGGACAGCAACCAATCTAGTATCTCGCCAGATTACTGAAAAGCATGGTCTAGCAAGTTGGCACATAAAATAAAACATCAAATCAAAAAAATAATCCTGGTGATCTACTCCCCCAAAATCAGCCATTGAAAATTCTAGGGCGTTTAGTTCTACTTCGACACATAAAGAATTGTCATGAGAAGGAATGTACTAGATGGCAACCAGTATCTTAGGGAATAGTCTAAAAATTATTTTAAAAGAATTGTCATTTCTGATGTATCCTTATGTTTCAAATAAAATTACCTCTTCATCCGTACTCTGCATTCTGTTGTTGGTCCATTCCACCAAGTTGAATGGAGCTCCTAAGTGAGAGACTGTGCACAAGAGGGCAAACTACTTTACAGTCTTGCGCCGTCCCCTCCGTTGTTATTATGCTTGAGCCCATTGTTACAATCACTCTATCAATTCATCTTGTCCGGCCCTTCCTCCTTTTCACTGTCCCTTTACTTTTCCAAGAAGCTGTCCTCCTCCACAGACTGGTCTCTCCTGACAACAGGTTCAAAGTATCTAATATGGAATCTTACCACCCTTGCTCCAAGGAGAAACTCCGGCAATATTTGTTCCAAGACAAAAGTCTTTGTTCTTTTGGTAACCCTGGGAACACCCTAGTCTTCAAAGGAGCATCCTTGCTTTTCAAGACACCTGTGACACCTGTGCAGGATTACGCAATGTAATGCATTGTTTGATACCTTGACTGCGGCTTTCATGATGATTCATTGTGGAAGCAGGCAAGATGAAATATTTGACAACTTTAATCTCTTCTCCATTTATCATGATATTACCTATTGATCTGGTTGTGTGGATTTTTGTTTTCTTTATACTGAGTTGTAATCCATCCTGGAGGGTTCAATCCTTAATCATCATCAGAAAGTGTTTCAAGTCTTCCTTTCTTTCAGCAAGCAAGGCTATGTTATTTGCATATCGCAGGTTACTAGTGCGCCTTCCTCCAATCATGGTACTGCATTCTTCTTCATTAATCAAGTTCTCTGAGTAAGTATTCAGCATACAGATTGAATAGGTATGGTGAGATGATATAACATGAACACACACCTTCCCTGATTTTAAACCATGCTATGATCCCTTGTTCTGGTCCCACAATTCCTTGTTGATCCACGTAGAAGTTCCACGTGAGCACAATGAAGTGGTTTGGAATGTCCATTCTTCTCAAGAATATCGATAGATTTTTATGAACCTCACAGTTGAATGCCTTAGAATAATCAATGAAACACAAGTAAATATCTTTTTGGTATTCACCACTTTTAGCCAAGATCCATCTGACATTAACAATGGCATGCCTTTCCCCCTTTTATGTTCTGAATTTCACCAGGAACTCTGGCATCTTCCTGTAAATGTGCTGACTGCTGATGTCAGCAAACTTTTACTTGCATTTGATATTGTTCTCAACTTTGGGCATACAGTTGGTCACTTTTCTTTGGATGCAGATTTGTATTTATTACTATTATTAATGGTTCATGCAATAATTTGGATTATAGTTGTTTTAATTGAATTTTCTTGAAGTTGGAGAGTTATAATTCTATCACAGACTGAATTGTACTTCAAGATACATCTTCAAATGTTCTTTTGATGGTGAATTCAATCCTATTGCTCTTGATTCTATCATTCCCGGCATAGTGAACCATGTGAGTGCCTGAATCAAAATGGCCAACAGCAGTCTATTTTAGCAGTCTATTTCTACTAACGCTGTGATAGGTAGGTTTATTGCGCCAACCTGGCCAATGAACACATGTGGGATTAATTGAAGGGCGGAGAGATAAATGGCTCAGTGACCCTTGCCTTTCTGGTCTTTTGCTCTTTGATGATCAGACCAGTGTTTTCTGCTGCAACTTGTGAGCTACATTACCTGTGGAACACTTAATCCATGGACCATGTTGCTGAAGTTTGAGGTTCCTTCAAGACTTGCTTTGCTACCCTACTGGAATTTACATCGCTTGACCTGGGAATTGTCGGACCCTGTCATCTGGTTGACTGTTGGTGACCTGCCTTGCTGTTTACTGCCTGTCACATAAGTACGGATTGTGATGAGTTGTATGAGCCCCTAATAAAATGATTATTTTTTTAAAAAGAAAAGATTAAAACACATTTGCACAACCTTAAAAGAAAGAGACTAGATTATTACCAGATTAAATGGGATGTGTTTACTGTTCAGCACAATCCTATTTATGTCTGCTGGTGTCACCCTGCAGTAGGTATTGGGTTGCTAACCACAAGGTCAGGGATTCAACTCCATAAGCCACGCTTCAGGAGAAAGATGAGGCTAACTGCGTTGGTAAGCTTTGCAGTCTCAGGAGTTCTTTCAGGGTGACCCTGAGTCAGAATGAGTTGGAATGTCCTACATAGAAATGAACTTGGGTTGGTTCTGGTGTCTAGGGATAATTTTCAAGCAGGTTTTTTTGTCATTCCAAGAGATACAGGTGTTTGAATTCATGCTTCCCATCCAACTGAAGATGTCTTCAGGTGTCACTTAGCACATTTATCCCTGAGTGGTAGGCTCTAGAAAAAACCCCACTTAACTTCAAAATAATCCCTTAAGCCAGTTTAAAATTTTTTAAACAAGCAAAATCCACATTCTATTTTTCCAATATCCTGTCCACATCGTCTATGTTCAGATAACCAAAATCCCAAACTCATCTCCATCTAGTAGATTCCAACTAATTCTGACTTTATACAATTTTTCAGTCTGAAAATCTTCATGGGACTAGAACGTTTCCAGCAAGTAGCAGGTGGGTTGGAATTTACAAGCTTGTCCTTTGCAGTCTAACACGTACCTGACAGTACAACCAGGTAGCGAACAACCCCGCCCCATTATTTTTACAAAAACAAACTCTGAACTCACTGCCATTGAGTTTATTTTGACTCATAAGTGACCCTTGAGGACATAGTCAAACTGCCCCTGCGCGTTTCTGAGACTGACCCTCTTTACAGGTGTGGAGGGTTTATCTTTCTCCCTCACTACCGCTGGGCCTTTCAAACGGCTTACCTTGGAATTAGAAGGCCCCTACGCCACCAATCCTCCTATTATTTGTACAAGGGGACTTAAATAATTCAGAAAATGTAGTATCTTTTCACTGAAATTTTAATTAACTATTTGAAGGCCCATAATATATATTGTTTTCTCTCTTTAGTGTTTGTTTGCAAACAAATAAAAATTATGTGACTAATATAGTATTTTACTGTTTTAATTAAAATCACTAACTTACAGCACAGTGTACATTTCTGATTGATAGCTCCATTTATAAACCACTTTCCACATCTCATATTTTGTTTTAAATAAGAAAATGAAAAGACAGGCATATTGTATAATTTTCTGTGATAAACACATTTTTCTTATGGATATTAATAATATTTCATTTACACAAGGCTCTGTGAAATTGTAATAATAACTTCTTTTTTAAAAAAAATAGTGAAACTGTGACCCAGGGAACTTAACTATTATAGTCAAGAGAGAAGACAGCAAGTAAATTCAGTAAATGGCAGAAACCAGAATTATTGCAATTGAAGTCCACTAAGATATAATATGAAGGATTTAACTTTTGCTTGTCACTTGTTATTTTACCAGATATTCGACTTGTTTTTCCTTAGCAACTTCACCCTCTCGCATAGATTTAATCACTAAACAACAATCTCCTCTACAAAGATGATTCTTTTCACTTCTCTTCTTCTTTCATCCTCTTTTCCTTCACGCCATCATCTCTTGTAAAGAATTTTAATGAAGATACGGCGTGTCCATTGGCATCTTCTGTACTAGGCAGCCCAGGGACAGGGTACATTTGATTAATCAAATATTTCAGAATTGGATGTGTTATAAAAATTTCAAATTGGGGACTGATCTTAAACTTTGACAATGTCTGACAACCCTGGACCCACAGTCAGTTCATGCTGAAGTGTGACTGACCTTTTAAAGTGGGGCACTCTGAAGTTTGTCATAGGTTTAATGATCTCTTTGTCTCACACCTGGCTGCCCTCTCATAGATGTTCTATGCCAGGAATTGTAGTTATTTGGGTTTTTAAAGCCTGATTTATATAATATTGGTGTGCTTTACAGATGGTTGGGAACTAATGCCCTTGTGCCAAGAAATTATTAAGGCATATAGAGTAATTCCATTTCAGAACTTTCTGGTGTCAGTGGAAAAAACCCTTTTATAGTGTACTAAGTCATGAGAAGAGAGCTTACTTGGCTGTGGGAGTTCCTCTTGCTTAGCATTCTGATTTAAGTGAATTTGTGGGACATTTCTGTGGGGTTTTTTTTATTATCCTTCAAACATGCTTACTTCTGTAAAAGCAATTCTATCATCTGGTCTAATAAGATATTTGGTTAGCTATTTATTCTTTAAGTAATTTCTAATGTCTGATCATAGGCTATAACAGAGAAAGTATTAGAGATGAGAAATCAAATTAACTGAAAGCACATCCTTACTGAAGTTTATGGCAATATCATTGATTTGCCTCTGTGGGACTCCCTGGATCATTTTAAAACATTGAGAGTGACTTCCTTGGATTGCTACTAAATAAAAACAAATAATTTTAAGTGCATCTAATATAATCAACGAAATTAAATTAAATATAATGGAGAAAATATTTTGGGATTTTCTCATATATAATTGATTGAAAATGATTGAGTTTTCTCTATTTAAATTCCCATTATATTGAAAAAGAACGTTATCTTTTTTATAATTGAGCATTTAACTTCTGAAATCTTCATTCTAATTTTGAGTAACACATTTCTGTAACACATATCTTTAATTACATGTCGCACCAGAGAAATCCATAAAATATTCTCTGTATTATATTCGTTTATTTCTTTAAATCAGAAATAACATATTTCCATGATGTAAGAATTGCTTACTTGAAAAAAAATGAATTGGAAATAGTGTGTATTTATTGAATTAAAGAAATTCTAAAATCATTTTGAACATTATAACTTCCACAGTGGACAATCTTTGTCTGATTTTGTAGTATGATTTAATGTGGTATACATGTATACCCAGGCTGGCAAGGGAAGCTATTTTAAAATTAAACAGTCTTGGGTTTAGTATTCTGATCAGGTCACCTACTATGGGTTTGCTTCTTAACTAGTTATATAAACTTTCATGGCTCTCATTATATTTAAAAAGGAAATAATTATGTTTATTTTGGACACTCATAGACCGCATGACTCTATAACATATATCTAAAACAATCAATCAATTAATTGAATTAAAAAAATCCAAAACAATATCATTAATATCACACAGTTCCAAATTTTTGAAGATAATTGAAATGTGATGGTAGTCATATGTCTAAAGGAAATGGCCAGAAGTTATAGCTGGATTCAGAAAAAGTTATAAAATGAGGTGGATAATTACTGCTGCCTCATGGATCTCACCTGAAAGCAGAGAATACCAGTAGTGCATTTCATTGTGTTCAAGTTTGTCTCTCATAATTAACTATAGATAAGACGATTATAGGCTGGGGTGGTAGAATGCTTAATTGTGCTTATGTGCAATCTGCACACAGATCAAGAATCTGCCATTTGAAGAAAATATGTGTAGTGGTTGGTCTGAAATTGGAAAAGTTTATGGCAGCTTGTAGATTTTCACAAAATCCATTCAATCTATTTGATGGCCAACTAATCTGGACTATATGATTGGAGGAAGACTCATTCGCCACAACTGATACGCAGAGGATACAACCTTGTTTACTAAAAGTGAAGACTATTAGAACACTAATGAAGATAAAAGATTATACATAAAGTGTGTGATAGGTTACACATCAACATTAAGAAATCCTCACAGCAAGACCAATGAACATCTTGATAAATGAAAGGAATTAAAGTTTTCAAGGATTTAATTTTCCTTGAATCAATAATTAAAGTCTATAGAAGCAACATTTAAGTAATCAAAATATGCATTGCATCAGGCAAATGTGCTGTGAAAAAAGCTGTTTAAAAAGCACTAAAAAGTGAAGATTTAAACTGATAAATAAGGTGCACCCAACTCAAGCCAGTATGGAATTAAAAATATTAATAAACCTTCTTTCTCAACATGAGCTCCATCAAGGTCAAGACAATTTCAAATGTGATAATACCATTTAGTATTTTTCAACTACTCCACAGACCCACAAAAAATGCCATAAAAAGGAATACTAGAGAAGTTAGCTATTTGAACTATGATGTCGACAAGGATGATGAATATACCATGGTTTGCTTGGAAAATGCACAATTCTGTTTTGGGGAAAGTGCAGACAGAAATGCTTCCAAGAAGAGTGGGTGGGGAGGATTTGTCTCCCTCATTTTGGACATCTTGTCAGGATGAGCTAATTCATGAAGAATGACAACATGCTTGATAGATGGGAGTGAGATGCAAAAACATGGTACTGTCTCTGTATTCTTTCCATTTTCTTTGGAAGCTTTGTACATAACTCAATATTTGGCATCATAGTGGACTTTTTCAGTTTTATAACTCTAGGTTTTGTACATCTTCTTATAGTTTGTCTTCTCAAGGTACCCTTTGAAATTTTCTGTTCAGATCTTTTATTTAATCATAATCTTGCCTTTGCCTTCACTCCTTGATGATTAATAGGAAGTTTCAGTCTCTTCTGACATGCATGCTGATCTTTGACATACACACGGTGGCTTATTATGATAGTTATTTGAGAAAGTTAGCCTAACTTTGCAGAAAGATCTGTTGCTGAGAAAGCTTTAATCTAAGAAAGCTTCACTAGACTTATATTTTATTGTAATAGTCTTCCTGCTTGTTCTTCTCATCAAATAATTGTGTGAGATTTCCCATGGAAATCATTAGATGTCCACCTTACTGTCCGAATCTAACCCCTTCTGACATTTTTTCTGTTGTTCTTGTGTTTTCCTTAATTAAAAAAAATTATTAAAAGTCACTAAAGTTCTTTCTGCTCATAGTGTGAGAAAGAATGCATATATTAACCAGTTATATCTCCAGAATCCTTAGTTCTTTAGGGGTGGACTAAATGGTATTATCCCTGCAGGGTGGGGCCAGAGCTCACTCAGCTCAGAAGACCCTGCTTGCTCCAGGCAGCCTGACCCTGAGGTGACAACCATGTTGAGGGCTCCTGGGAGCTTGTGCGGAGCCTCCACTTCATCTCTTCCCCGGTGGCCCTGGGCCTGCCTTCTCCAGTGGCATTCGAGCTAGCATGCTCCTGGACCCTCCACTCTTCTCCAAGGCCTCCTGCCTGCAGTGCCCAGTCTGCCAGGTGGCCAAGACACTCAGTGACTCGAGGAACCCAAACCAGCACTGAAATAAAGCTGAATGCCCGAAAAACAACAACAACAACAAAAAAACGGTTTAACACCTGGCTCAGTGGGCTCAGCCTGGTGTTAGAAGGCTGACCGTGAACAGGTTGGAAGGGCAAGCAGTGGCATCCTCGGGAAGAATGGAGGAGTGAGCCATGCAGGGCAGCAGCTCTGATCCCTGGTTGGAAGTTCCCCCTGGACCTTGTGCTCGGGGTGCCCACCCGAAGTAATGGGAACAACGGAGGCAGTGCAGTCGCCCTGAGAAGACCTAGTTTCTAGACAGGGAGACTGGCCACCCAGTTGAGGTCGAGGCATGAGTCAAACACACCGATGAATGATACAGGTCACATGTCCACTTTCCATATGAATGATGTAGGTCATTTGTCCACGTAACAGGTGGCCTCCAAGAGGAATAGAGAGATGAAACTGGCTGGGTAATGCCCCAGATCATGTGGAGGGCTGGAGTAGGGGCTTGACCTTGATGGAGCTCATGTTGAGAAAGAAGGTTTATTAATATTTTTAATTCCATACTTAATAGACATTTAGACATAAGCTAGTAGTTGCACATGTCACGTTTTATTGTCATCACCATTGGGAACAGTCACCCAAACCAGTGCTTCTTACGGGTTTGCTTTTCCTAAGCCCAGTCCTTTAGCTCGCCCAGAATTCTGAGGAAGGAGACAATGGAAAAGCAAAGGCTCTGAGAGCTCAGAGAGGACCGTGAGTGCTCAGAGGAGGCAGCTGTGGAGACTAGTGCATCCTCTACCCTGGAAGCCCAGCGCCTGCCTCTTCACCACCTCGGACATCGTCTTGACCACTTTGGAACTCACTCAGGGTGCCTGTGGTGTGACAAGGATGTCCAGCTTGACTTCCTGGACTCTAAGCATTCGAGCCCCAAACTTACGCATTTGGATCAGTAAACTCCCTGATTGGAAGACGAGAGGGGCTCAAATTCAGAAAGAAGCGAAATGATAGGATAAAAGAACTGTCATTTGAGGAGAAAATATCAGACCAGACTCCAGGTCTGCGAACACTCTACTTTGGAAGAATCTCTCACACCTCCTGAAGACAGTAGAAAAATGTGTATGGGTAAAAATAGCCAGAAATATGAGGAATTTAAAGCAATCGAATAAATAAAACAAAATTAAATAAACAATTAGAGAAAAGAGATAAACGGTTGAGAAATAGGATAATAGTTATCTTCCGTTACCTGAAACACGAGAGAAGGGATCATGAAAAGTAACTTGGCCATAAACCCATCGGAAAAGCTGAATAATTCAGTGTGTTTTATTCTCTCAAAGTATATATACAAGTTATATTTTATATATTATTTGTGTACTATATGACTTATAATTTGTATGCTATATGCTATATAATTTATAGACTATATTACATCTAACTTATATAATATATGATATACACAATCTATAATTTAATACAACATCAGCTGATATACACACACACACACACACACACACACACACATATCTGAAAGTAAGAAAAATCCTCAGAGGGAAAAACAAAAGGTGTACAGAGAAGCAGACATAAGCCAGTTCTGAAGCAGACAGCTTTCTGGAGTCACCGTCTTCCCTCTAGCCTTTTCTGCTAAAACCAGAAGACAGAGCCCTGGTCCCGGGCAGGTGGGACCTGAGTGTGGTCCCCATGTACAGTGAGGATCTCTCATGACCGGCTTTAAGATTTAACTCCTTTCAAGAGAAGGCAGTGTGGAGACGTGTGCCTTATCTTGACCCTAGGCAGGAAAATAGAAACGTCTCTCTTGTGGAATCAAGAAGGCAGTATCAACCCTTATAAGCCACAGCAGCAGCAGCAACACAAACATTAAAATGATATTACACCTTATTACTTCCTAACATAAAGCAAATATGAATGCACACCAATTAAGTTGAACAAGAAGTACACTTAGGGTTCAATAAGAAAATAATTTTACTTCTGTACAGCTCCATCCCATTTGAACTTTTAAAAAATGTGGCTAATACTTCTCAGGTAATGAATACGGTATGGCTGCAAGATTGTTACCGCTAATGTGAGTTCATGGCCGGGAGCAGCAGAGCCCTTTCATTAATGCCAAGTTAGAGGGAAAAAGAGAAGTCTATTAGAAGTTCACTGGTGAAAAAGCAAAACAGGCTGTCTTGATGGTGTCCTGTTTGAAATCAGAATACATAGAAAATATATACCTATTATTTTGAAAAAGGGAGTCAAATTCAGATGTTTTATATCAGCTCAGGTTTCAGAATAATTATAGGAAACAACTGATGTTCATCAGCAAGGAAGCAGAACAATAGGGTTGCTTAAGTCTTAGGTGAGTCTCAGGATGCTTCTAGTGACTAACCAATAACTGTGGTTAGTGTTTTTTTAAAAATCATTTTATTGGGGGCTCGTACAACTCTTATCACAATCCATCCATCCATCCATTGTGTCAAGCACATTTGTACATTTGTTGCCATCATCATTC
>NW_022103902.1:4363946-4381232 GCF_000313985.2 Echinops telfairi | reverse complement strand
ATCTATCTATCTATCTATCTATCTATCTATCTATCTATGTCATCACTCACTGTTTTTACTACTCTACACACCCCAATCTAACACGCAGAAAGAAGATAATAGGTCTCTGATAGATTATTTATTTAGCAATGCTAGAAGTTAGAAAAGAGGGACAATGATATTATCAAATTGCTGAAAGAAAACCACATACACCTATAAATATAATTTATTTTGAATGTACACTGAAGTTATCATTCGAGAACAATGGTAAAATTAAGGGTTTTTTCAGGTAAAATGATGTGTTTGTTTTAATGATTTTAGAAGTTAATGAAATTTAAGTAATTAATATCATAATCATAGGAAAGTACAAAAGTAAATCTCAAATTTATTTCATTCATAAAATTGGTTTTTGATTTAAGGCACAAAATAGCATATATATATTTTTGCATTTATAAATATTTGGGGGCAATGATTTATTTAAAGAGAAAAGGAGTCGGTGATTTATTCTGCAGGCACCAGGTATGACAATGTTCCAGTGAAATTCGTAAGGTTTTCAGTGGTGAATCACTCAGGAGCACACTGGCATGTCTTCCTAGTCTGTTCTCAGTCTGGAAGCGTCACTGAAATCTGTCCACTGTGGGTGACCCAGTCAGTATCAGAAATACCAATGGTATAGCTTCCAGACCATACCAACACACATCATTTAAATATCACAAATTGATAGACAAATGATGCAAGAGACTTCTATTGCATTGTGCTATAGTAGACCTCCTTAATAGTTGCCTCATTTAGCTGAAACAACATAGATGGCATACATTATGTTACGAATCATGCCCCTCTATGATGGCTACATTAGATATGTTTTAATAAAGCTTATACAAGAACAAGAATAATCACTGATAAAGTAACTGTGAGCCAGTAAAAATTTATTATCTTTGAAATAAGACAATATAATCAATCCATATAATTTATATAATAACCCATGATGTCTCATATATATATCTCGACAAAAATTCTGCAAGACAGGCAAGAAAAATTTTAAAAATTGATTGCCAGACCAAAGATTTAAAAGTTACGGTTGTAAATATATATTTTTAACAGTTATTTAAAAAAATTCAAAACCATTTTATTGGGAGTGCAGATATACAGATATCATGTCATTTCATAATTCAATCACAAGCAGTATTGTAAAATCACTAGCACAGTTTCAAAACATTCTTCTCCTTCCTGGCATCAGCTCCCTTTTAGCACCCCAACCCCCAACCCCTCTGTACCCCCCCATACACCCTCATTCCACTTGCTGTCCCTATAGGTTCATCAATCAATCAACACTGAAAAACAGAACAAACACATAACCAAAATTCAAGACAGTGACATAACACATATGAGACAACTCCCAATATGAAAAAAAAAAAGTACCACCCAAATACAGAAAGTAGTGAAAAACAGATCAGGCCTAATGTGCATCAAAGAAGGGATCAATCGAAAAGGTTATAACTGTTCAAGTCCAGATTATCCTTTGATCTTCTGTAGTCATCTCTCCGATGCACTCAATTTGGTAAACACTTTTCTCCCTTCCCTCAATTTTGGATAGAAGGAAGTCACCAGGGGCTTGTTTCCTATGTAGATCTACAAATGTATCTTGGGTTCCCACAGTCATTAATAGCTTTCTGCCAACCAGATTGTCACCATTTAGGCTCTGATATCATTCCCTCCTTCAGCTTCGGATTATAGGATTTACAATCTTAGGTAAGCGACATTGGTGTGCTTCTTCAATGTGGACTTAGTTGACATCTCATTCAGATGGCTGCTGTTTGGAAACAACTCTTTAAGACCACAGATGCAGGGCACCATCTAATGTACTCACCACACTTTGCTAGAGCACCCATATCTTCTGCGTTCCCTTTCTGATGGTATCAAGCATGGCCGTGATGTAAGAAATGATGGTTCTTAAATTGGAGCTAGAATTTAGTACAAACCCCAAACCCATGCCTGGATCTATGTTTATTTGTCTGTTTGTTTTTTATCTGCCTTTGGCTCCCTTTCAAAACCTCCTTGTTAAATAATCTTACTGATCATCCCCCTGGGGCATAATTATCAGCCGTTAATTTGTATTTATTGACTATAGAATTTAAAAAATTTACAGTCTTTTAATAATATAATTTTCTTACATTAGAACATTTTCTTTCTAAATTTGAATTATTTTGTTGCTGGGAATATACAAAACTAAAAAATATATATATTCTAATAGTTTCTACAAATATAATTGATTGACATTGATTCCATTCTTTCAGCTGATCAATCATCTCACCCTTTTTTTTGTTGTTGTTATTCCCTTCTCATTAACATAAATGTACTGCCGCTTAGGGTTCCTAGCCAAACTTTGGGGTTGCTGTTGTGAATACCATAACACACACTGAGCTCCAATAAGAGGACAATGCCCAAGGCAGATTTGTTTTACAAGTTAAGCTAAATATTGTTTAGTTTTAGAAAAATGTCAGAAGATATGTTTTGTTTAACATTTAAAGATAATTGCAGAAAAGGTGTGTCTGAAGTTCATCTACCCTGTGTGGCTCCTAAAAGTCTAGAGTCCATGAGAGTTGAAAATCTGCTATTTATTGCCCCTGTTTTTTCAGAATTCTGATCTATGTTTTCATATCATTAAATTTATTTTATAATGCAAAAATTGAGAACAGCCAAAATAAAGTGTGTGTGTGTGTGTGTGTGTGTATATATATATATATATATATATACATATATATATATATATTACATAAACGTTCATGTTTTAAGATTTACTATAAAGCTACACAAATCAAGGCAGTGTGATAGTGGTAAAAAATAAATAAATGTATAGACTCACAAAAGAGGAAAGTACTAGGAGGCAAAGGACATCTACAGAGGTCTAAATATTGGCATCTACAATCAAATGTATTTATATAAATGAATGGGCAATAGATCTATAAACATGTATATATATATGTGTATGTATGTGTGTGTGTATATATATATTCAGTATTAAGGTAGCAGATGGACATTGGGCCTCTACTCAAATACTCCCTCAATGCAAGAACACTTTGTTCTAATAACCTGGCATTCTGTGATGTTCACCTTCCAGATACGATAGCTGAACACAAAATGGATGCATAAGTAAATGAGGTGAAAAAAAGCTGATGGTGCCAGGCTATCAAAAGATATAGCATCTGGGGTCTTAAAGGCTTGAAGATAAACAAGCAGTCATCTAGATAAGAAGCAATGAAGCCCACATGGAAGAAGCACACCAGCCTGTGTGATCATGAGGTGTCGATGGGATCAGGTATCAGGTATCAAAGACACAGAACAAAAAAAAATCATATCATTGTGAATGACGGGGAGCACAGAATGGAGACTCTAAATCCATCTGTAGACAATTGGACATCCCCTTATGAAAGGGTCACAATGAAGAGACGAGCCAGTCAGGGCACAGTACAGCACTGATGAAACACAACTTTCTTCCAGTTCTTGAACGCTCCCCCCCCATCTCCCTATCAATTCTACCTTACAAATCTGGCCAGACCAGAACATGTACGCTGGTACAGATAAGAGATGGAAAAACAGGGAATCCAGGACAGATAAACCCCTCAGGACCAATAAGGAAACTAGCAATATCAGGAGAATTAGGGGGAGGGGGAGGGAGAAAGGGGTAACCAATATCAATGATCTATGTCCAACTTCATCCAAGGTGGACATGCAACAGAAAAATGGGTGAAGGGAAACAGCGGTCGGTGTAAGCCATGAAAAAAAAATTATAAATTATCAAGGATTCATGGGGGAGGAAAGGCAAGGGTGTAGGGTGAAATGAGCTGATACTAAGGGCTCACGTAGAAAGAAAATGTTTTGAAAATGATGATGGCAACATATGTTCAAATGTGCTTGACACATGGATATATGTATGGATTGTGATTAGAGCTGTAGAGCCCCAATAAAATGATTTTTTAAAAAGCAAATTAATGATTTCATATATTTTCAGTGGTACTTACAAAATATCCAATACATTTAATGTTAAGGCAATTTTTTTGGTTTTCTTTCACAGTAAAGTGTTCTGGGATAAATGACTACTTAAGGGAATGAAAGACAATTTAAAAATTTTTTCTTGACATAAGTTAAAAAATTAAGCATAAATGACACAAAAGCATGAATAATATTAGAAAATTAAGACATATTTTATTTTAATTATTGAAAAAATAAATAAGAAAATAAAAAGGAAAATGACAGAAATTTACAATGCTTTTATCAGAGAAAAGATGTCTATACATAGCAGATAAATTGCTCAAGTAACTTTAAAATAAAAAGAAAAATATACATTTATCAAATTCTTATAGAGTGGAAGAAAGAGACATCAGTGTATCCTGAAAATCTTTCACTAGGTGCCTATATATTTATTATGGTTACATTTTATTGTTCTATTGTCCTTTTAATCATTATGTTATGCACTTCTTTTCTTCCATAGTGGATTTTGCCATAAATTCTATTTTATCAAAAGAAAAAGAATAAAAAATTCAAAAGATATTTTGCAAGGAACTAAAATTATGCCATAAGCTCAATATGACTACTCATCTCAGGAATGCAAATTAAACTCACAATAATTAATGCTTCATATCTAATAGAAAGGTTCATATTATAATTACTCTCAATTCTATCTTATGTTCAATGAAGATGTCTAGATACACTAAAATATGTATTATTCTTCCATGTCTATTAAGACCTAGAAAGTAAAATCTAGTCTGTTATCAATCAGGATCCATGGTTGTTTTTAAAAGAAGTGGCTTGGTGATTATTAGCAGAGAGCATGAGGAAATATTTTAGGATAGTTCAAATATTAATAGCGCTGAGAAGTATGGTCATTTCGGAACACTGAATTGTGTTCATGTGGACATTGTACATGGACAAGAGAGGCAGTTGTGTGAACAGAACAAGGGAATATTGCATGGTTTCAAATCAGAAAAGGTGGGTGTCAGGAGTGCATCCATTCATCATTCTTTTTCTATCTGTGGCCTGAACAAATAATCCAAGAAGCTGGAATTTATGATGAAGAATTTGGCATCAGAATCGGAGAAAGGCTTATTAACAACTGCACTTTGCAGAAGACACAACCTTGCTTGCTGAAACTGAAGAGGACTTGAAGCACTTGCTGATGAAGATCAGCAGTCTTCAGTATGGGCTACAACTTAATGTAAATAAAACAGAGATCTTCATAACTGGTCAATAGATAACATCATAAAAAACAGGTTGATCCTCAGTGCTATAATGCACCCTGGATTTATCATACCTTCCGTATGGCCCTTCTGAGTGGTACTATCCAATTATCTTACAGGTGGTTTTTTGTGTCTCCCCTACATCCATACCCCTCTACATTGATTTGGTTGCTTGTGTATGAACTTCTGATACCTCTTCTGTTCAACACCTCATGATCACACAGGCGGCTGTGCTACTTCCATATAGTTCTTTAATATTTCCTCCCCTTATTATTATGTTTTTTTTTGTTTTACCTCATTAATCATGTTAGATTTGCATATGCTCATTTGTATATTTAAGATTTAGTACATGAAAGCCAAGATAGAGAACCCTTCAGAAACAGTAATAGGAGTAATGATTCCCTGAGGGTATAGGAAGAGATGGAGGAAGGGAGGAACGGGAAACTGATAGCATTGATTACTGTATAACTGTATAACTCCATCTGATGGGATTTAACAACAGAATTGTATGTGAATGGATATATTGGATTGTGTAAGATGAGGCAAAAAAAACAAAACATGAAAGATAATAGAAACAAGTTCATTACTAACAAAAATAAAAAAGAAGAAGACCAGGTGGAAATTTTAAGGATTTTATCTTGCTTGGATACACAATAATAAATGTTCATTGAAGCAGCAGTCAAGGGATCAAATGACAGCTTATATTGAATAAATCTGCTGTGCAAAATTTCTTTTTAAGTGTTAAAAAGCAAGGATGTTACTTTGAGGACTCAGGTGCTCCTGTCCCAAGCCATAGTCTTTTCAATTGCCTCACATGCATGTGAAGGTTGGACAGAGAATAGTGATCAAAGGAGAATTGATGTATTTGAATTATGATGCTGGTGAAGAATGTTGAAAGCACGATGGACCAACCAAAAGCAAAAACCACATCTGTCTCAGTAAGTACAACCAGAAGCAAAGATGGCGAGATTTCACATAATGTGGATGTGTTATCAGGAGACATCAGTCTTTTGGCCAAGTAGAGGAACAGAGATAAAAAGGAAGACCCTCACCAAACTGGACTAACAGAGGGGATACAACAGTGGGCTCAAACACAACAACCGTTGTGAGAATGGCACATGGCTTGGTAGTGTTTCATTCTGTGGTACACAGTGTCACTACGAATTGGAGTCAACTCAATATTACCTAACAACAATAACGATTAAAATACTCTATTCTCTAATATGAAACAAATCATAGCATTCTGGTATTTATTAAGCTGCATCAATTTGCAATCTTACATGCCTTTAAAAAAATGTCTGTATGTATGGTATGGTGCTTACCCACTGGGCTGCTAGTTTCAAAGTGAGCAGTTTGAAACCACCAGCAGCTGCTTCCCTGGAGGAAGAAGAGGCTTTGTCCTCCTGTAAAGAGTTACTCTCTCTGAAGCCCACACGGCAGGGCTACCCTACGATCCAGAAATCAATTCCATGGCAGTGGGTTTTGAGTTTGTTTGTTTCAGGAGCAATGAGTAATTTAATGTGGCTCTTCGACCCAAAGTCTCTAACTCCTAACCCTCCGAAGGATCTGTCCCTGCATGGGTATGGTAAGAAGGTGGGGAAGATACTGATAGAATATTCCTGTGAAGGATTAAGGGCACGGTTTTCTGGAGTGACATCTTGCTGGGTATAAAATGAGCCTTCTAAGAAGCACAGGGAGAGATCTCATTAAGAGCAATAGCCAAGAGTAGAGTGTGTCCTTCTGGACCTGTGATCCCTGTCCCATGAATCTCCTGGATCCAGAGGACAGTTACGTCATCAGAGGAGCAGCAGCAGAACCAGGAGTTAGAGCATGGAACAGAGGGATAGACGTCCTCAGCCCACGGAACAGGTAAAGCTGAGTGGCTTTTGCGCTTGCAGCTGGCTTGTGGAGTAGGCTGCATCTGGGCACTTAAGACAGGGAGCTGGATTTTTTGACTCATGGAGCTTAAGTTGTATGCCTTTATGTTCAGGCTTATAGCAGATTGTATGTATTCTTTGATTATTAATTGGCAAACTTGACAGACTTTTTAACATTTCATGATAAACAACTGAACCATGAGCATTTCTTACTAGCATTAAAACTTGTTAACTTCCTTTTTTTATTTTAATAGATCATTTCATTGGGGGCTCATACAACTCTTATCACAATCCATTCATCCATCCCTTGTGTCAAGCACATTTGTACATTTGTTGCCATCATCATTTTCAAAACTCTTTCTTTCTACTTGAGTCCTTGGTATCAGCTCCTCATCTTCCCCCTCCTTCCCTCATGAACCTTTGATAATTTACAGATTATTATCCCTGAAAAGGAGTGAAGAATGTATAAAGCACATCACTACCTGGAAGAACCAGAGGAAATTATGCTAAGCGAAATAAGCCAAGCCCCAAAGGACAAGTACAACGTGATTCCGCTGAGGTAAGCTTAGAAATGCAAAAGGAACATAGGAAAAACACTGTTGTATACATACATTCCAGGGGCGAGGTCCAGGTAGTATGGAAGGGGCCAGACCAAATCCAGCAATACATATAGTAGCCAACTAAAAAGGGGGTGGGGAAGACATGGGTAGCAAGGGGAACAGGGCACTAACCCTGTTGTTTATAACTTCCTTAAGTAACCATTTATTCATGGTATTTTATCTATGAGTCCTGGGTAGGCATTGCAATAGGTAATAGACTTAGAGATCAAGTAGAGAGTTAAGGAGAATATCAATTAAGACATTGTATTGGTATTACACACAACAAAGTACATTTGACATTCAATATGTATATGAATTCTTCTGACCCTCCTCTGTGCAGATTTTTTAAAAGCACCACATGACACTAATCGCCTCTGTGTCAGTAGTCAATGTTTCTAATACATTGTATATCAAAGTAAAAATAATCTCTCATGAGCCTAGTACATATTTTGTGTTTAGGACAGCATCATATATGTTCAATAAGAAAAAGAAACCCATATGAAGTGTCACTAGTGATACCTAAAGTGCTCTTGAGGCAAAGAAAATTTGGGTTGTGACAAGGAAAATTGGTTTTAAATGCATCAGAGATTGTGGTTGACTGCCGTTCCAAGACACATGGCTCCAACATGAGGGCCACTGTAGAGGAGGGAAAGAGACTCTCAGCAGCCATCGGGAGCGATGCCACGCAGGCCCGAGAACCTTGCTCTTCCTCTGAATGCTTGTCACCTTGCACTCACGATGCAGGTGGTGTGTGCTATACGTTTGACATACAGAATGTGTGTTCGTTCAGAAAGGCTTACTGCAGTCAGCAGGAGGTTCAAAACTCACTGCCAGCAAGCTGATTCCAACTCATAGTGACTCTACCGGGCAGCGCAGAGCTGCTCCTGGGGGCGTCTGTGGCTGTACCTCTTCCGTAGCCCACGGAGGAGCTCGCGCCTTCACCTGCCGACTAGCAGCGGGAGATGTAATCGACTGCGCTACCAGGGCCCCTCACAGCAGACTATTAGATCTCACGTTTTCGAAGTGGATTTTGGACTAACTAGGAGTGCCTGTGGCCCTAACCCTGACATCGTTCAAGTAACAAATAGAACATGTGTTCATTTGCATATATTAATTCAAGTATTTATAATTCAAAAAGCAGGAGAATGGAGAAGTCAGACAAAGTAAATTATTAAAAAGAAATAATGCTGTTTTACTTGGGTTAAGTGAAACACTCATTATAAAAATGAACACAGTCCCTTAGATTATGACGAGTACTATCTAATAGAATATTATTTTAAAGTCTCACAATTTGTAATATATAAACACACAGTTAAATAATGGGAGAAATGGAAAATTGAAAATAAATTATATGCATATATATATCTATATAAATTATATATATGAAAATAAATTATATATATGTATACGAAGAATACTAACTAAAGACTTTAAGGCAAAAAAGCAATTCTGAGGATTAAGTGTGTCATTTTATAAAGATAAAAATCTGATCCATCAAATATATATAATATTTCAGATATTTTATGGTCTTTAAAGTATAGTTTGAAAATTTGCATGCAGATATCTGTATATTCTTACATCAAACAGGTGAAGAATACACATTATTTTCAAGATTTTATGCTCTATTTTTTATCATTTGCCATGTTTTAAGCCATAAATATCTTTATATTCTTTAAAGGATTATTACTCAGAAAAGATTCTATCATTGCCATGTGACCTACTTAGATAAACAAAACAAAATGTACCTAAAAACCTCCAATAATTTTGGGAATAAAATATTATATTAAATTTAATAATCAAAGAAGATATAAAAAATCTAGATCTAACAAATCACATGTAAGAAACAAATAAATATGATAGTTGTATGGAATGGAATTCTATGAATTTGTTTAAAAGCTACAGACCTTGTGGCTAAAAGTCAATGTGTAACCATTACACCTCTACATGTGACAGAGGGTGAATTTATTTCAGTGGGATTGGATTCAGAAAACAACTAGAAACCAATATTCATCCATTGAGAAAGAACAAAACACTGCCATGCAGCTAAATCGGAAACACAATTACCCTGCAGCACAAGGGAGGAGTGCTGTGTGGTTTTGAGGAGGCTGCCTCTGTGGAGAAGCACCCGGGAGAGCAGATGCTGGGTTCAACCATTTGAAGGACATCTCCCTAAACACTTCTTCATCAGGACTCGTTATTCACCACTCAGAGTTGGTTTATTGTCCATGATCTATTCATGCAATGATATTATTCATCCAATGAACATTCCAGATATCCCTTCAAGACATATCCTTATGAAAATAAATGGCACACCAGAGCATACATTATTTTATCTGTGTGACAGAATAAACTGAGATCTTTAAAAAGATTTAGAAAGAAACATTTCAGATTTCACTGTGAGGGGTAGCAGAAAAAAATATTTAACTTTTTATCGTTGGCTTTATTTTTACAATGAAATTCTATTTTTATAATAAGAAGAAATTTAAAAAGCATCTAAGGAACAAAGAAATGAATTCACACATTCATATGCATAATGATTTCCAAGAACATTTAAAAATAAAATTCAAATTTGAAATAAATATGTAGCATATAGACCATGAAAAATAAAAATGGAAAAGTTAAAAAACATATTAGTTCAAATCTTTTAAATGACTTGATATAAGTTTGATATAAGTAAGGATGCAACAGGCAGTCTATAGTGGCTAGAGACAGTGATTTGGGGGAAACAGAAGATAGAATAATATGTGATTCTTGGGTTGGCCCCTGGGAACAGATCAATACAGAGAGAGGCTTGGAGCACAAGTTAAGGAGTCTTTTAATAGAAATTATATAGGACACAGGCATTTCTGTATGAACCTAGTGTCCCATACAATTCCTATCATTCTTTCAAAATAGAACCAGGGAGAGAACCATTTTCTCTGCATTGTTAAGAGGCAGTGTTGGCAATGTAAGCTACCAGGATAGCCATAAGCAGAGGATGTCTTTGCCCGGTTGACAGCTGGAGAAGATAGCAGTTACACTGCTAAATCTGCTGCTAAATGAAACTGCTAACTATCTCCTCTAGACACACTCACCATAGGGGCAGTCACCTTCAAGGAGCCTATTGAGAAAAACAAGACATCTAAAGGAAAAACTGCCCTTATGGGAGAACATGACAAAGGCTTCTTGGGGGTTTCTGACATATGAAACATATAAAAGCAAAGGGCAAAAAAAAAACAAGTTTAAAGGAAAGATTACAAGCAACTAAAGGTAGTGTAAGGAGATATTAGCAAGAGTCAGGAAATCCACCTATATGCATTAATATTGAATGTAGGAAGATGAGTTGAGGGCATTTGGAATGCATATAAACTAACGATTTTCTCCAGAAGAACTTTTCCTGAAGACATACTATAATTTTCAAGAGGTTCTCCAAATTTGACCCTTCTGCCTTAAGAAGGAGGCAGGGGAAAAGGAGTTGTGAGTAATCAACACCATACACAGTGGAACAACTAGGGAATTAAAATAAACAAAAAGGAGGGCGTAGAGATCCTGGGGGTGTTTGAACAATAGTAATCTAGCTGAGAGGAAGTAATAAGAGACTGAAGAAGGATGAGTATGACGGTGGGGCAGGAGGAAGGTAAAAAGAAATGGAGGAACAATCTAGGAAGCAAAGATATGGATAGAGGTATAATCATTGGTGTGTACATATGTAAATATATTAATTTATAAATATAGAGTTACTGGCCTAGGTACATATATTTATATGGCAATACACTGAGATAGTCGATGGACTACGGACCTCTGCTCATGCCCTCCCTCAATGCAAGAAGACTTTGTTCTAACAAACTGGCATTCTGTGATGCTCACCCTCCAGGCTCAATCGCTGAAGGCAAAATGAGTGCATTAGCAAACATGGTGCAGAGGGTGGATGGTGGCCAGCTATCAAAAGATATAGCATCTGGGGCCTTACAGGCTTGAACTGAAACAAGTGGCCATTTAGCAGAGAAGCAACCAGCCCACATAGAAGAAGCACACCAGCCTGTGCGATCATGAGGTGTCATCAGGACCAGGTAACAGGCATCAGAAGACCACAAACAAACAAACAAACAAACAAACAAACCCATATTGTTGAGAATGAGGGGGTTGGAGCAGAGACCCCAAACCCATCTGTAGACAATGGAACATCCCCTCAAAAAGAGCCACAAGGAAGGAGACGAGTCAACTAGGGCACAGTAAGGCTCCGGTGAAACACAATACATCTCTGGCTCCTTGAGGCTTCCTCACCCCCCACTATCATGACCCCAGTCCTGCCTTTCACTGCAGGCTAGACCAGAGCATGGGCACAGGTACAGATAAGAGACAAGAGCTCATGACACACAGAATCCAGGAACAGGAATGGGAGTAGCCATACCAGAAGGGTAGGAGGAAGGTGGGGAGAGTAGAGGTGGAAGGGGGATCTGATTGCAGTGATTGACACATAACCACACACACTCCTTCAGGGGGACAAACAACAGAAACCATGGGCGAAGGAAGACAGCAGTTGGTGTAAGATATGAAAATAATAATAATTTACACTTTATCAAGGGATCATGGGGGGGGAGGAGCTGATACCAAGGGCTCAATAGAGAGTAAATGGCTACAAAATAATGATGGCAACACATGAACAAATATGTTTGATATGATTGAAGTATGGATTGTTATAAGAGCCCCCAATAAAATCTTCTAATAAAAATTTAAAAAATCATAGACTTAAAATAATGACTAGTCTCTGAGTTATACAGTGTGTAAACTACAGCCCATTTATATTCAAATGCAAAGTAAGGATATTCTGTAAATAAATTAATGCAAAAAAAGTTGGGCATTTAATAAGAAAGACCAAAGATGCATCGATGCATTTTTACTGTGGTGCTGATGAAGAATGTTGCATGTACCATGGACTGCTAGATATACAAACCGATTCTGTCTTGGAAGAAGTATGGCCAGACTGATACTTAACAAGAATGGCAAGATTTTGTCTTTCATGCTTTAGACTTGCTGTCAAAAGAGACCAGTCCCTGGAGAAGGACATCATGCTTGGTAAAGAAGAAGGGCAGCAGAAGAGAGGATGGCTCTCCTTGAGCTGGGTTGACACACTCTCTACAACAATGGGCTCGAGCACAGTAACAAGAGTGAAGGAGACGCTGTCTTTCATTCTGCTGTGCATGAGGTTGCTCCGGGTTGGCACTGACTCAAAGACACCTAACAATAATGACAACAATTCATTCCCAGCTCTTAAATGCATGTAAAGGGTTTGAACATCATAGGACTTGCATGAAGTGCTCCTTTGTCCATGAAATCTTTGTTATTTAATGCTTTAACGAGTTCTTTCGAAGTAAATTTTCCTAGTGCAATATTTTTATTTCCTGAGTACTACTTTTAAGAGTATTTATTGTGGATCCATGTAAAATAAAATCTCTAACAACTTCAATCTTTCTCTGTTTATCTTGATGTTGTCCAATGGTCCCATTGCAAAGATATTTGCTTTCACCTTGGACTGTAATATATAATAATATATACAAAATGTAAGCTCTACATTTTGATTTTCACCAGTAAGTGCTTCGCATAATTTTTGCTTTCAGCAAGCAAATTTATGTCTGCATACCAAGGACTTAATAAGCCTTCCTCAAGCCCTGACCCTGTGCTCTTCTTCACATAGTCCAGTCTCTTATATAATTTGTTCAGTATAAAAATTTAAAGAAGTATAGTGAAATGATGCAACTCTGACACATGTCTTTGCTAATTTCAAATAATTTATCACTCCTTAATCTGATCCGAAGACTGCTACTTAATCTATGTACATGTTCTATATGATTACAATCCAGAATTCTCGAGTTCTTATTCTTTGAAAAGTTATCAATAGTTTGTTATAATCCACGTGGTTGCAAACACAAATGTTCTTATTTCTAACACCTTCTGTTTTTAATCAGGACCCATATGATGTAGGCAATGATATCTCTTGTTCCATACCTTCTTATAAATCTAGCATAAATGTCTAGCAGCCTTGTGTTGGTCTACTGCTGCAACTGTTTTTTAATTTTTAGCAAAATTTTACTTGTATGTGATATTAATTATATATTTTTATAATCTCTATCTTCTGATGAATTAAGAAGACTGAGGAGGATGCAGGGAGAGTACTTTGAGGAGTACATTGGCCTGACCCAAGCCATGGTATTTTTAATACTCTCATATGCATGTGGAAGTCATATATTTAATAAGCAAGACTGAATCAGAATCGATGTATTCGAATTGTGTTGCTGACAAAGAATATTGAAAGTACCAACAACTGCCATAAGAACAACTAAATCTGTCTTGAAAGAAAAATGGCCAGAGTACTCCTTAGAGCCAAGGATGGTGAGATGTCATCTTACATGCATTGGCCATATTATCATGAGAGACCAGTCCCAGCACAGAGGAACTAAAAAGACGAAGTTTCCAAAAGAGATGGATTGACACAATGGCTGCAAGAATTTGCTGAAGCATAGGAACAATTATGATGATGGTACGGGACCATCCAGTGTTTCCTGTTGTGCATAGGGTTGTCATGGGTCAGAACTGATTTGGGAGCACCTAACAATAAAAACTTTATGCTGGGTCACATTTCTTTGGGATGAGCCCAGATATCATATTCCGGCTAGTATGGGAGCCTTGAATTCTTTTTAATGCTGTCCGTGCAGCTTGGATTTCCTCAATGCCATGAGTTCTTGATGTCCTGCTATCCCTTGCAATGGTTGAATCTGCAACAATTTGTTGTTGTTTTAATTCACTTTAGCTACTCTTTATTCAATACCAAGTTTCAGTCTCTTCTGCACCTACGTTGCTCTTTTATTTGTTTCCTCCATAGCAGTGAGCTTGCATTCCTCAACCATCAGATCCTTGAAGACATCCCACAGCTCACATGCTCACTAGTGTTTAATGTCTCATAGTTGTTCTTCAGGTGACCTCTGCATGTTGGTGAGATATATTCAAGATCTTATTTTGATTCTCGTGGATTTATTTTCATTTTCTAACTTCAGTCCTTTTTTTGTACATGAAGAATTGATGATCTGCTCCACAGCTAGCCTTTGGCCTTGTTTTGACAGATCATACTCAGCATCTCCATCATTTTTTTTACAGATATAATCAACTTTGTCCCTGTGTATTCTATCTAAAAGGTACACTTGAATAGTCATAATTTGCATTGCCATTGGATTGGCAAAATTTTATTATTTAATCATTAGCTTCATTTCTTTTAACCAGGCCATATTACTCAATGATTGATCCTCCCTATTTGTTTCCAATTCTTCCATTTCAGTCACCATTAATATCAATACATCTTGATTACATATTTGATTAATTTCAGATTAACTGCTCTCTTTATAGTCCTTTGGATATTATCCTATAACTGACTATACTACACTTCAGGGTACTTCTCAAAATATTCTTTATATGATTAAAAGGCTAGGCTTCCTCTTTAATTCATCATTGCCAACACAATAGGACATATGATTGTCTGATTCAAAATGGCTGACACATTCCAATTCAGTTCATTAATGCCTATGTTATTAATCTCTGTGTGTTCCATTCCACTTCTGTTAACATCAAATTTTTTTTGATTTATATGTTGTGAATTCCACATTTCAAATATTAATGGATGGTTACAGCTGGGATTTTTGTTTGTTTGTTTTTACTCTGTGTCATGACAACTCATCAAATGAAGGTCCTGAAATCTTTACTCCATCCATGTTATTACGTTTGACTGTAATTTGATGGTTCAAATTATGACTAACTGCAAGGGGCAGCCTCAAGCTGAGGTTGAAATCTTGGAGAAGATGCCTCACCTATTAAAATACAGCTAGTTTAAGTCAAAATGTGAGATTAGTTTACAATGCATGCCAAGATAAAGTGGAAATTTAAAAAATTATATAAAGTATGTTATTAATAATTTTCTACATTTACCCTTTGTTAAAGTAATATTTTCCTAAATTGAGTTAAACATATCAATCCTACATTTTTCTGTTTTTTTAAAAATTTAATATGTTTATACTTTGTTTGATATTTGTATTGAACAATGTTACTATAAATTTACAAATCTAATGTAAGTGAGGAAAATTTGTGGGCAAATCAAAATAAGCATAACTCTAGTTTTAATAATGTTTCTAATCAGTGATTTTATTAGATGCAACAGGCTTAATCACAAGCAAATTTACAACATAGCATACAGGTCTTTGACATTTTGCCATCAGTTTTTGGTTTCTATATCTTACATAAATTCATCTTTCAATGCACTCAATAATAGAATAATTTAACATGTAATTCATTGAAAAATAAACCTGTTCACCTTGCTATTGCATATAAAGAATCAGATCTGGAGGCAGTTTTACTAGGATGGTTGCTTAAAAAGTGGCATTTGTGTTTTTGTTTATAAATAGATCTACATTATTATTTATATTAATATTTATGTTTATAGTTATGTGATCTAGATATATGCAAAAACAAAAATATATATAAGGACGAAACAAATATATATAAGACCAGAACAAAACGAACAATGACATCATAATTTACACGGTCTTTCTAATTAAATGATTGTGTCTTTAAATCTAAATCCCAGGATAACAGATTGTTCCCATCCTCGTTATTCAGCCTAAGAGCAAATTAACCCATTCTAAAATTTACCACCACCGTTTCCTTGGAAATGGTTTAGCGAGTCTCAGGGTTGGGAGACTCACTGGCATGTTCTGCTGTACAAGTGTTGGCCAGGGAAGGAGAATGATTATTAGTGTTTGTTTATAGCACAAAAAGGTGCAGACATCTCGAAAACAGCATGTTCAGTCGTAAAAGAGGCCTTTAGGGAAGGATCCTTTGCCAGATCAGCCTCGCAATGTTGGAACTGGCTTTCAGAGTGTGCACACCATATCAGGGTCTATGGACACTTTGATCACAAGCTCGTAGATGGTGAGGAGAACACTACGGCTCCCCACTAGACTGTTCACCCCACAGAGGAAGAGCTTCTGCTTACTGGTTTCCCTTCTCTTTTACCCTCCATCCTTCAACAGGGCTTAGATTCTTTAAAAATACCCAATAAATGATCATTACTATTTTCCTTCTTAGAATTTGCCTTCCCTTGTCCACTGCCATTTCTCCATGTGGCATAGTGAGGGTGGGGCTTCAAGAGGTGATGGGAGAGCTCCATGTTATTGTCATTATGATTTCATGGAAACCTTTGGACGCTACCTTATATCTACTTTGGGGAGCTAGCTATCTAAAAAATCCCACGTGACAGTTCTGAAATCTCTCTGAGGGTTTAATAAATAATAATAATTTTTTAAGAATACACTAAAAATAAAAAAAGATCTCATAACTCTAACAATTACCATACTTATTTTTAAAAATCATTTTATTGGGGGCTCATATAACTCTTATTATAACCCATCCATCCATCCATTGTGTCAAGCACATTTGTACATATGTTGTCATCATCTTCTCAAAACATTTGCTTCCTACTTGAGCCTTTGATATCAGCTCCTCATTTTCCCCTTCCCCCCTCCCTCATGAACCCTTGATAATTTATAAATTCTTATTTTGTCATATCTTGCACTG
>NW_022103902.1:4346205-4363379 GCF_000313985.2 Echinops telfairi | reverse complement strand
TCAGCTTTCTTCACCACATTTGCTTATGCACCCATTTGTCTTCAGCGATCATATGAATTACCATACTTCTTAAAGAAAACACTTTATTGGCACATGATCCATATATCATGCAATTCAACAGTTCAATCATATCAAGAAGAGTTGTACAATCATTTTCACAATCAATTTTAGAACATTTTCTTCTTCCTTGTACTCATTAGTACCTAATCTTCCCCCTTCAAACAAACAAATAAACCAAAAACCTCCTCTGCCATGCCCACAAGAAAGGATTACAGATTTGCCTAGAATGTATTACACATGTAGGAAAGCACAAAAACAACAACAAAAATAAAGAAAAACCTCAATTGACCTTACTTTAAGAATTAAAGCCACTCTAAAGACTTCTTGGGGCTTGATTTATTTTTAAAATCACTAGTTACCTGGATTCCCTTTTGAAAAATCAAACACTTTACTTGAGGCAATTCCCACTCATAGTGACTTACATGGCAGACTAGAAGTGCTGATAAAATTTCCAATGCGGTGAATTTGCATGGTAGCCCATTTCCCTATCTTACTGGTTAAATTTAACCCTTGTGCCACCAGGGACTCTCTAGAATTCGTTATTCTTCTTATCCCAAAATGCTAATGAGGGATTTTTTGGAGGTACCTCTAAAGTTATGCAAAAATTCCCAATATATTTAAGGCAATTCAACAATTTCCAGTCCTAATCACACAGACTTTACTGTGATATACTTGTTCAAAGATTAATCAGTTAAGAGTCCTGTCAATATTTAATTCACGAGCACACCCACTCACATACACACAAATATAAACACAGATAGGGTAACAGAGAAATTACTGAACTGGGAGAAACAATGCCGTTGGTGCTTCTAGGAAGATCCATTAATTTTATTAGGTGAATTTCACAATAGGGCCACTTTTAAATTTAACATCGAAGTATGTAAATTATTTCACTTCTTTGGCTAGCTTGCAATGGAAGCAAAAGAGTAAGGACTGAAAGTAATCTGAGCCGGTCTTGTACTTCTGCCCTGTCTAATTCCAGAAGGAATACCGCTTCGCTAGCTCATGCTAACCCTAACCCTAACACAACCTCCAGGGCCCCATTCACAAAAAAGCATTATGACTGCTCCTGCTGGAGTGTGCTTCAGAGCGGCTCTCTATTCAAACAACAGTAAGTAGGATAGCCATGTGTACGCACGTGCAAATTTGCGGGAAGTAATTTCATATATATCTGTAGTATGGAATTCACACACTACAAATAGCTGGGTATTCATTCATTTAAAAAATAGAGCAAATCATATCATTAAGATAAGAATGGATCATTATCAGTTTCTTTAAAATTAATTTTAAAATTTATAATTTGAGTATACATTACTCTTTCAAGATTTATTAACCATTGACCTGCATAAATATTTTGGCACTTAGGTAAATTAAGTCCAGGCTTCCCTGGAGTGTATTTGTAGGTCTAAATGACTGGGGAATGTGATAGGGCAGTGTTATCGTAGCGAGTCCTTGAGTCTTTGTGAGAAACCCATGGAACAGAGAGGGTGGCTCAGAAAGAATGAAAGGAGGCATAGATTTTTAGAGAACAGGGAGTTAACAACAAAGCAATATCACTTAAGACAATGCAAACAATTATGATTAATCAGTTTAAATGGTGCTATTTGTATTCAAAGTCTTCTTCATTCCCTCTCCCTCTCACCTTTAATTTTTTTCCCTTACTAAGTTTGATACTCCTTAGTCTTACCCACAGAGACCCGGGGTGGTACAAAGGAGTCGTTGCTGGACTAAGAGCAAAAAGCCTGGCAGTTTGAAACCACCGGCACGTACAGGCCTGATAATCTCCTTATGAGAGTTCACAGCCTTGAAAGCCTTGCACACCCGGGGTCTCCCTGAGCCCGAATCTATTCAGTGGTCACTAACAATAAAGCTGCACACTAACAACAGAAGAGCTGACACTTACCTATCTAAGGGAAATTGCAATTTTTTAAGGTAACAGATATAATCTCATTAGAATGCACAGGAGACAGATACTATGTGGGTACCAGCTGCCTAGTTACTTTCCAAATTGGTTGTGTGTTTGGGGTTTTGTGTGGATATTGGGCTGCTTGCTTTCAGATGAATCATTCTCCTAATGGACTATCAAGTACTTGGATAAATTTATCAGTAATGCAGACCATGGTTCCTGTATTTTCATAAAATGCCTTCAAACCAATTTGGTAAATTACACATAGTATGAAAGGTAGATGGCATGTCAGGGAGGTTCAAGCTTTTTGGTAAAAAGGTCATTTCTTTGAAAATCTTGTATTCCCTTTTCAGAGATTAAATCTATTACAATGAAACCTATCTCTTTGGTCTGTATATTATTGTATTAATTTTCAATAAAAGATATGTAGCATTCGAAAAGTTTTAAAAAGAATACATGATGGCTGGATAAGGAAACAAAATTCTTAACCTATAAAATCAGTTTGAAAACATGAAATTAAAACATCAATGTGAAAACATTAAAACTATAAAAATATACAAATACATTGTTGCACAGCTATAATCAAGTCAAAAGAACAATAGTATATCTTACAGAGTGATAAACACCATTATCTGAACACATGAATTTAAAATGTCTCATCCTTTTTCTCTGACTTTGAACTGTACTTACAGAGTATGAATCTTTAATTTAATATCAAAATATGCATTTATAGCTTGTGCTTATTAGAGAGTCCACAGCTGTTTACTTAGCGAAAATAGACTTCCAAAGAACTTTTTATTAACTCTCAGGCGAACTACTGCAAAAAAACCTTTTTAAAATATTGGGGAGATTGTCTGTGCTTCTAATTAGAAATGTAATATATGCTCAGGGGAGAAGAGCTTGGTGACCAATATGTCCGCTTTAGCAATTTGCAGCAGTATAGCCATGGTAGTTTGTATCACGTTTTCTATTTTTACTGTAAGTAAAACCTAAGGTAAGTTCAGAGAATATGATCCCAATTTTGTTACCTGAATAAAGATAATTCATGAACTAGCATTTACTAGATGGGAAAGGGAGAATTCGACCACTCATTTTTGTCTGTGTATTTTTAAATAGCATGAAATCATTTGTCTCCTTAAAGATTTCAAATAGAGAACAATGCTGAGGCCGAATGTAGCTTGTCCTCCGTTGTCCCTCCAAACGTCTGATAGCTTTCATCTGAAGACCTCATCTAGAGACAGAAGTCAGTAGGAGAAGACAATTAAAATTAAAGAGCTTTTCATATTTGCTGGGAAGGACGACTTGATAAGCAACAATGCGGACATTAAGAAAACTAGCACAACGTGGGTACGCTGTGAGCTCCTCCCCATAGCTTACACCTAGAGAGACTTAGGGCAGGGTTTGCTACAATTTTTAGAACAATGTCAAACTTATTTTGCAGTGTAGGAGAAGAGTTTTCCCTGCGCACTTTAGCCTTTAGAAAGGAGATGTGACACCCTTCCCCTCTGCTCGAACGTCCATCCCATGCTCGGACCTCCTGAGGCTTCACCAGCCGAAGTACGCATGCAGTAACTTGTAAAAGGAAATCATTATTTTTAAATTTTCTTCTGAAGTTATTCAGCCTTTTAAAAAACTATGGACTTCACAATCTTCTGATGTGGACAGAATGCTGAGTTAAATGCAAAAGAAGAGTTAAATGTACAGACTCTGGAACCAGGAATGACAATTCTTGAGCCATGCCATTGTCACATGAGTTAGGTTACTTAGCATACCTTATATCTTCATCTGTGAAACGAGGTGGATACAAATACCTGTATCATTATACAGTTGAGAAAATTTCAGGTGGTAACATGCAGAAAGCATTTAAAACAATGTCTTGCTTTCTTATTAATAAATTGAATATTGAGATGCAAAATACAATGTAGAGTAGGGTTATATAAATCCAAAATGGTGTATGCTGGTATATATGGCTTCCTCAAATGATAACTGAATACTACAAATTATATGCACCTATGACAAACTGAAGGATTCCTCTGCACAGCTCAGAAGCCACATATCTGTGGGCTAATTCATGAGTGAATCCATGTCTTCATCCCCCCTTCCTCAGGGAATGGCTTACGCAGAGAAGGTCTGAAGAGAGTTGGCAGATGACCCTTTCCTGAGACACAATGGCAGTGCTCTCTGATCATACAGAGTGACCGTCTCAGAGACTCGCGGGCAGTTCACCCCGTCCTCGAAGGCCACTCTGAGTCAGAATCGACTCAGTGGCAGCGCATTTCCTCTCTGTTTCCAGTTATGCAGTGTTGAGGACGTGGTCTTGAGGGTGAGGGGAATTGTATATTTGGTTTTGGACTGTTATAGTTACCTATGGGTAGGTAAATTTTAATTTGTATTTTTATATGGAATTTGGACATTGTACAAGGAAGATTGAGGAAGAATTGATGCATTTGAACGTTGGTGTTGGCAAAGAACATTGAAAGTACTCCGGGCTGCCAAGGAAACACCTCTCTTGGAAGAAGTACAGCTAGAGGGCTTCTTAGGAGAAAGGATGGCGAGACTTCATTTCATGAACTTGGGACACATTGTGAGGGGAAGTAAGACCGTGGAAAAGGACATCGTGTTCTGTAGAGCAGTGATGCAGTGTGAGAAAGAAAGGCCTTCAGCTAGATGAATGGGCACAGTGGCTGCAACAAGGGGTCCCGACATAAGAACGATTGTAAGGATGATGCAGGACCAGGTGTTTGGTTGCTGTGTTGTCCATATGGTGGCTATTAGGTGAAAGCAACTCAACCGCATCCAACAACCATAACGAGAACTCATTCCTCCAAAGAAGGACTTTGGTTGCCAGCTATGAAAAAGGGTTCGGGTATTCAGATGCCATGTGCACTGATCAGACAGCAGGTAGTTCACGTTCACTAACAAAGAACTATGTACTCAAAGGCATGAAGTGTACATGGCTAAAACTCACAGAAGAGTTAGTAAGCTACAGTATATTTTAATATTGTTATTTCTGTTTTCCAACCTTGTGGGCTATGTTGACCAAGACATATTTCTTGGATAAAGGCAGGCAAACATTCTCAAGAAAAATATTTAAATAAGGTAGGATCTTTACCCTTGTTCCTTTTGGTTTACAAACAGTTAAACTTTGCAGGAATCTCAATTATTTCTTCAGAGCAGCAAAAGGAAATATTTTATGAAAAGCTATATTGTGATACAAAATGGATAATAATTTAGATCTAGAGCAGTCATCTTAGTTATACCAAGTGCCTTGGTTAAGTGTCCACGTATACATACTCCACCTTTCAATTGCGACACTGATTGGAGACTCAGATCATCTACAAAGAACTATTTATATTTGCAAGGATGTATTACTGGGGAGGAAGTAATGATGAAGTCAGAGAGTTGCATGTTCAATTCCAAAGGGCAGCTCAAGGAGACAAAGTCAAATAATATTTTGAAATATGAAAAAACTTAGAATTAGGAGACCAAAAGGGAAGAACACAGCATATCTTCAACTAAAAACACTCAAGAAAAATAAATCAGATCCCAGCAGACCTCAATCATGAAAAATTCTATGGGGAAAATAATAAATGATGCTGGAAACATAAAGGGAAGATAGAAAGGATACACGTTAAAATGAACTAGTCCACCATTTCAGGAGGTAGCATATAAGCAAGTTAAAATATGACTGAAAGCATTAGCCAAAAAGAAGGCTCCTGGAATTTGTGGAATACCAAATAAAATCTTTCAACCAGCTCATGAAGCACTGCATGCACTCACTCATCAATGGCAGGAAATTTGGAAGTCAGCTACTTGGCCAACTGACAGGTAGAGATCTATATTTGCACCCATCCCAAAGAAAGGTTACACAACAGAATGCTCAAACTATAGATCCATGTTAGTTATATAGCATGCAAGTAAAATTTTACTGAAGAACTTCCAACAATGGTTATCATAGATTAAGGTGAGATTCACAAGAGGGTGTGGAACAAGGGATATAATTACTGAAGTCAGATGGATCTTGGCTGAAAGCAGAGAATACTAGAAAGATATTTACTTGTGTTTCATTGATGATGCAAAGGTGTTCAACTCTGTGTACCATAATGAACTGTAGATAACCTCAAGAAGAATGGAAATTCTAGAAGACTTCATTGTGCTCATGTGGAATTTGCACGTGGGACAAGAGGTAGTTGTGGGAATGGAACAAGGGAATACTGCATGGTTTAAACTCAGGGAAGGTAGGTGTCAGGGCTGTATCCTCTCACTGTACTTTTTTCAAAGTATTTGCTGAGCAAGTCGCCAGAGAAGCTGGATTACCCAAAGAAGAATGTGGCATCAGGATTGAAATGCTTGCTGATGAAGATCAAGGATTGTAGCTTGACACAATGTACCGAAGAACAAAATCCTCACAATTGGACCAATTGGAACATCATGATAAAAAGAGAAAAGACTGATCTTGTCAAGGATTTTGTCTTGCTCGAATCCATAAGCAATGTTCATGGAAGCAGCAAGCAAGAGATAAAATGACATATTGATTAGTTAAATCTGCGGTGCAAGAATTTTTTGGAATATTGAAAAGGAAGGATGTTACTTTGAGGGAAAAGGTGCACCTGCCCCAAGCCATGGTATTTTCCATGGCTTCATATGCATGTAAAAGGAATAAGGGAGACGGAAGAAGAACCTATACACTTGAATTATGGTGCTAGAGATGGATATTGAAAATACCATGACCCCAGAGTGCTCCTTAGAGGCAAAGGTGGCAAGACATTGTCTTACATACTTGGGGCATGATGTCAGAAGAGGCCCACCCTGGGCCAAGACCTCAAGCGTGTCAACTCACTAACTTCCATCGATTCAATTCCAACTCATAGCCACTCTGTAGGCTAAGGTCAGACCACCCGGTGGGTTTCTGAGACTGTGATCTTTATGGGAATAGAAAGTTTCATCTTTATCCCTCAGAGCAGCTGGGGGGCTTTGCACTGCGACCAATTGTAAACACTACATCACGAATCAAAAGGAGGCTGCAGGACCTTGATGGGGTCAAGAAATATTTTCAAACGGTGAGAATGTTAGCTTTTATTTTGGGTAGGCCCTTGTAACTGCTATAACTAAAGTGCCATTAATTTATTAATCAAACTGGTTAGTGTGACAGTAAAAGAAGTATGCCATTCTAGATGTGTCTTTTAACTAAGCTTGAAATTTTAGGCTTGAGTCCAGAGTTAAATGCTGTATTAAACACCCTTATACTTGCTTCATCTAAACCATCTAACTCAGAATGTTCTGTAAAAATTTGGAGTAAGGGGACTTGGTAATGATACACACTTTTGTACTTATTTTGTATGCAAGAATGGATTTTTGTTCATTACGGGGGGGGGGGGGAAAGTTTTCCAAACTAAACAAAATTAGAGCAAATCAAATCAAGCCCAATGTTGTTGAGTCAATTCTGAAATATAGCCACTCTTTATGACATACCAGAACTCTTACATAAGATTCTACATAGGAAGTAGGGGGTAAACCCCGACAGATGCAGACTCTGAATCTTTCTCCCACAGTGTTCACAGTATGAACAACTCTACTCTCTGAGAGTGAGGAGGACTTGAAACACTGAAGATCAAGGTTGCCACCTTCAGTATGGATTACCACTCAAAGTCAAGAAGACCAAAATCCTCACAACCCGACCAATAGGTAACATCATAATAAATGGAGAAAAGGTTGAAGCTGTCAAATATTTTGTCTTGCTTGGATCCATAATAAATGCTCATGGAAGCAGCAATCAGGATATCAAAAGTTGAGTTATATTAGGTAAATCTGCTACCCAGGATCTCTTTAGAATGCTGAAGAGCAAGGATGTTACTTTAAGAACTGAGGTGAGCCTGACCCAAGCCATGGTATTTTTCATTGCCTCATACACATCTGACCATTACACATTGAATAAAGAAGACCCAAGAAAAGCCGATGCATTTGAATACAGTACTGGGGGAAATATTGAAAGTACCATGGTTTGCTCAAAGGATAAACTGATCTGTCTTGGAAGAAGTACAGACAGAGTGGGCATGTTGTCAGGAGAGCCTAGTCCCTGGAAGAGGATATCATGTTTGGTAAAGTAGATGGGCCGGGCAGCCAAAAAGAGGAAGGCTCTCAAGGAGACGGACTGATGCAGTGGCTACAACAACGGGCTTAAGCATGGTCACTTTTGTGAGGATGATGTAGGACCGGGCAGTGTTTCATTCTGGTGTGCATAAGGCTGCTATGGGTTGGAACCAACTCCATGGTAGCTAACAACAGCATCAACTTTGGATTCTCTTTAGAAGAAATGAAGTTTAGAATCAATAATTGAGGAAAGAAGGTAAAGCAGGTTGCTGAGACTCTATAGATAGCAGAGGTAGAGAGGGGACTATAAGCACAGAAGAATCCTGACATTGTACTTCATTATTTTCTTTAATTATTTTAGAAGTTGTATTCTGAAATTCTTTCTGCACACTCAATTCAAAAGCAATCAATTACAGAGAGGCCATTTTGTTATCTTAGTATTTTTGAGAGGCTTCAAGGAACCAATTAAAAAAGATATTCATTGCAATTTCTTAATGTGATGGCTTTTAGTTTCTAATTTACTGTGCAGAAAATTTAACTTAAAAAGGGTAGAGTTTTTAAAAAGTGGCCACTGATCTTTTGAACTGCCTTTGGTTAGGTCATGCCTAGCAGACCCAAGCAAACATGTCAAAGGAACAAATGCTTGTACATCGAATGAGCAGGAGTTCTTGAAGGAGGCTTAGTACTTCTCTGTTTGGGCATTTCCTATGTTCTCAAAGACGGAATAAGATTGGCCTCAGCACCTTTAAACAGAAGATCAGTACGTTTAGAGTAAGAAATGTATACCAACCTAATAAAGAAGTGCTACTGTATTTTTGTGGCAATATTTTTATTTCATCTTTTCCCACTATTTCTAAGTAGCTTTAAGGTTCTTTCTTCTTAAACAATGGCCTAAAGCCAATGTAACTTATGTACATTTTGTTAAAACAGAAAGAAAAGAGAAAGGCAAATCCTACTGAAGCAATCAGGGAACACATATGCAAAGAGAGCTGAGGCTGTTACCTGCAAGAGGAGTGGACTAGTTAATAGAGCTCCTCTGGCCAAAGTCTCTTAACTCCCACCAAACTACCTTTTCCTGCATGAATGTGGTAAGAAAGTGGGGGGCAATACTGATTAGATTCACCTCTGAGTAAATGGAAACAGAATTCCGTGGAATGCCATCCTGCTGCATAAAAAAATGAGCCTTCGCAGAAGCAGTAGGAGGGATCTCAATACCAGAGACAGCCAGGAGTAGAGAATATCTCCTTGACCCAAGATCCCTGTGCAGCGAACCTCTTGGATCCAGCACACAGCTATAACCTCAAAGTAGGAGAGGCACCACCCCCAAGAGCAGCAGAGCCAGGAGCCAACACGGGAGGCTGGTTTTGGGAGCCTAGTGACTCTGGACACATAATTTAGGACTCTGGGTCGCTGACCCATGGAAGTGGAGCTGCATGCTTTTGTGTTGACAAGGCCAATGGAGTGGTATGCCCCTTTGAGTACTCATTATCAGACCTTAGATAAATTTGTAACATATTCTGATAAACAACTATAAACTGAGCATTTCTCACTTGCATGACAACCTGTGCATTTCCTTAATAAAACTTCTCATCATAAATATTGTCTGTGAGTTATGTGCAGCCACTGCAATAGCTATTAGAAACTAGGGATAAAGTACACAATACTAATTAAGACAAAAAAAAAAACACAACTCAAGAGGTAGTTTCCTTACCTCGACTCCCAAGTCCACCATAAAGACAGAGGGCCCCCAAATGTTCCAACCTTGTGTCTTAGAAATTACAAAGGCAAATTCACCATTTGGTCCCTTCATGGTTGTGAGGAAATAAGTTTGTAAAGCACTAGTTTCATACCATATTGGAAGTGAACGTGTGGTAGATATATAATCGTTTGTCAATTTGAGGATTAAGAGTGTAGGGGTGGAGTCTAACTTGTCAATCAGATCATAGCCCTTGAGGCCTCTGCGTGGGCATAGCCTTCCACTAAGGATTCTGGGAAATCTGGTACTTCCTGCTTGGAGGCAGGAGACCCTTCTCTCTCTCTGCTCACACTCTGGGAGACATAGCAGCAGACAAGACACCTGGACCGCCCCTGATGATGCAGAGACCCCTGCCAGCACTGAGAGGTTTCCAATGCCATTGGATCCAAAGACTTTCTACCCACTGGCCTGTGATCTTCTACATTCATTGTCATTGCATGTGTTTTGTGAGCCTTAAGAGGACGTTATAGATTGGTATCAGACATATGGGCTAATATCGGATTTATGGACTGGACTGGGCTGGGATGTTTTCTCCATGCTCAATTGCTCTTGTATATAAATCTCTTTCTTATACACATATGTGTGTCCATGGATTTGTTTCTCTAGTCTACCCAAACTAGCACAGAAAGCAACGTGGTTTATTGAGAGGGAGAGAAATATTCTTAGCAGCAAATACACTATCATTCAGGCAGCCATTATGGTGTCCCACATTTCAAGAAGAGATTAAGGTTTTTATTGTGTGGAGTAAACAAAGGGCTACATCTTCATAGGCAGGAGGGTGTACATGGCAAAAATTTCAAGAGCAAAACAAATTCAGACTCATAGTATCCCTCTGTAACAAAGCAAAATGACTCCAAGTCTGGAATCTTTATAAGAGTAGGCTGCCTTTTTTTTTAACCCTCCCTCCCTACCACCCCCTCCCTCATGAGCCCTTGATAGTTTATAAATTGGTGTTTTGTTATATCCAAATGTCGGGGGTTTAAGTGGAGAGAAAATGTTTTGAGAATGATGAGGGCAGTGAATGTACAAATGCGCTTTACACTATTGAGATATGTATGGATAGTGATAAGAGTTGTATGAGCCCCTAATAAAATGATTAAAAAATAAATTTAAAAAAAGAGTAGGCTGCCACATCTTTTTCCCACAGAGCAAGTGCTGGATGTAAACTACTCGTATTTTGGTTAGTAGCTGAACAAAAAGGAATCCTTAAGTTATAAGGGTACCATTTAGGTTAAAAAAAATCTAAATATTGTTATTTCTATTTTCTGACTTCCTGGAACATGCTGTGGAGCCTTGGCCATGAGTTGTGATGCTAACCACAGATCAACTATTTGAAGCCAGCAGGCACTCCAAGGAGAAAGGCGAGGCTTTTTACTCCACTAAAGATGTACATGCTTGGAAAACCACAGGGTTCTCGTCTGGTTCACAGTTTTCGGCCATTCCATCCAGGACCTTCTAATGTGATTCTTGTCACAGCAGCTGATAGTGGTAACCAAGTACCATCTAATTTTCTGGTCTCAGGGTTGTGGAACTGACGTTTGTATGGTCCATCTGTCTATTGGACTAACTATTTCTATGTGTCTTTTGATTTTAATCACTCTTCTTTCCTCTAGATAGAAAAGACCAATAGTTTAAAAAACACAAACTGGCTGTCCATTTGCAGAAGAATAAAAGCAGGATCCATATGGATACTGTAGCCATACATAATGTCAAGATGGATAAAATACCTAAATGTAAAAATGGGACAATAAACATAACAAATAAATTATATGTCAAAATTAGAGTTCCTAATTCATGGCATATGGAGCACTGGTGGTGCTTTTGAGTTAGTGTTTTACTTGTAGCCACAAGGTCAGCTGTTCAAATCCACCAGTATCTCTACAGAAGAAAAATGAGGCTATATGCTCATGTGAAGATTTGCAGTCTTGGAAATTCTACGTAAGGTGCTATGAGCAAGCAACTCAATGGCAGTGGGGTTTAATGTATAGTATACATACACTATCAGCATAACTGAAAGCATACCATGAGCAGAAGAAAATCTAGATGACTGGGATATGTTAAAGATTTTAGTGCATCAAAAGATTTCAGCAAAAGATCAAACAGAGCACCAACAGATTGGGAGACTTTTTGGGGGGTGGGGTGGGGGGCAATAACCTATTGGTCCAGGGACTAGTCTCTACCACGCTCATCATCATAAGCCATTGCATTGTGGGTGTTGTCTAGAAGGTTTCTACTCACAGACACCCTATCTACACAGAACTAAACATTGTTCAGCTCTGATCTGTGTTCACTATGTACATTCCACATTTTGCCGAGTCATGTTTCTTTTCATTTTGAGTCATGTTCCACCATCAGGTCCCCAAAGCTTTATTCCATCCATGTCATTATGTGTGGTTGACTTGTGAGAAGCCAGCCCTTCCCCACTGATTATTTGAGCAACTCCCAACCACCGTTCATTTGTAGTACTGTGGTGACTTGAATATTGCTTGATGTTTTAAGGGATGTCACCAATCTGTCACATACCAGCAGGGTTACCCATAGTGAAGAGGTTTCAGCAAAGCTTTCAGACTAAAAGTAGATGGGGAAGAAGAAATAGGGAGACCAGTTCTGAAAGATTAGATGCTGTAAACCATGTGAATAGGAGTGAGCCGTTTTCAGACATAATGCTGGAAATTGAGCTGTTTAGGTTGGAAGGTCACCATTAAACTGTGTTTTTGTTGGTAGGTGCCATCGGGTCAGTCTCCACTCATTGTGACACTTCCTGATCCGGCATCATCCTCACAATTGTTCTTATGTTTGAGCCCATTTGGCAAATGCATTGATTCTTCTCAGGTCTTTCTTACTCAATGCATGTGATTTCAATGCATGTGACCCAATTGAAAATGCCATGGGTTAGGTCAAGTGGAACTTGTCCTCGAGCGAATATTCTTGCTTTTTCAGCCCTTTAAAGAGATCTTGTGCAGCAGGTTTACCCAAAGCAGTGCGTCGCTGGCAATCAGACGCAAATCAAAGCAACGAGATTATCATCTCAGACTAGCATTAATGGCAAAATTCAAAAAAAGTTAGAAACAATCAATGCTGGTAAGAGTGCTAAGAGTTTTGAACACTCATGCACTGAAAATGGTGCTAGCACTTGGAAATCTGCACGGCGCTTACCCCCAAAGTTCAGAATAGAAATGTCATATGAGCCGGCATATTCTTAATCATCTACGGTGAGAGCAACATTCCTGAGCAATTGTCATGATTGCCAGCCTGTGAGCTTCCTCTCCACCACGATGTTCTCTTTCCTAAGTATTCACTACACAACATACCATCACTGTCTTTACATGGACGATCTCTTCTTGGGTTATACTCGCATGTCTTGCCTGGAGAATACATTCTTCCTCTACATGACTCCAAAAAAAATATGTAATGATACTATCCAGAACTATATGGCTTTCTACCCCTGTAAAGATTTAGTCTCCGAGACTCACAGCATCAGCGCCCTCTGTCCTATAGGCGCTCTCAGTCAGAGTCCACTAGGCAGTGAGTTTGGTTTGAAAGCAAACGCATGAGCATGACTTAGTTTTTAAGATGCAATTGAAAAAAAATCCCCAAAAAAGAAAAGAAAAGAAATTGAAAAAAGGAAAAGAAAATTTAAAAAAATATGAAACTGTCCCTATCCTTAAAATCAGCACCGAATTTTCTAAAGCCAATAAAACCTTGTTCATGTATGAAAGTTATAATGCATTCCCCATCGCATAGGTTTGACAAGAATTGAAGTGGTTATTTATTCTTTCTTGTTATTCACCCCTTCACAATTCTGAATATTGTTGTTCGTGCATTCTGTTTTGTTAAAAATCCAAATTAAACTGTTAATAAGCGGGAAAGAACATTGCCCTCCTGCCAGTCTCTGAAACTCAACTGCACGGAAGATGGATGCCATTGTCCAAGGAAAGACTGATACCATGCAAATTCATTGATTTCTTTCTATGATTCATGTTGGATAATTTTTATTAGAATATTCTTTAAGATCACTGATTTTTTCATCAATGCTTATTCTGCTTTCCATCCTATCCTGTGTGCATTTCTTTTAAGATACGGAATTTCCATCTTTTCAGGTTTCATTTGAGTCTTAATATGTCCTGAGTCCTTATTGCCATATTTTAATTATATCCTGTAACATGTTTATAATATGTATAAACATTTTGTAATTCTTGTCAACAAATTATATTTTCTCTGTTTTTTATAACTTATTTTTTCCTCCTGGTTTAGTTCATACCTTCCTGCTTTTCACCTGCCACACCACATTTGATTAAATGTTGGATAATTGTAAAATTTATTTTTCTCATTCCTGGATCTTATTGAATTCCTTTAATGAGTGCTGAATGTCCTCACGGTGCCTGGATCAGTAGTGGTGGGTCACTTTGATCACTTCCAGCCCAGCACTTGAGTGTTATTGGTGGATGGCAAGTGAACCTTCTTTCTGTCACCATTTCATCCCAAAGAAATCCGCAAATGACATTATGGATCACAGCTCTACTTGGACACAATCAGGGATACCAAGAATCAGCCTAAATTCTATGATAACTGGTTACAAAAGTGTGATGCTCTGAAGCATGTTTTCTTTATAATATTACAATTTCTTCCTATGACTTTCACGGACCCAGACGGTTTACACCCGTATGTGAACTCTGAGCCAAGATCTGGGGCGTCCTTTCTCGGAAATCTCCTTGGAAGTATGCGTATATCAATATCCAGCCAATGACCCAAGTGTATTAACCCTTTTCATCTCTTAACTATCCTTTCCGGGCGCAGCTTCACCCTCTTCTACACTCTATCCCCTCCAGTCTAGCAGGGGTAATTGTAGGCGAAATTCTTTTCTTTTTTTTTTTTATCTCTCAGTGATTACAAATACTGTGGTGGTTGATCAAAGTCTAAATATACCTGCTTCACATATTTCATATAGTATCTAAAAAGGTGGGCCGTTCTTAAGCAGAATCTTTCCCTTAAAGAGCTGCAAGTGGTGTTGAACTGTGGACCCTGCAGATCACAGCCCAATGCATAACCCCTACATATGCCTTGCCCCAAAGTTTGAATAGACTAGCTGGTCTCTTGGAGACAAACCTGGAGCCGTGGTCTCATGACGACTGAGCCAGCAAGCACTGTGCTCTGCCATCTACGTTCCCTGTGAGTTGGAACGGACTTGCTGGCACACAGCAAATGATGACAATGTCTAGGTTTGGCAAACATCATTGGTTTCCTAGGGGCATATACACTTCTTTAGCTCTAAGCAACATTCTACATCAACTTTAATGAAATCTTACTGAATTTTAAATATCTGATATTTTTCTGCTTCTACACCATAACACTAAAGTTATGGTAATGAAATGTTCATAAGCATATAATCTATTCTAGAATTTTCTCAGTCTACCTCTCATTTCTGCTTTTCAATCTTCCCTCATTTTGAAAGCATTTACACATCATTAGTCTTATGGCATATTTTTCTTTTCTTATGATTTTGTTAGAATTACTAACAGGTGTTCTGAAATTATACCTATGAATTCATTTGACATTACAGGATACCTTTTATGAGTTTAGTGTCCTAATCTTATTTACACAATTATATGTGTTTGTGCACTTCTCCCATTAAACTTTCACTGCTTCTTTATTTTCTCTGATTTTCTAGTTTTTATAACTGGAGAAAACAAAAGTAGATCTGATCACATATTTTATAAACATCACATTTTCTTCACTCTGGGTCAGAAGTAGCTCAATAGCGTATAACAACACACCACAGGGTTCAACACATAATAGGTATAAACCTCCTGAATTTTTCTCAACGTGAATTTTTCATTCCATAAAATATTTTTTTCAAAATTGAATTGAATTACATTGCTCCTGCAAGTAGTAGAAGCAAATCTAATATAGAGAATTATTTCGCTTCTTTAAAAAAATCTTTAACAAATGAACAAACTTTGGAAAAATTTATTTGGTTTTCTAGCCACTGAGAAGATTTCTCAGCTATTAATTAGTCTCTTACAGTTAAATTGTACATAGAATTATGAAAGAAATATTAAAAACAAATAGCCAAAAAAATCTTTTTCATTAGCATACTATTCCAAAGTATTTTAATAACACCAAGACATTGTTTTAAAGCCAGTCATATAACCAAATCTAATATTTGGTTGAAAATCGCAAGGTACCACAATATATTAGTGGGCAAAAATTTTCCTTCACATGCTTTAATCAATGCAACTGAGGGGGTAACCCCCACCCCCCCCAACAGAAAAGGGGGAAAAAGCTCCTTCCAGCAGAGCTTTTGTTGCACACATTTTTCCTGCAAGGCGAGCATCTCAAAACTGGCTGAGTCGGTGCACCCAGTGGCAAAGCCTGGGAAGGATCTCTCTGGTCACAGTGAATTTTTTCGAGAAATCCGTTGGATGGAACCTCATTTTGGTGATGGCTGATTTAAGAGAACAGCAGGCAGCTGTATAATTTTGTGTCTTGCTCAGAAAAAGTGCTGCAGAAACTGTTGTGATGTTGAACACACTTTTAAGGACAGTGCTTTGGGAAACAGTTTTTTCATTTCAAAAGAGTGAAATGCTGATTGATGGGAAACCTCATTCTGGACGTCCGTCAACCTCCTGAACAGACGAAAATGTCAACTTGTAGTTCAATTGGCGTTTGTCTCAACAGGTCAGACTGCTATTCAAGCTTTTGATTTAGAGGATCTACAAAGATTGTGTAACAATGTGCAATAAAAAGGGCCTGACTTGTGGCTGATGGGGGACAGGTTTTGCCACCAAGACAATGCACCTGCTCATGCAGCCATCTCAGTGCACCAGTTTGGGGCAAAAATCGAAAAGCAAAACCACCATGCCTCTCTTGCCTCATGCACCTGACTCATTTGACCTCACTCCTTGTGGCTTCTTTTTGTTTCTGTGAATGAAGAGAGACATGTAAGGACAACAGTTTGATGACATAGAAGAGGTGAAGAAATAAACAAGTGAGGTTCTGTCAGCTATTCTGACAGATGAGTTTGAAAACGTTTCCAAGAATAAAATCATAAATTTGACAAATGTATTACATGTAAAGGAGTGTACTTTGAAGGTGATAAAGTTATTATTTTTTTTTACATCATGTCATCATGAATGAGGGTGGCGCGTGATGGGGACCCAATGCCCATCTGTAGACAACTGGACATACCTTGCAGAGGGTGTAGTGGGGAGGAGATGAGTCACTTAGGGTTCAGTATAGCAATAATGAAACCCACAACCTTCCTCTAGTCCTTAAACGATTCCTCCCACCAACAACCATGACCCCAATTCTACCTTGCAAACTTGGTTAGACCAGAGGATGCACAGTGGTACAGATGGGAAC
>NW_022103902.1:4336416-4345822 GCF_000313985.2 Echinops telfairi | reverse complement strand
TTTTTTTAAAAATTCAAATACATAGCTTTGAAAAAAATCCATTTTTGTATGTACCCCGTGTGTGTATGAACGAAAATGAATTTTTTGCAACTGTAATACTTAGAATTTAAATGATATTTTATAAAGCCAATTTAATTACCAAATGCAACTGTAGAAACCAACTATAAGTAGTTCCTGTGTCCTGAAAGAAATCTGTTCATAACAGTGTCTTTAAGAATTTGTCGGGGGTTCCAACCCAGACATAGTCAAAGAAGCATCCCTGAAGCAGGCCTGCATTTTTAAAGTTAAGGTGATCCACAAATACAGACAGAATTGAAAGAAGGATGGGTTAAAGGCTTGCTGAGCATTCATCTCCCTCTTCCAGAAGAAGGGAAGCATATTTGCCGCAAAGCAACAAAATCTCTTGTCCTTAGATTGTAAACACAGTTCTAATCAACACTGTCCCACTCAAAACGGCAGCCAGCTACATCACATTTCATGTGTACTGTGCTCGTACAATCTTGCGATTAATCTAATCTCACACAGTAGGCTTCTGAGTTCACCACAGCACTTTTGAACTTGTCATTTTTCTGTGTGCCATTCCAAGTCTATCAAATTGTACAACATTTAGTCTGTTTCTGCTTAGCACCCTTGACTAGGACGGAAGCAGTTTAATAGAAGGAAGGTATTATCAGTAACTTAGGCATTCAGAGCTCATAACCTTGACACTAGCAGTATCCACTCTGTTTTATCAATAGCTTGATTCAGTATAATAAGTTATTATTTGGTCCTCCTTGCTCTGTCCAGATTTTACATGCATAGGAGGCCACTGAAATTAACCTCCGTCCCCGAAGTGACCTGTATGCTGTCTCAGACGTTAAAGAGGTCTTTTGCTGATGATTAGACCAATGAAACACTTTGATTCTTTTACTGCTGCCTTCTTAGGTATTGATTGTGGATCCAAGTTAAAAAAAATCATTTGCTAATGACTTCAATCATTTCTCTGTTGATTCATTATGCTGCGTATTGATACATTTGTGAGAAGTTTCGTTTCTTTTTTGTTTTATGTATAATCTATACTGAAGAATATAGTCTTTGACCTTCTTCAGTAAGTGCTTTAAATCTTTGCTTTTTCCAAATAAAATAAGTCATCTGTATATCATGCATTATTATAAAGTCTTCTTCCAACTCAGGTGTCCTGTACATCTTTATATTCTGCAAGTTTTACATTATTTGTTCAGCATGCAATTTAAATAACTACTATGAAACTATATAACTCTGCCATATTTCCTTACTTTAAACTACTTAGTAACACCTTGTTTGTTTGCATGACTATATCTTTGTCTATGTAGAGTTTCCTCATGAGAACAACAAATTGTTCTAGAATACTCATTGCTAGCAATATTTGCCCAGTTAAAATAATTATTATTCAAATTTAAGCATAAATTACTAAAACCAGCGGTAAAGTCATTCAAGAATTTTACCAGGGTCTTCGTTCTGCAATTGATCAAACATGCAATCTGGATGCATTGATAATTACTGGTGATTAGAATGAAGAACATTGGAAACAAGAAAGAAGGATTATTAGTTGGAAAATATGTCTTGCATTATAGAAATTATTCTGGGGAACACATGATATAATTTTGTAGAACCAATGACTTCTTCATGGTAAATACTCCTTTTCAAGAACATAAACAGTTAATATGTACCTGAGCCTCATCAGATGGGATACACAGGAATCATGAGGACTACATATGTGGAAAGAGATGATGCAGACGTTCTATTTCATCAGCCATCATGGCTTTGGGACAAAATATCAGTTACTAATACAAACATACAAGATGAAGCTGAAGATAATGGAATCAAATCCATTAAAATCAAAATATGACTTGGGTGAATCACATCCAAATTTAGAGAATAGCCAAAGGAAAGATTTGACACACTGAATACTAGAGATTGAAAAACTGTCAAATTATGGGATAGCATCAAGACTCAAATATGAAAAAAATCAAAGATCCTTTAAAAACAGTAATGGAAGTAAAAACCTAAGTGGATGTCAGACTACTAGACTCTAAAACGACTTCTTAAATGTAAAGTAGCTAAAGCAAATGGAAGATGATGAAGTAAAGAACTGAACAGAAAATTTCAACAGAAAACTCAAGAAGACAAAGTAAAATATAATTAAATGTATAAAGCCCTGGAAATACAAAAGAGGAACATTACACTCTTGTCAAGCTAAAATAAATGAAGAAAATATTCAAGCCTTGAGTTGAAGGATTCTCGAAGCAGAAAGAAGGATTTTATTAAATTAAAAAAAAATACTTTTATTGGAGGCTCTTACATCTCTAATCACAATCCATACATTTATGCAGCGTGTCAAGCACATTTGCACATATGCCGCCATCATAATTTTTCTTTTTTTTTAAACATCTAATTATTTATTTTCCTTTTTTAAATCATTTTTGATCATTTTATTGGGGGTTCATACAACTCTTATCACAATCCATACACACATCAATTGTGTCAAGCACATTTGTTGCCCTCATCATTCTCAAAACATTTGCTCTCCACTTAAGCCCTTGGCATCAACACCTCATTTTCCCCCTCGCTCCCTCATGAACCCTTGATAATTTATAAATTATTATTTTTTCATATCTTACACTGAAATGTTAATGATGGATAAGAAAGACTGAAGAAGAATAGATGCATGTGAATTATGGGGTTGGCAAAGAAAGATGAGAGGACTTTGATGTACCTGAAGAACAAATAAATCTGTCTTGGAAGAAGAACATCCAGGTTCATTATTAGAAATGGGATGACATGAACTCATATCCTGTGCTCATGAATTCATCTCATGCACTCTTGACATGTTAGCAGGAGAGACAAGTCACTGGTCAGTGAGAAAGAAGACCCTTTACAATATTGACTGACATAGTGGACACAACACTGGGCACAAACATAGCAACTGTTGTCAATATGGTACAAGACTGGGAAGAATTTCCTTTAGCTGTTTGTACTCTTGTCTTGTGTTTCCTTTTCTCGAAGTCACAAATGATTTGAAGAAGCATAATAAAAATCACAACACAGGAAACACTTTGATCAATCGTGGCAAAGGGAAGCTGCAAGGAAAGAATTCGGAGTGCCACTGCTCCCAAAAGAATGGTTCGATGTTAATCCAATTCACAAGGTAGAACGTGATTAAGAACCAATGGTTGAAAGAAGTTCAAGATGCAAGGAAGCAATCATGAAAAAACAGGATCAAAAAGTGATGGAATAAAAATGATAATGTTTCAACAACCCAAGAGAGCTCTGGTAGCACTTATTAGCCTATGCCAAGAAATTTGGAAGACAGCTACCCGGCCAACTGAGTGTAAACGATTCAGATTTGTGCCTATGCCATAGAAAAGTAACCCAAATTGTGGGAAAATTGTGTAACAGTGCCGTTTTTATCAAAGTCAGTAAGTATTTTGCTGAAGATACTTCAAACCCAGTTTTAGTAGCGTGGCATTGAGCGGCCAGAAATACAAGCAGGATTCATGAGCATACAAGGAAGGACGGCTATCATAACTGATGTAAATTGATCTCAGCGAAAAGCAGAACATCAAAAAGATGTTTATTTATGTTTGTTTACTAAGAAAAAGCATTTTATAGTGTAAATCATAAAACTATGAATAATATTTCAAAACATGTAAATGCTAGAACACTTTATTGTGATTATGTGGAACTTGTACATAGAAGAATAAATCATGGAAATACTAAATGGTTTTAAATCAGGAATGTTTGTATTAGTGTTTTATCTTCTTGCAATATTTATTCAATCTAAAATTTGAGCTAATATTATGAGAAACAGGGTTGTTTGAAGAAAATCATAGCATCAGATAAGATTTTGTATCATAAACAACCTGCAATATGCAGATGATACAACCTTGCTTCCACAAAGTGAAGAGGTTTTTAAGTCTTAAATATGAACATTAAAAAGTGCAGGTTTCAGTTTAAATCAAGTTTTAATTAAAAGAAAATGAAAATGCTCAGTATTGAGTCAAAAAAGGAAATCATGATAATCAGAGGAAAGGTCGCCTTTGTCAGGATTTTATTTGGCTCGTCGTTTTATTTGGATCCATAATTAATACTCGTGAAGCACCAGTCTGCCCCCCCCAAATCAAATGGTAAACAAAAAAATAACCAAAATATATCTTGCAAGAAGGATAGCCAAAATATTCCTTAGATGCAATGATGGCTTGGCTTCCTACTGTGCACTTAGGTCATGCTTTTAGGATATAACTGTTGCTATGAGTTGGAACTGACTAGATATTCCAAAACATTTAATACATGGGTCATATTGGGTGGAATGCACAAGAATCAGATTCATGACCTCTGAAAAGAACTCTGCATCGTTAAACGGAACAAAGCTGTGTGCGCTGCAGAACAGATCCACAATTGCTCATGCGCAAGTTCAAGTTGAAGCTGAGGTTAAAGAAAACACATCTATGAGATACAAATTATGACCTTCAGTATATCTCAACTGAATTTGAAGACTATATTTGACTTATTGAAACTTAAAAGATTTAAGACCTGTCAATTTGTGGGCTAATAGCAAGACTATCTTAGATAAAGCAAAAGGACATCAAGAGACAGAAATGACTGTGTTGCTAGTGCTATGGAGTTGATTTTGACTCTATCACCCATGCACAACAGAAATGAACACTACCCAGTCCTGAGCCAACCTCACAATTGTGGCTCTGCTTTATTCCATTGTGGCAGCCATTGTGCAAATCCCTTTGTCAAAGCCTTCCTCATTTTCACTGACCAAGCATACAGCCTTTTCCCACGGACTGATATCTCCTGAAAACATGACCAAAGTACATGAGATGACTCTCAACCTCTCGAATTCGAAGGAGCATTCTGGATGCACTTCTTCCAAGATAGATTGGTTTGTTCTTCTGGCAGTCCACAATAGTTTCAATATTCTTCACAATCATCACAATTTGAATGTTTTCATTCTCCCCCAGTTTTTAATATTTGTGTTAATCTGGGTAGACAAGAAAGAGATTTATATAGAAGAGCAATTGAACATTGACAAGACATCCCAGCCCAGTCCAGATCAAGTCCATAAGTCTGATATTAGCCCATATGTCCAATATCAATCTATAAAGTCCTCTTCAGACTCATGAAACACATGCAATGATGACAAATGTAGAAGATCACAGGCCAGTGGGTAGAAAGTCTTTGGATCCAGTGTCATTGGAAACCTCTCAGCGCTGGTAGGGGTCTCTGCATCAGGGTGGGTCCATGTGTCTTGTCAGCTGCTATGTCTCCCAGAGTGTGAGTAGAGAGTCACCCACCTCCAAGGAGGAAATACCAGATTTCCCAGAATTCTCAGGAGAAGGCATGCCCACACAGAAGCCTCATTGGCTATGATCCGATTGACAGACTAGACTCCACCCCTTCACTCATAATCCCCTTAAATTGACAATTATATAACTACCACAATATTGAAGTCTTTCTTATCTCCAACTTTTACATATGTATGCCTGACCCAAGTCATAGTATTTTAATTAGCACCTATATACAGTAGTCATCAAAGTGACATCTCCACTTTTGAACATTTTATTTAAAGAAATTTTGTGCTGGAGATTTTCCCAATGCAACACATCATTTCGTTTCTTAATGGCTGTTTTTGTGCGCATCGATTGTGGATCAAGCAAAATAAAATCCTTGAAAACTTTAGTATTTTCTCTTACCATGATGTTTTCTCTTGCTCCAGTTGTGAAGATTGTGGATTTCTTTGCAATAGGGCTGCAGGTGAAGTAGCGGTGAGCATTGGCCTGCAATCACAAGGGCCACAAGACCCACAACCACAAGCTCTTCAGGAGGAAGATCTGACTTTCTATTCCGGTGAACAGTCACGGTCTCAGTGACTCCTGGGGAAGTTCTGCCCTGTCCCACAGTGTTGCTAGGACTTAGGATTGACTCAAGTGCAGTGGGTTTGTTTGGTTTTGCTTTACAATGAGTTATAATCACAGTGAAGACTGCGGTTTTTATTTTCTTGTGCAAGTACTTTAATTTCTCCTCACTTTAGGCAAGCAAGGTTGTATTTTCTGCATTATTGTACGTTGTTAATAAGCCTTCCTCCAATTGATACTCTTCAGATAGTCCAGATGTTTTGCTTACTTGATTAGCAAATAGATTGAATATGTATAGTAAAATGCTACAACCATGACGCGGGCCTTTCCTGGTTGTAAATGATGCAGTATTCCCTTGTTCTCCGAGAAAGTGCCTCTTGGTTTATGCACAAATTCAAGTTGAGCACAATAAAGTGCTCTAGAATCTCCATTCTCTGCAATGCTATACATAGTTTTTTATGATGCACTTTGCATCATCAATAACATACACGTCAACATCTCTCTGGTATTATCTGCTTTCAGCTATGATTGATCTTTATCTCAGCACTGACTACCATCATTCCACATCCTGTTCTGAATTCGAGTTTAATTCCTGATGGTTCTCTGGCCCTGTACAGCTTCAGCTATTTAAAAAATTACATTCAATGAGAATTTACTTAATAATATTGTTCACTAATGTTTGCATTCTGGTAGGTCACCTATCTTTGAAATGGGCACAGATATAGACCTCTTCCACTCAATTGGCCAGGAAACGGTCTTCCAGATTTCTTGGTATAAACGAGTGAGTATTTCCAGTGCTTCGTCCGCTTGCTCAAACATTTTAGTTGGTATTCCATCAGTTCCTAGAGACTGGTTGCTCACTGACACAGTTTGGACTTCCTCTTTTCATATAGCCAGTTCTTGACCATATGCTGCATATTGAAATGGTTGAATGCTGACCAATTATTTTTGGTAAAATGACATTGTGCATTACTTCTCTTTTAATTTGATACTTCCTGCATCATTCAATAATTAGCCCCTAGAATCATTCAATATTGTTAATAGGGGCTTGAATTTTAATTATTCTAATCTCAGAAACTAAAATCCTTCAAAAAGTATACGTGTATTTGTAGTCGATATTCTGAGACTCAAATCATTTCCATCACAACTATATTTAAAATATTCAGCATGTATGCTTCTCTTGAGAGTGGGAGTATCGGAGATGTGAATGAATAATATTCAAGAAGCATATGTATTTTATTATGCAATAGTAATCACACGCATATCATGAATTAGGAGCCCTGATGGTGTATTGGTTTCTCGTTCAGCTGTTCAGCTCAAGGACAGCACTTCCGACCACCACGCCCACGACCACAGAGAGACGCGCTTTCCACTCTGCTGCAGTTACAGCCTCAGAATCGCAGGGGAAGTTCTACCCCGCTCTAAGAGGACACGACGAGCTAGCGTCTACCCATTGGCAGTGAGCATAGGCAAAAAGAATAGATGATCCTACATATTGTTACCTATATATAGTTTAACTTTTATATACATAATATCATTGAATGCAACATTATAATTATGAATAACCTGATTTCATCAGTTTTTTTTACCAAAACAAGAACATCATTTCATAAAATCCATTATAATAAGCTGCCTATGTGTGCACTGTAGAAATTTCAAGTGACTCCACTTTACAATTTAATTTGACATTTATATTAGGAAAATGTATTTGAAGCGCTTGGTCTTTGACACCCTATTGTGAACTTTTGCTGAGATCTGAAAATGCTTCACACTGATAGCCTGCGGTGCAGGGCAAACCACAGTCTCACGGTGCTCAGTTCCGCAGGCCAGCTACTTCTGCTTCAGCATTTCTGCACGAGCATTCCCAAGCATTTGATGATGTGGTCATTGGCTGTTTTCCTTATTTTGCAAATATAATGAACTCTTTTCCTCTCTATTATTATCTTAAGCTTTGTATTTCTATCTGCTTCCCATTTCCTTTTTTAAAAGGTGGTAAGCATAAACTCATAATAGTATAAAGACAAAAATACAAACGATGTGCAAGAAGAAAAAGACCCCTATCATTATTCAAAGAGCCAGTGAATAAATTTCTATCATGGAACCAGTAAGAGAGACTTCCACCGAGAACACAGTCAGGTCACAACTAGACCGTGGTCAGCGGACCAACTACTGAGTTGTCCCTCCTAAATAATCAAGAATTCAGTGGTCTCTTCCAGAGAGTAAGGCTGTTTGAGACACTTGCCTATGGATCTGTTTGCTTAGATATACTCTGAAGATGGGGGTGGGGCTCCCACTGGTCCCCATACCTCTCCACAGATTGGGTGTGTATCATTTTAGCTGTGGTGGTTTTTCTTCACCGCATTCAAATTCTGTAATTGTCATCTTTGCATCGCACACGCTGGCGTGCTTCTTTCTGTGTGACCTTAGTGACTCTTTGTTAGTTGGCTGCTTGTCTGAATGCAAACCCTTATGTCTTCCCTCTCTTGAAGAGCTGGGACAGAGAGCATCATTCAGGCACCATCACAAACCTTTTTGCTGAGTGTGGATTGGCGATATCTACATAATAGGTAAAAACACACAGTCTATAACCGATGTCACTAACAAGTACATTTAAAAATTATTGAATGGAACCCAGACTACAATGTAAAACTTTTCCAAAACACGTTTTTATACAGTCTGATGCCCTTTGAACTTTTTTTGTCAAAAGAGCAATATGATACATATCTATTCATGGAATCATGTATTGTATTTATATAAAAATTAATGCATAGAAAAGGGTGTGAAAGAAATATTAAATGGTTTAGACTAATTTTTCTCTGCCTATAACATTTACAATTTATATAAAATAATATGTAAAAAAACCCACAGCCTGAAAAATAACTTATGACAATGATATATTGGACAAAGAATGAATCTGTAAAATTTATAGAAAACCTCAACACATCAATGAAAAAAGACTATGAACTTAAGAAAGGTAGAAGAAATGAACACACATTTCATCTAAAGACATTCAGGTGGGCAGTGAGCATATGAAGTAATGCTCACGTTATCAGCCCTTCAAGAGATGAAAATCAAAACAACAATGAGCTATCCCCTCACTCTAATATGAATAGTAACTCACTAAAAAAATAAAAAACACTCACTGCCATTGAGTTGATTCTAATTCATAGATACCCTCTATAGCAGCAGTTTTCAACCTGTGGGTTGTGACCCCTTTGGGGGTTCTCAGGGAAGAGATGAGCCAGTCAGGGTTCAATGTAGCAATGATGAAACCTACTACTTTCCTCTAGTTCCTAAATGCTTCCTCCTCCCCCACTATCATGTTCCGAATTCTACCTTACAAGTCTGCGTAGACCAGAGGATGTACACTGGTACAGATAGGAACTGGAAACACAAAGAATCCAGGGCGGTTGATCCCTTCAGGACCAGTGGTGTGAGTGGCGATACTGGGAGGGTCGGGGGAGGGTGGGTTGGAAAGGGGGAACCGATTACAAGGATCTACATGTGACCTCCTCCCTGGGGGA
>NW_022103902.1:4316702-4336123 GCF_000313985.2 Echinops telfairi | reverse complement strand
GTTAGTGTATCTATAGATCTATCAATCCTAGGCTTCATATACAGAAAACTATACAAATAGCAAGCAAGTAAGCAAACAAACAAAAATCCTAGAATCAAGACTAGACAAACCCTTAAAAAAAACCCAATTAGAAAGAAAGTAGAAAGTATTGAAAACTAAAACAACTTAAGAATGGGTCTAAAGGCACATCAAATGACAAGGCATTACATTTTAACCTAACTACAGTAGACATTTTAATCTCCGCAAATTGACTTCACAATGCTCTCTGTTGGATAGCAAAGCATCAGAGGTTTGATCCAAGTGGGAACCCTGAAAACAGAGTTAGGGCTTTCACTGCCTCCACAGCCCTCTGCAAATGGCTTGTTCACCATTTACTCTCCCATCTCATTCCCCACTCAGGTTTGGATTTTATTCTATACTATCATTGGAGCATACAGTTTGCTGTACTTCTTCCATGTGAACTCAATTGATGCCTCCCTTCAATGGCTTCTTGTTTGAAGACAAGCCTTTCAGACTGCAGAAGCTATTATTTCTGATGGCCGAGCACCATCTGATTTCGTCACCACACTTAATTATACACCCAAGTGTTCAATGATCTCTTCATGAGGGCAGGTATCAAGCAAAGTGTTGCCACAAGAACTAATTATTCTTAGATTGGAGCTAGAATTAAGTGTGAGTTCAAAATACATGCATATATCTCTGTTTCACTTTAGAAGCATCCTTATCATTTTATGACAGAGAACATTGTCAATCATCCCTGAGGGGCATATGGTGATTCAATTGACAGTGTCAAACTAGTCAATGGTATGGAATTTAAAACTGTTGGCAAAAGGAAATCATAAAAGTATAGACCAGCATCAGACCTCAGTAAATGAATTGTTGATTTGTACCGATTAAACTCTTAGATGAATACACACTGTTTACACCAACAGTGGTGCTGGTGATAGGGGAACATTTTCAATAACACCCGTTAACAAAGGCAGCACGATGACGAACAGACTCACACATGTCATAAGAAAGCAAGGAGGGCATTAAAATAGTAAATATTTAGAACTCCTGGGCCACCACTCGTTGGGTAGCCTCAAAGCAAGAGATCTGAATCAGAGCCCAATGGCCCCAGTGCCATAGCTGTGATGTAGCAGTCGTCTACTTGTTCTCCTACTAAGTTGTTTCAGTCTTAAATTCAAGGGAGGATGTTGGTACCCTAAATCTGCTCCCAGTGAGTCTGACGTCAAGACCAGTGCCCAGTGTAGGGTTTCCATAACAAAACCATCTGCTGTAGACTACGAAAGATGTTGTGCCCCTCAAAAGGGCAGGATCTAAAGTTCCAGTAGTCTATAGCCCAGGGCTTGGGTCCCAAGGGCTGGACGGAAACTAGGTCAAATGTGTCCAGTTAGGAATATCGTACCAGACAGATTCTCTCCTGGGGTTCTATTTTAAGTACCGTTAAGCCTTTTTCTCTGATGGTAGATCGCTGCACCCGGTTTACCCATCAACTGAAATGAAGTCACCTATCTAGAGACATACATGTCTTGCTCCTCGAATCTGAACTTGAATTACCAGTAAGGTAATTGTACCACTGTGGTAGGAGTGTCTATTGATTTGGGGTGAGCTTAGCACAAGGCTATACGGCAGCAACGGAACAGTCTTCTTCCACTCGCTTCATCTTGAACAACAGACGCCAGCTGAAGTAAGGAGACCACGAATCTTGAGAGGAGTTGGTGTCACGTTTCCGCCACCGAGGGTCTAGTGGGCTTTAGCTCTAGCCCAATGCCTACCCTTAGTGCCAGCGGGCTCCTTAAGAGTCCGCTTTGTCAAATAGAGTCACCAAGTGTTAGGGCAACATATTGGCCTTTTCTTAAAAATATAATACTGCTGAAATTATAAGCTGGTAAATACTTTCAGAAGTATTTTGACTGTATGAACTTAGTGGACATGACATAGTTTGATCGCATTCATGCAACGGACACCATGAATATAATCAAAATACTTCTGTAAATATTTATCAAGAATTCCACCATGATCATATTGGCAAAAAGAAAAGTCTTACCACCAAATGGCCTCTGACTCATGGGGATCCCCTGAAGACTATTCCAAGGAATTTTCAGTGAGCGATATTTCAGAAGCAAATTGCCAGACCTTTCCTCTGAAGCATTTTAATAGACCTCAGCATCCATTTATTTAGTTTAAAAAATCCTTTTGTGTGTGTTTGTAGCAGCCAGGGGCAGTAGCAGAGGCATCGACTGTTTGCATCCCTCACGTGATGCCATCAAGTAGATTCCAACCCAAAGCAGCAGATTCAGGGCTGCTGAGTCTGTGGGTCTTTGCAGGACGGAGGAGCCTCATCTTTCTCCTGCGGAGTGGCAGGTAGGTAGGTTTTGGTATTATCCTTGCTAGTGGTAGTCCAACAGTTTGGGATGGTGCCCCCAGGGCTCCTTCGGACCATATCCTTTCCATACTTAGATGTTATGTGTTGCCGAACTAGTGTGGGGTCTCATGGTAGTTCATAAAAAATTAACGTTCGTTTGATTCATAGTAATTCTGAGCAATAGTTATCTAGCTCAGTCATTTATTTCTTTTTGTAAAATTATTTTCTTTACTAACTTTGATTCTATTTGTTTTTCTGTTGACTTGTAATATCTCATAATAAAAATAATATATAATTTCCATTTACTAGGAACTTCACAAAGTTCATAAAACTATGGAAGTAAAAAAATAATAGAATTTTCCGTGAACTTTTTGATGTCCCATCGTGCATCATGTACAATATTGGTATTTATCATTTTAGGTTTTTTGTCTTTTTTCTTCATCCCCATATTTTTATACATATATATTCCAAGTAATTCATGTCTCCTTTAGTAGTTTGTCTTATATATTATAGAGAATCCTGACCCATATAAAGTAATATAAAAATCCCTTATCCATGTCACTCTAACAAGTTTTATAGTTTTATTCTTAAATTCAAATACTTGATTAATTTCAGATCTTTCTGGTATATTGCATTAATTACAAATGTAATCTCAAAAATGTCCAATACAATTTAGTAAATGCCTATTTCATATGAAATTTATAATGTTGCCATTCGACTCATGCTTATATTGATGGATATTAGCAAGAAATTTCTTTTAAGTAGAGAAAAAATACTGTAGACTGACTATCCTAAAATTCTGCAGCCCAAATCAGAAATGTTTACAAGGAACAATATTATGACAAAATCACTAAAAGAACAAAGTATAACTGAAATGTCAACACTTTATGCCACATGTAATAGAATATCACTGAAGTTTATGTAATATTTAGAACAACAGCTTGGATTTATTTTTAGTGATAAATAATAATAATAAAGTACTACCTGACTTTGCAATTGCAAATTGATGTTAAATTAAAATGTTTGAAAGCAATGTGATAATTTTCAGTAATCTAGCCAGAGAATGCACTAGGTAAACATTTAAACTACCCAGGCAATATTTTTTAGCTATCAAACTTGTTCCACTCCTCAATTCCTCCAGAAGAAAACACTTAAGCTGACATTTCAAGGGCAAAATTTAGTGGGGTTAGAATTAATAATACTCCACTGTAACTTGTAATTGGTGGAAATCTGTTTACTTCTACTCTGTTCTCCCTCTGTGCTTAAATGTTCTCTTAACTCCTCTGTGAACCCCAAGGTGAACTTCAGAGGTTCACTAAAAGGTTTCTTCCTTTTGGCAGCGGAAACGGCTGACTGTATAGATAGCTAAGCTTTAAACTGCATTCCCGTACTTTGCAAAACCATCAACATTTTCCTCACAACTGGCTATTTTCCATTTTTGATATGATGAGAGCCCAAACAAGAGTTAGTTAAGAAGCAAGAATTGTTTTAAAAGTAAACTAAGATTGGTAATGATATCTTGGAGAGAATTCAGGCTATATACTCATTGCATTGATCCTAATAAGCTTAATTTAATTTTAAAATTGATGTTGTTGTTAGAGTCCGTTGACTTGGCACCTATCGATCCTACATACAACAGAATGAAACACTGACCAGTCTTGCAGCATCCTGCAATGTGGTTATTATGTTTGAGCCCATAATTGCTTCCATGGTCAAGCCATCTCAATGGAGATCTTATTTTTCATTGACCTTTGCTTTACCCAGACTGATGTCCCTCTCCAGGGTCTCCTCTCTGCTGATCACATGTCCAAATTACACAAGACACCATCTTGCTACCCTAGCTCCGTAGGAGCCTTCTAACTGCACATATCCCATGACAAAAATGACTTAATTCTTCTGACAGTCCTTGGCATAATGAATATTTCTCATCAATACCCTGATTCAAAAGTGTTCTTCAGTCTTTCTTATTACTCCCAGGCCGGCTTTTGTATGTACACGAGGCAACTGAAGATACCAGGAAGAATGTCGTCCTCAAGAGGAAGTTCTTGCTTTTTCTCACCTTGAAGAAGTTTTTTGCAGCAGATTTACCCAATGGAAGCAAACCGAAACACCAAGATCTCTGCCAAGCAGTCAACTCCCATTCAGAGACCCGATAACGAGATCTCAAAGACTTCATCTTTCTCCCAGAGATCATCTGCTGGGTTTGAACTGCTGACCTGCCTATTGGTCATCAAGTGACTAACCCAAAGTGTGGAAACAATTGATTTCATGAACACTTCTTCCATTCGCATGGGTATGTATCCGAGTGAAATGAAACCTTCCACAACTTCAATGTTCCATGTGTATGCTCACCATGTATGGCATTGACCAAAAAAAGGATTTGCAATGACTAAGTTGTTGGCTTTGAAAATGTTTCTCATGTGATCTTTAGCAATGTTTCTATCACTAATACTATCTCCAATGCTTTCATCTTCTTTATTCTTGGCATTCACATTATAATCATCAGTAATTATTAATGCAAATGGATGGCATACATGATCAATTTCAGACTATAAAGGTTGATGAAAATCTTCCATTTATTGGGCTTCCGTCTTAGGGGTTGGTGTTTAGATTTGAATGATAGTTGTGCCCTCTGACCATCCTTCAGACACACAGATTTAGCCTATCACTGGCAGCAATGCTCTTCAGGGCACATGTTGGCACTTCTTTCTGATAATGAATGTGATACCCTTTCAATCTGTCATTTCTTGTATATAGCAATCTAATATAAAACCTCCAAAGGGCGCACACTCACAGTTTCTACTCACCTATGCTTAGGGCCTTCATCCTCAAGCATTCGATTTCCTTGTGAAGACTTCTAATTTCCTTGATTTAAAGATAGGACTTGGGTTACATTTTGTTTTTCTTGAAAAATTGTTGCATTCTGTAAACATTTAAAAATTGAATTGAACGTATCTATAGGATTAACCCAAATTTTTCATTAATATTGGAGAAAGGAAGATGAAATAAACCTCTAGGGTCACATGTACACAGAGCTGTATTTCACCATGTGAGGACAATTTGGAGGGGTCAGGCATAGTATTTCATGCTTGGCCTTTATTACTTAGATGAAAAGCAAGCCAAAGTTAAAGTTCTGGTCTCTATGTTTTATTTATGATCAAGTTTATCAACTACATAAACCTGTTTTTCAATCATACAGATAGGATAGTTGAACGTGTTCTATGACTATAGTTTTCTCCTTCTTGTGTATAGATTTACTGGTCATCATCGGATAGCTTTGGCATAATATTCGGAAATATTTGATATATTTGTGTAATTTAGTTAGTTAAGCCATAAATTTCATAGAAAACCAGAGACCTTAGGTTTCTTATGTTTGAACATGTTAGTCAGGAATGAGAATAGCTTTATTCTAAATCTCTGATTGCTATTTTTGTAACTTAGTATAGAATGTTAACTCTAGAACCATTTACATGTGAATTATCCTGAGAAGCATTGCTGTGAAAATTGAATATAACTGATTATTGTACGGCTTTTAAATGTTCTGCCATTCTTAAGTCACATCAATCAATTGCAATCATTAATCAGGTTGAATTCAATGGTTTGGTCGAACACTTAATATTGATTTTAGCTGAAATTTCAATGCAATTATAACTTAATGGTAAGTAGTGTGAATGATATTTAAATATAATCTAATTTAAGCTGTCAATGAAGTGACAGCCGGAAAGAAATGAAGAAACACTACAAAGAAGGACAAATTCTGTACCCTGGAAAGAAAATAACAAGAAATTTGTCCTGAGATTGCGGAGGAAAGCAGCTGAAGGGTTTCAGAAAAGCAAGAAGAAGAGATAATAGATCTTTGTTGTCACACTTAAGTTCAGTGTTACCACAAATGTTCTTATGGAAATGCTCTGAGGTCCAAAGAGATAACAAACAAACAAACAAGAAAAGACATTTGGAGCATTAGTAGACAACTTTGATTTCAAATTTCCAAGAACTTTGGTTCCAGTGGTGGTAGTTAAAATTCAAGATTATCCAAAGCCCTACTGTAGGTAATGGGACATCCCTTTACAGAAGGGTCACGGGGAGGAGACGATGAGCCAGTCAGGGTGCGGTGTAGCAATGATGAAACATGTAACTTTCCTCTAGTTCTTAAATGCTTCCTCCCTCCCACTATCATGATCCCAATTCTACCTTACAAATCTGGCTAGACCACAGGATGTACTGGTACAGATAGGAACTGGAAACACAGGGAATCCAGGACAGATGATCCCTTCAGGACCAGTGGTGAGAGTGGCGACACCTGGAGGGTGGGGTAGAAAGGGGGAACTGATTACAAGGATCTACATATAACCTCATCTCTGGGGGGTGTTCAACAGTAAAGTGGGTGAAGGGAGGCGTCAGGCAGTGTAAGATATGTCAAAATAATAATAATTTATAAATTATCAAGGGTTCATGAGGGTGGGTGATCAGGGAAGGAAGGGAAAAATGCCAAGGGCTTAAGTAGAAAACAAATGTTTTGAGAATGATGAGGGCAGCAAATGTACAAATGTGCTTGACACACAATGGATGGATGTATGGATTGTGATAAGAGTTGTATGAGCCCCCAATAAAATGATTGTTTTAAAAATTCAAGATTATCTCCCTAAATAAAAATCCAAACCAGAAATTTTAAAAAAGAATAACATTATTGCAGAATGGTGAATTTTTAGCAAAATCCATCTCAAATTTTAATACTTGGCTGTATGCAACAACCCCAAAAATGATAACATGTAGAAGTATCTTGGACTGTTTCTAAGTAATAAGACCACCTAACTTCTCAAATTAGACATTGTTTTATGAGTGTTTGGAAGCAATATAACTTCATCAGTAATGTAAGAGATTGTGCTATGCAAACATTTAAAAAGCTGAAGCAATATTTTTAGGTAGCAAACATGTCCCACTCCTTTTACCCCACCACAAGAATACTCTTAAGCTGACATTTCAAGATCTCAACCAAATAAACGCCCTTTCGGGTGATGGTGTGTGTGCCTTAGGGGTTGGGGCTGGAGTTCAGTTTAGGGTAAAATGAACCAGGTTCTTTACCCCGGATCCTGAAATCCATTTGTGTCCTTCAGCCTTAGGACTGGCAGTTGAACTTGAGGATCTGTGCTTATGCAGATTCACTTTAGAGGTCTCGGAGAGGTGTGTTATGTAATCCGTTGCTAACTGAAAGGTTGGAGATTCGTTTACGTCCACTCAGCGATACCTCAGAACAAAGACCTAGCAATGTAGTGCCTTACAATCAGCCCCTGACAGCCCTCTCACATACGGGTCTCGTCTAACGCACGTGTGTTTGCTGTGAGTTGAAATCAAGTGCATAGCAAATGATAACCAATGAAGAGATGATCCGAGGACCTGAATTTCAAAATATGGTCCTCTCACTGGGGCAGCATTGACTTTACCTGAGGACCTGTTAGAAAATAAAATTACAGACCCTAACTCATATATACCAAGTTCGAAATTGAGCATGGGCCCAAAATGTATGCTTTAATAAGCCTTCTGAGAGGTGCTGGCATAGGCTAACATTTGAGAAACAGTGATGGAAGGAATGTGTTGTACGAATTGATAGTTGAACAAAAATAGGAGGTATGAAATGTAAATGGCTGACTGCACATACATCATATCCTCCTCTTTTTCTGAAATTCCTCCAAATTGACAGTGCATGATATTTCAGATAAAAATAAATTAGCAAGTAAATAAATCCTAGGGAATAAAAACTTGCTGGGAAGTAATCAGCAGACTCTATCTGGGAGCAATTTCTGCAAAGGAGAATATGGATAATATAAAAATGATGGCAAAATCAAATTCATCTGAAGAATCATTTGCAGCATATACATAACATAGTAAACTTTAAAAACATGTTTTATAACCAGGATAATCTGGCTGCTGATGGCAAGTTGATTAAATTAGTGATTAAAGGCTAAGGAAGAGAGATTGCATCCTATTTTAAAAGATAAAGCTATCCACAGCACTGGAAAGCAGAAGTTTAAGTACTGGAAATGATCTGGGTTTGTTTGTGTTTTTTTGGGTTTTTTTGAGTACTGGACATCATGTATCATCATGATAAGAAGGGAGAAATATTCCCACCTGGGAAAAGAAAAGAAACTGGCCAACAACCGGAAGGAAATGTGCCATCCTTTCTAGCATGGACTAAATTGTGTGCTTCCAAACTGTACGTTGAAGTCTTCATCCCTGTATCAGTGAATGTGAGTCACCTTGTTTTCAAACAAAGAAATCATGTTTTTCTCTGCAGGAGTTATAAATTAAGTTCATGACCTATTAGAGAGGGTGGATCCTACTATTAATCTCTCCCTCTTGGAGTCTTTTAAGAGAGAAAGACAGACACTGAAATCGAATCTAATGACGGGTTAAACCAGGCTGTGACTTTATAGGATGCGTGTATAAGCATCAAAGAAGGCAAGCATTGCTAGAACCACCAGAAAGAGTCGGACAACTGGTCCTCTCTTGAGGCCTCCAGAGCAATAAGCCTGGATGGGATCCCGATTAAGACTTAGGCCTCCAAAACTGTGAGAAATTTAAGTTTTCATCTTTAAAGCAACCCACTTTGTGTTTTTGTTTGTTTTTTGCAGCTGTAGGAAACTGACATTTCTATCTTTAAGCCCACACTTAATCATGAAATAGTTAGACTTGCTATGGCAGTTCATTCTGCTTTGCTGACCACGTCATATTCTGTAGGTAACCCTGAGCCAGGGACAGGTGTGTGAGCTGCTAATATCAACTATGTGTGTGTTTGTATTCAAAAGCCTAAATATTTGAGAGAAACAAACTTTATCAACAGAAGGTAAAACATACAAACAAGGAAACATCAACAACACAAATCTTCAAAGATTATTAAAAGCAAAGGAGAAAGTTAATAAATGTAGCTACATTTATATAATGACACACTATCCTATAAAGCTAGAAAATGAAGCATAGACATGTAAATAACTTATAAAAAGGAAATGATATGAATGAAAGAGGAAGTCAATAAATTATAAAATGGAATGCTTTAGTTTCTTTAAAAAAGCAAATAGCTGACTCCTTGTGAAGAAATGTATGAAATATATAGCTTTGAAAGTATGAAATATATAGCTTTGAATGAGACTAACAAAGCATACATAAAACACTAGATGAGGACAGATCATAAATATCATTAAAAAGGAAAATGAATCAAATTATGAAAAATTGCTTTAGTCAAGTATCTATTTCTAATTATGGATATTGAGCTGAAATGATTAACTTTCCAACTCTATGGATTAGAAAGTTCGGAGAGATCTGATGCTGTTAGCGGTGAGGCCACTAGCTTAGTTTAACCAGGGGTCGAGATGGTCGATCTGAAGAAGGTAGGCAGTAAAGCCGAAGGAAAACTTGAAGGACCCTATTATGTTTCCTTTGATGTTTTTTGTTTGGTTTGTACACGAACCTTATTATTTTGCAACAACTACTGGGTGGCAAAAATGTTATGTGCTAGGCTGGTAACCAAAATGCTGGCAAGTTTGCAACCACTCAGAAGCACCTTGGAAGAAAGTCCTGGTGATACTTCAGAGAAAACACCCATTGAGAACCGTTGGGAGTGCAGTTCTACCCTGATTCAAATGAAGTCTCTGTGAGTTGGAATCGAGTCGAGGATATTTGGTGGGGTAGTTTACAAATGAGGGAACCATAAAGTTAATAGGACTCTAGTATAAATATATGGAAATACTTATTTTTAATTCATTTTTTCTAGCAGTGGTGGCTATGGTTAACCTCTTTTATATTTCATAATTTTGCTCATTTATTTCAAAAATTTCCTAAATAAACCAGTTAAAATGCCAAAGTCTCTTCTAGGAGTAGAAAATCCCATTGACTGTGAATACATGTGGGTTAAGTAGGCAAGGAAAAGACAATGCTCAAATATACAAAGTAGTCACTGCTTCAACAAGAACAAAAAGGATTATACAGATTTAGTTTCAGTGCTTGAATCTTTCCAATTCAATCACATTAGAATAGTTATGTACAATTTAGTCTACAAGAAAGTGGCCTGTGAATATAATATTGTGTTCTTAATTCTTTGTTAATCTAATTCGTTTGCTCATGCGACACAATAAGCCATGTTCACAAATTTGCTCTTGAATCAAGAAGAAAGCAAAACGAGAATTCCGGAACAGCGTGTCTTCTTTCACATCTTGATATTTTCCAGCCCTTTGATAGGGCGGCTCGTAAGGGGAGATGACTTACTGGGGAAATTAAAAATATGTGACAGCACTTTTTTAATACAAATGTCCCCTGAAGACAAGCAAACATCAGTTCACTGTTGGAAGGATCTGCTGAAATGCTCTGGGTGGTCTTTATGTACTTCCTGGTGGGCAGCTTGTTTGGCTAAAGGCAGAGAAATTGAACTTCAAGGATTTTGAAATTATCAGAACGGTAAGAAAATACGAGAAAATAAGAACAAGAGGAGACATTATGACTTAGGGAGCAGGGCAGGTTGCTAAAGCATTCATCTGCAGAAGAGAGCTATTCATGGGTGGCTCATGTGGCTTTTCATGAAGAAACGATTGAATCTCCCAAATACCATATATATATATTTGGGAGGTACTAAATATATAAAGATTTGGGAGGTACTAAATATCTATATCTCCCAAATCTTAGGAAGGCCAGAGACTCAACTTTATCTTGTTTTAATCTCCTCTAAATTTATTTATATGAAATGTAAGAAATGGTGAGTCTTCCAAAGATGTGCATTATCAGGACTTAGATTCAAAGTGCAACCACATGGCCCTTAGGGAGCTTTCTGTATAATCCAGTGAGGTCAGAGGCCAGATGGACAACTGCTCTCTTACCTGCCTGCTGTCTATTATGCTCTGAAACTTATTAAGTGAATATTCTTAAATCCAAGAAAGGGCAAGACTATCTTTCCTTCTCAATTTCCACAAAGAGAAAATGTTGTCCTTGAATGAGAGTACATCTCTTCTCTACATATGATGGTAGTCCACATTATTGAATACATAATCACAAAACAAATAGTTTTAAAGTTCATTCTATGTAGAAAGAAATCCAGGTGCTTAAAAATATGTGCTTCACACGAGACATTTTCTGAGAACATGTTATATTGAACAACATCAGTTAGGAATAGTTTTCACGTGTTCTTTTTGTACCATGGCATTTTAACTAAGATATTACTGGCTGACATTAAATAAAATTTGGATTGGTTTTTTTAAAAAATGAATAATGTGGTCGTTCTCTCAACCACATAGTGTTTACATTCTCTTTCAGATTGATGTTATCGAGGTTAAATATAGGATGTCATGTCAAAAGATGGACATAAATATGAAATTTTAAAAAGAGGAGGGGGTAGACCACAAAGCACAATAAAGTGGCATAAAAAATCGGAATTGTACTTCTTGTGAAGCAACACACAGGTTCCATCCAATTTATGCGAGTCACTGAACCTCACGTCTCTACATGATCTGCACAATTGATCCCATTTATGATCTTAAGTTCTGTTCTACCTAGTAACAGGTTCTTCTGATATCAGAACTTTAAAGATATTTCTTTAATCAATTTATTGGGGCTCATACAATTCATCACAATACATAGATCAATTGTGTAAAGCACATCTATACATTTGTTGCCCTCATTATTCCCGAAATTCGCTTACCTCTTGGGTTCCCGGAATCCGCTCATTTTCCTTTTTTTTTCCCCCCACTCCCCTTCCCTTCCTCCTCCCCTTTCCCCCATGCACCCTTGATAATTTATAAATTATTATTGTATCTTATATTACACTGTCCGGCGTCTCCCTTCACCCACCCTTCTGCTGCCCGTCCCCCAGAGAGGAGGTTATATGTGGCTCCCTGTGATCCATTCCCCCTTGCTACCTCCCCCTTCCCTCCTGGTATCGCCACTGTCACACCTGGTCCTGAGAGGTTCTTCTGTCCTAGATTCCCTGTATTTCCAATTCCCATCTGTACCGCTGGGGTCCTGGTAGTTGGGGGGAGGAAGCGTTTAACTTTAAAGATATTTTAATGGTTCATTGGACTAATTGTTCCCACGTGTTTCAGAAGAGGCTATAGAACAAGGGATATTGGTGCTGAGGTCAGATGGATCTTGTCAGAAGACAAAAAATGCCAGAAAGATGTTTACTTGAGTTTTATTGATTATTCGAAGGCATTCGACCGTGTGGACCATAGCTCACTATTGATGCCTTGAGAAGAACGGGAATCGCACAGTCGTCCATTGTGCTTGTGACAAACGTGTATATGCATCAAGAAACAGTTGAGCAAACAGAAAAACGGAGCAGGGCAAGAAAGGTGTGAAGCAGGGTTGTGTCCTCTCACCACACGTAATCAATCTGTATGCTGAGCAAACCGGCAAGGAAGCTGGATCCTAGAGGAAGCTGTGCCATCAGGATTGCAGCAAGGCTTATTAGCAACTTGTGATACGCAGATAACACAACCTTCCTTGCTGAAAGTGAGGAAGACTAGAAGACCTTGCTGATGAAGCTCAGGAGTCCCAGCCTTTACTATGGATTACCAATCAACGTAACTGAAACCAGATGACCATGACTGGACCAAGTGGTAGCATCATGATGAATGGAAAAAAGGTTGAAGTTGTCAAGGATTGTGGATAGTTGTTTGTATCCACAATCAACGATCATAGAAGACGCAGTCCATAGAGAAGAATATGTGAGGATTACTAGAAAAAAAGAAAACGAATATGTGTTGCATTAGGTAAATCTGCTGCACAAGACTACTTCAGAATGTTGAAAAGCAAAATTTTAGTTTGAGGACTAAGGTGCGCCTGACCCACGCCATGGTTTCTTCCATGGGCACACATGCATGTGAGAACGGAAGAAGGAACAATGAAGAACCAATGCATGTGAGTTTCAGTGCTAGAGAAGAATATTGAAAGAACCTTGAATTTCTAAAAAGACAAACAACACTTGTCTTGGTAAAAGCGTGGCCAGAGTGTTCCTTAGAGATGCGAAGGCTGAGATTTCATTTCACATTGCTCGGGCATGTTTTCCAGAGAGAGCAGTCCTTGGAAAAGGACATCGTGCCTGGGAAAGTAGAGGGGTAGTGATAAGGAGCAAGGCCCTCAAGGAGATGGACTGATTGACCCAGGGGATACAGCAATGGGCTCCAGCATAGGAACAGTTGTGAGGAGGGCTCAGAATTAGAGGGTATTTTGTTCTATTTTGCATAAGGTCCCTAGGGGTTGGAACTGACTGGAAAGTGTCTAACATGAACATAATAGTATTTTCTTCCGTGGTCCTTAACTCTTTCAAATATCCTAGCATCTTCTCCTTCTTTCATTGTTGGTTCCTAACCCCCTTACTGCGCATTGTCTTCTCTTTCACACAAGTTGACATGCATCTGTCTTCCAGCTGTTGATTCCCCGTAGATCTAGGATTCATCCTAAGTTCATTTTATATATATGGTGTGAGATAGGTGTCCTGTTTTATTTGCAAGTGGATATTGAGTTTTGCCAGCAACATTTGTTAATAAGACTATCTCTTCCACATTCAATGTGTGTCAAAATCTTTTGTCAAAGAACAGTCCTCTGTATGTTCGAACACTTACCTCTGGGTTTTCAGTATGTTCCATTCGTTTACGTATCCATCATTACAGTGATACAAGGATGTTTTGACTACTATGGCTTAGAGACAGGAAGTGAGACTTTCTACTAGGTGTTTCCTTAGTATATTTTCTCTTATTTGGAGTCACTTTACTTCCCCTATGAAGTCGTTCCCCTCTTTAAGGAATGATGCTGGGAATGGGATCAAGAATGCATTAAATCTTCACTGAAGACAAATGGGTGCATAAGCAAATGTGGTGAAGAAAGCTGATGGTGCCGGGCTATCAAAAGATAGAGCCTCTGGTGTCTTAAAGGCTTGAAGGTAAACAAGCTGCCATCTAGCTCAGAAGCAACAAAGCCCACATGGAAGAAGCACACCAGCCTGTGTGACCATGGGGTATCCAAGGGATCAGGTATCAGGCATCAAAAAACAAAAAATCATATCATTGTGAATGAGGGGGAGTGCGGAGTGGAGACCCAAAGCCCATCTGTAGGCAACTGGACATCCCCCTAAGGAAGGGTTACGGGGAGGAGAAAAGCCAGTCAGTGTGCAGGGAAGCAATGATAAAACATATAAATGTCCTCTAGTTCTTAAATGCTTCCTCCCTTCACTATCATGATACAAATTCTACCTTACAAATCTGGCTAGACCAGAGGATGTGCACTGGTACAGATAACACCTGGAAACAGGGAATCCAGGACAGACGATCCCTCCAGAACCAGTGGTGAGAGTGGCGATACTAGAGGGTGGAGGGAAGGTAGGGTGGAAAGGGGGAACCGATTATAAGGATCTATAAATAACCTCACTCCTGGGGGATGGACAACAGAAAAGTGGGTGAAGGGAGACATCGGACAGTGTAAGATATGACAAAATAAGGATAAATTACAAATTATCAAGGGTTCATGAGGGAGGGGAGGGGAGGGAGGGGAAAAATGAGGAGCTGATATTACGGGCTCAAGTAGAAAGCAAATGTTTTGAGAATGATTATGGCAACAAATGTACAAATGTGCTTTACACAATGGGTGGATGTATGAATTATGATAAGATTTGTACGAGCCCCCAGTAAAATGATTTTAAAAGACTTTTAGATCATTTGGGTAGTATTGACATTTTCACAATGTTACACATAATTTTGTCTTTATTCAGATATTTTCTTTTCTTAAATTCCTAAAATCTTATATAGCAGATCAAAAAATTTTGTTTTCAAGTCAACTAATTTGGCATTTCATTGATTCAATTCTTCTTTGATCTTTTAATTTTTTAACTTCTGAAACTAATATTAATGTTCTGTGGTTTTTAGATGCTGTTTTTGAATGGTTTCTTTCTTTATTGCTGTGAGTTCTTATAGTCTTTTCCCAATTTTTCTAAAGTTGTGACTTCTGACTGATCTCGGTTTCCTTGGTTTTGTCTATAATTGTCTTGATCTTTCTCTTAACCCTTTGAAGAATCCTGCACTCTATTATTTGGGGTTCTTTTTGAGATAATTCTAATGCCTTTCTTGCTGGGAAATCTATTCTGCTCTGTGTATTGATAGTTCATATGAGCCATTTCTGTTTGTCAGTTTCTTTGGGTAAACAGAAATTATATGTCATCCCTGAGATATAGTTGGGTTGTGTTTGTAGTTAACTGATTGCTTGTTGGTGAAACTTTATCCATGGCCACGTGGGTGTGATAGGGAACATGTGTGCATATCGATCTTTGCTGTTCATATAGCACAGCTCAGGGCTGTTTTGGGTGGTATTTTCATGTATATATTGATGATCTACTAGTACAGGAATGCATAGTGATTACATCCTACTACTGACGAGGTTGGGCTGTGTAAGCACAAAGAATATCGTGCCTATGAGGGGGACAAGGAAGAAAAATACAACCAAAAATAAATAATGGAATATAAAAAATTAAACTAGGTAAACGACAGCAAAGAAAAAAATATACATATATTATGACTAGGGTAATAAAGTAAAAGAAAGATATTTTTAAAAATAGGGTAGTGAAATATACATTCAAAAAATATAATAAGCAAAATTAGGTAGGGGAAAAAAGAGGAAGAGGATCCAAACCCAAGAACACCTGACATCAAGTTGATTCCAATGCATAGAGACCCCATTTCGATATCCAAGTCTTTAAATTTTTATGAAAATATTTTTTATCTTTCTCCTAGGAACAAGTGAATTTGAACCACTGACCTTGCAGTTAGCAGTCCAAAGCTTACCCAAGAGCATTATCAGACCATTTCATTATGCTGTTGTTGTTGCTAGGTGCCCTCAGATTGGTTCTGAGTGATAGCAATGGAACAAAATACTGCCCCACCCTGAGCCATCCTCACACCTATTTGTAAGTTTGAAAGCATTGCTGTAGCCATTTTGTCAAGGCCATGTCTCTTATGACTGCCTCGTTATTTTACCAAGCATGTCTTCCTCCAGGGACTGGTCTCTCCTGACAACATGTTCAAACTATATGAGACCAAATCTAGTCATCCTTGATTCTAATGGTCACTCTAGCAGTATTTCTTTCAAGGCAGATCGATTTGTTCTTTTGGGAGCCCATAGTCCTTCAAATAGTCTTCACTAACAATATAGTTCACGAATAACTTTGATTATTCCTTATTCAATGTCCAACTTTCACTGGCAGATGAGACCTCAAAGTGACATCCTTGCTTTTGAACATTCTAAAGAGGGCTTATGCAACAGATTTATCCAATGCAATGTGTAGTTTGTTCCCCTGATTGTTTCTTTCATGAGCATTAATTGTGGATCCAAGCAAGACAAAATCCTTGGCAATTTCAATCTCTCGTTCCATTTATCATGTTACCTATTGGTCCAGTTGGGAGGAATTTTGTGTTCTTTACACTGAGTTGTAATCCATACTGAAGGCTGGGGTCCTTGATTTTCGTCAGCAAGTGATTCAAGTCCTCCTCATTTTCAGCAAGGAAGGTTGTGTCATCTGCAGATCAGAGGTTGTCCATAAGTCTTTCTCCAATTCTGCTGCCGCATTCTCCTTCACATACTCCCATTTCTCTGACGATTTGATTAGCATACTGTGTTAGTCTGGGTGCTTTAGAGAAACAAATCCAGAGAAACTCATGTATAAGGGAGAGTTTTATATAAAGGTAAGTGCACATCAAGAAAACATCCCAACCCAGTGCTGCCCAAGCCCACAAGTCCAACATTAACCCATATGTCGAACACCAATCCACAAAGTCCTCCTCCATCTCACAAAACACACACTTGATGCCGACTGCAGGAGGAAAGCTGAGTCAGTGAATGTGTAAGCATCTCAGCATTGGCAGGGGTCTCCACACGGCTGCATCAGGGTAGGCCCATGTGGCTTCTCCTTAGGAATGTCTTGCAAGAAATGAGCCTTCCCAGCTGAAGCAGGGAACTGGCTAAGGTAGCTGCACCTTGGTCTGACCATCAGAAAGTAACAGACCAGAGAGCTAGAAAGACGAGGTTCAGCAAGCCATTTATCTCTCTGCCCTTCAATTAATCTCACATGTGTTTATCGGCCAGGTTAGCACCATAAACTTTAACTGTCTCATATACAGATTGAGTAAATATGGGGAGAGGCTATAACCCTGATGCACTCGTTTTCCACATTGTTCCCTTGCTCTACTTACACAACTGCCTCTTGGTCAATGTACAGGTACCACATGAGCACAATGTACTGTTGTGAAATTCCCATCTTCTCAAGGTTTGTTGTGACATACACTCAAATGCCTTTGCAGAGTGAATGGAACACGAGTAAACATTTTCTGGTATCCTTTGCTTTCTACGAAGCTCCAGCTGACATCAGCAATGATATCCCTTATTCCACATCCTAGTCTGAATCCCACCTGAACCTCTGGCAGCTTCCTGTCAGTGTACTACTGAAACATTTGTTGGCTGATCTTCAGCAAAATTTTACTCCATGTGATATCAATGATATTGTTCTATCATTTGAGTATTTCGTTAGGACAAGCTTCTTTGGAATGGACACAAATATGAATCTCTTACAGTTGGCCAAGTAACGATTTTCTAAATTTCCTAGTGTAGACAAGTATTTCCAGTGCTTCATCAGTCTTTATAAACATTTCAATTGTTATTCCTTCCATTTCTGGAGCCTTGTTTTGGGCTATGGCCCTCAGGCCAACTTTTCCTTCTACCTTAAGTGCTATTGATTCTTGCTCATGTGCTACTTCTTGAAATGCTTGATTGTCGACATGTTCTTTTTCATACAGTTTGTTTTCTTCATAAATTGCATTCTTGATTTTCTCCCTCACAGTGTATCATATCTTCTATCGTTGTGCAAAGTAGAACAAACCCTGCTGGGTCCTAAGTCATCCTCAGAGCTGTTCCTATGTTTGAGCACATGGTTGCAACCACTGTGTGCATCTACCTCTTTGAGCACTATCCTTTTTTTCACTTCCTTTATACCAAGTGTGACGTCCTTCTACGGGGACTGGAGTCCCTGGATAAAGTTTGCCATCCTCGTCATTAAGGAGCACACTGGCCATACCTCTTCTAAGACAAAGTTGTTTATCCTTTAGGAAGTTCATAGTACTGTCAATGTTTTTCACCAGCACCACAATTTAAACACATTTCATCTTCAGTCTTTTTTTTCAATGTCCAATATTCATATGCATATGCAGCAATTGAAAATACCATAACTTTGGCCAGGTACTCATTCGTCCTTAAAGTAACCTTTCTGCTTTCCAACACTCTAAAGAGGTCTTGTGCAGTAGATTTGCCAAAAGCAAACCTGATCCCCTTGTTGTTTACAAAAGCATCGATTGTGGAGCTGAGCAAGATGAAATCATTGATAACTTCAACCTTTTCTCTGTTTATCATTATGTCACCTATTGATCGAGTTGTGAGAATTTTGGTTATCTTGATGTTGAGTTGTACTCCGTACTGTAGGCTGCCATCCTTGATCTCTGTCAGCAAGTCTTGAATTCTTCCTCACTTTCAGCAGGCAGAGTTTTGCCATCTGTCTGTTTCGGGTTGCTATGAAGTTTTGTTCCACTTCTGATGCCACATCCTTCTAAAACTGTGTGAGGGGCTCAAGTAAAGGGCAGTCAGTCTTCGGATAGCTTCATTCTTCATTAGCCAAATGACCAGCACAGGAGGACTTGTGGGACTTGTGCTAGCCTGACCTTGGTTCTGCAGCTGTCTCTGACCTTGGCGCATTCATTTATTGAGCATGGATTATGTACTATCTAATTGGCGATTGTCCAGCACACAGCTCATATAAGGCCCACAAAATCTTCAATGCCAGCAAACATCACCCAGACCACCTAAGAGAAGTGGTCCCAGCTATCACATTAGGGGTGAATTAATTAAATTTTTGACTAGTCTGACCCACATTGTAAATGTGGCCTGACATAAAAAGGTTCTCCCTCTTTGATTTAAGTTAATAGTTGCTTTGGTCTCCTTAAGAATAATACTTGACGTCGGACAGGGCAAGATATGACAAAATACC
>NW_022103902.1:4311232-4316267 GCF_000313985.2 Echinops telfairi | reverse complement strand
GAATTCCTAGCCATAGGCATTCAATTAGTATATGGTAACTTCTACCTTCTACACATGTGCTTATAATTCCATTTTTTCTAGTGAGTTATCTATTATACTGCTGAAGCAGGATAAAGTATGTTATATTTTGTGTCCCTACCTGACTAGAAGGTGTGACTAAGGTAACTATGGTTTATTTATTTGGGAATGGTGGTGGTCTGCAGAAATTCCTTCATCTTTGATACCTGTATTTAAACAAGAACTCACTGTTTTAACCTGTTTACTTAATAAACAACCCACCAGCTGCCTGCTTAATTAAGAAAAACAGAAACTTGGGATCATGGAACTGACTGATGTTATACTTGGCCCACCTAAGATGTGCAGAAATGGCCTCTACCTAAACTTTGTATATCAGAAGACAAAAACCACACCTTCTATGAAACCCCAGATGTAGACAAGGCACCTTTATTTTTTTGACACTTATCTCTTTTTCCTAATAAACCAAAACAAAAGACTTGTGCTGGGTAGCCTGGTAATGAACACTATCTAGACCTTTGGTACTCCCTTGAGCAAACCACTGCTAGGACTCAGGTACCTATTTTCACCTGTGCTGATAAAATAGCTTTTGGCATTGAGTTGAATTCTGACTCATAGCGATGCTTTAGTTCAGAATAGATCTACATCAAAGAGTTTGCAAGGCGGTAATCTTTATGGAGGAGCCCTGGTGAGGCGGAGGATTACATGTTATGTTGCTGCCTTTGGTATCTGCTGGATATTGATAATGGATTGAAGAAAACTATGATGAAAATATGTACCTGCCCCTGTGGTGACAATCCAATGGATCTTCCAAAATCAATGCAGCCCAATATAGGAAGTTTGCAACCAAGTATGCACTCCGTCTATCCAAAGGATAGTGCCACCTCTATGTTTCAGCTTTAGACTCCCTTGTTATTAATTGTGTATTTGGAGGAAGCTCACAGCTCTGCTTGTGTAGTGTGTTGGGCTACTAACCTCAAAATGAGCAGTTCAAAACCACCAGCCACTCCAATGGAGAAAAAGGAGGCTTTCTACGCATGTAAATTTTTGTTTCATAAACTTATAGGGTCAGTTCTATGCTTGCTGTCCTAGGGGGTCACTATGAGTCAGCACCAATTTGATGGCAATGTCAATGAGTAGTTAATGAGTTAGAGCTGGACTGGTCTTAGTAGGTGGGACTTTATACTATAGGCACCAAACATTTTCTCCTTTTATGTCATCCAATTCATTGTTAAAATGTCCATCATGGCAACTTTTATAAAGCCTGACATGTTGAGTAAGCGTTGTCCTACTAACTACAATGTCAGGGTTCAACCGCATCACCCACTTCTTGAAAAGAAGGTGCATCTATCTGCCCCAATAATGAATAACAGCTTCAAAAACCCTATAAAGGGGTTCTATGAGCTGGAATCAATTCAAATGATAAATTAAAATTCTTTTGGAGGGGATGTTGCTTATATCATCTGATTTCTAGCATTTTGACTACTCTTTTGTTTAGTATCTTTACTAGGGTAGGTGTTTTCTGGTTAGCATGCACATGTAAAACAAATATATCTTCACATATTTTTCAGACTCCAATATGTCTCTCTATGTGCAATAGTCCAACATTTAATGCAGGAGGTTGGGCCCAAGGCAGCAAGACATAACAGGATTCTTTGGACAGTTGGCATTTATGAGAGGGTTTTGAACAATTCATAGAAAATGGAATTAAAATATAATGGAAAATTTCCATGAGCTTTTTGATATCTTATTAGAAAACGTGAAAGGCAAAGAAGAAATGTTGAATAGCCTCATGTCTATGGCAACATACAAGGGACTTTGAAAGACTTGATGTAGGGATAGAACCAGGTTTGAGCATGAGATTTATATAATTTCAAGGGCCTTCGTAGGAAAAAAAAGATCAAAATACAAATTAAAAATCAGATACAAATGTAAAATTTTAGAATAAGAAAATTAATCTTAACAAATTACTAAGGCTTTACAGAATCAGAGCCTCATTTGATAACTTTTTAGGCAATTTACCAAATTTACTAGGAGATTATATATATATATTTATATATATGTACACATGCACACACACACATATATATATATATATATGTTGTGTCTTTACAGAAAGAATATGTGTCAACAATTCCACAGCTCCCAAAATAAAAAATGATTCCATCTAGGCAAGTGTAAGATTACTCGATAGTATAGCTTTTATTAGTTTCACAGTAAATCTTTCCTTGGACTGAGAAGGTTTACGCAGCAGCATTCAATAGCTTGTGCACTCTTTCCTGGACAGGAAACTAATCTCACCGATTGTTTACTAAAACAAGTGTGGTAGTTATAAAATTTGTTTTCAACCTGAAGATAATTTAAAAGTGGAGGGTAGAGTTTAGCCTGTCAATCATCGGGTCATAGGCTGTTGGTGACTCCTGTGGGCAGCCTTCTCATAAGGAAGTAACTGGGAACTTCCCTTCTCTCTCTCTATCTATGTATCTATGTATCTATCTATCTATCATCTATCATCTATCAATCAAAATATCTATCATCTCTTTCTCTATTTCTCTCTGCCTTCACCTTCCTGCTGGCTGACCCTGTCTGTTTCAAACCCAGGGATGCATCCACCACCATTGGGTCCACAAGACTTTGCACCCACTGGCTTGTGATATTCACGCACTCTCAATTATTGCTTATGACTATGTGAGTCTGAAGAGGGAATTATGGACTAGTTTCAGACTTATGTACTTGAGTTGGACTGTGCTGGGATGTTTTCTTGATATAGGAAGCTTCTTGATGGAAAGCTCTTTCTTATACATATATGATTGTTACTGGATTTGTTTCTCTAGTTACCCGGCCTAACACAAGAGTCTTGTCCCTAGTGATGGTCACTCCTTTCTGAACAAATTTCTGTTACTTTCTTTAACCTCCAAAGCTTTGGCATACCTTTACTTCACTTCTTCCTCTCTAACCTTTCTTTAGATGTTCGTATTCATATTTAATATTTCATTTATCTTCTTTGCACAGATGACTCAAAAATTTCTATTTCCTAACCAGTTGTCTCCTCTGAGCACCAGCACTAAATGCCTATTATATATATTCACTAGTGTGAGCCAACTCCCACCACCAAACCAAAACCCAAAAGCACTGCCATCTAGTCCCTTCTGAGTCATAATAACCCCGTACAACAGAGTAGAACTGCCACTTTGGTTTTCCTAGGCTGTGAACTTTTACAGTAGCAGATAGCCTGATCTTCTCAGTGGCTGGTAGACTCAAAACGCTGACCTTAGAGTCTAATGTATAACCCACTATGCCACAAAAGCTCGATAGAATTAATCAAGGGAAATATCAAATCAACATATTCAAATACAAACTCATAAATCTCTTCCACTTTTTGCACCTAGGCATATATAACAACAACCAATAAAGGCATCATTTAACCCACTGCTATCAAGTAGATTCTGAATCTGGGTGACCCTGCATAAAGTTTCCAAGGACATCAATCTTTATGGGAGAAGATAGCATCGTCTTCTTCCGCTGAATGACTGACTGCTGGGTTTGTGCCTCTGGCCTGTGGTTAATAGGTTAACATTTACCAAATCAGCATCACCCGGGCTGCTGGCATTCCACAAATCAGGGAATACTTTCTCAAGTTTTAAAGAACCCATATACACAAGTTTCAAGTTTTACAGTCATTCTTAACATTTCTGCCTTTATCACCACCTTGATTCAAACCAGAGCTTCTAAACAGTTCATTTCAGTTTAACCTTCTGCTGAAAACATGCATTTCTATGGTAGATCAAAATCTACATGTTAACAGGAGCCCATAAAAATCATCCGTAGATATACAGCCAATGAAAACCCCTTACAATAAATTATTCAAAATTATAAAACTGAAGAGAGAAATACACCAAAATACAAGGAAATTTTAATACATCACTTTCTAGAAAACACAAAGTAAAGAAAATCAAGTTAGTTGTAGAACTAAACAACATGATCAATTAGATCTATTAGACATATACAGAACACTTCACCCAATAACAGCACAAAATGCACTTTTTCTACTGCATATGGGAAATACTCCAGAATAGCTCATATGTTATCCATAAAGAAAACAGCAAAAAAATTTAAAATATCAAGATACTAAAGGTTGATCACAATGCTATCAAATTAAAGATAATAGGATGATAAAAAGTCAATTACGTAGATGTTGAAAACCATGTTCCCTTAAAAATCAGTGGGTAATTGAAGCAATACATATCACAATTTAGAAATTTCTTGACACAAATGAAAGTGAAAATACGGCGTGTCAAAATCTCTTAAAGCAAAAGGAGTAGAAGACAATTTGTAGCAATAATTGCATGCATCAAAAAGGAGAAGCACATTAAAATGAATAACTTTAGAAAATACCTCTATCAATCAAAGCAACAGTAATAAAACATACCTGCAGACACTAGAAGATAATAAATACTAAAGATAAGTGTAGAGATGAATGAATTAGACAACAAATAATAGAAAAATTGACAAGAAAATAGGTTGGTTCTTTGAAAGGATTTAAAACACTGATAAATGACTGGCAAATATAATGATGGAAAGGGGAAAAAAGGCAAATATTAAGAATAAAAAATGAAATGGGCAACTTTACAACATAACCAACTGAAGTAAAAACAGATAATTACACAATGTTATGAGAAATGATTATATCAATCAGTGCACAAAAAGCATTAAATACAATTCAACACCAATTCTTGATTAAAAAACAAACAAAAACAAATTATAAAATAGAAATATAAGGGAAATTATTCAACATAATAAAGTCCATATATGCAAAACCAATGGATAATATATTACTGAAAGGATAGGATATGCAAATATTCCCCTTCTGAATGGGAAGCAGACAACATTGCCTTTTTTTTCCTAATCATTTTATTAGGGGCTCATACAACTCTTAACACAATCCATACATACATCAATTGTGTAAAGCGCATTTGTACATTCATTGCCCTCATCATTCTCAAAACATTTCCTCTCCACT
>NW_022103902.1:4308838-4311122 GCF_000313985.2 Echinops telfairi | reverse complement strand
TTTTGTACTAGCTGGTGCTCAAAAAGAGCTGTGGAGGTCACATGTAGATCCTTGTAATCAGTTCCCCCTTTCCAACCCACCCTCCCTCTAGTCTCCCAGTATCGCCACTCTCACCACTGGTCCTGAAGGGATCATCTGCCCTGGATTATCATCACACTTATTTAATATATTCCTGGAATCATTAACCAATGCTAAAAGACAATAAGGAAATGACATTAAAGGCATCCAAATCAGCAAAAGTGAAGCAACACTATTTTCAGATGACGTAGCTTATATAGAGACAATCACATTGAAAAGTTTTGGTTACATACTGTATAACTGGTTAGATAATGCCAACCTACAAAATCAATTGAATTCTTCTACATTAAAAACAAGACTCTGAAAAGGAAATTAATAAATCATTTACAGTAACTACCTGAAGGAAAGAATATTTAGGAATGAATTTAACCAGAGTAGCAAAGATTTTTACAAAGAAAATTACAAAACACTTCTACAAGAAACTAAAAATATATACGTAAATGGAAGGATGCACAATGCCATGGATAGGAATCTGTACTGTAGTGGAAATGGCAATATCAGGGAAAACTCTCTATAAATGCAATGCATTTCCGTTCCAAGTCTCCAAAGAATTCTGCACAGAAATAGAAAAACAAATCACCAACTTCATATAGAAAGGAACAAAACCCAGGTGTGATAGTTACATAATTTCATGTCAACTTGATATATAAAAGTGTTGGGATGAAGTCTACCCTGTCCATCAGGTCACAGCCCGATGGCACCTCCTTGTGGACATGGTCTTCTTATAAAATGGGCCTTGGGAACCTCCCCTTCTCCCTCTTTCTCTGCCTTCACCTTCCTTCTGGCAAGACACTCTGGGATCTGTCAGAACCCTGTCAGGGGCCAGCACTATGGTATAGACGTGATTTTTCACCCACTGGCCTATGATCTGCCTGCATTATGGATCATGGCTGTGTGATAGTAAGCCTGACAGGGACTTATGGACTAGTATCAGACTTGATCTGGACTGGGCTGGGATGTTAGCTTGGTCTATAATTACTTATTGACATAAAGCTCTCTTAGACATATGTGAGAGTTGTTGCACTTTTTTCTCTTGTCAACCTGGCCTACCACCTGGGGAGTCTGGTACTAGAGAACCAAATCACGAAGATGGAGAGGGGATGCTTGTCTGACCTCTGCCTTATGGCAGCTTTTCTTCTTGGCTAGCTGCAGGTCAGATATGTCATGCAGTCTACTGGCTTGTCTTCTGAAAAGGACATGGGAAGTGAAGGCTTTGATTCCTACAAGTTGCCTCTAGTTATTCCTGTTTGAAACGGCGAAAATGAATGTGATAAAAGTACATGTTGAGCTCAAGGGTTGAAACCACCCCTGGAACTTCTCTGAGGCCACGCCTCCTAGTCAAAATGGTTGACGGAAGGTCTGGCTCTGGCTTGATGCAGCCAGAGACCTAAGACCAAATTGCATATGGATGGGACAGGTTAGCTAAGAAAGGAATGGAATTTGACGCTTTTGAGAATGTGTTTAGTATCTGGCTATACTAGCATGACACGGATTTTTTCTACCCATTGTTATTGATATAGTGTGTGATCCAAATGACTATTAGGAAATATGAATTGAGTGTGTAAGGTCACTGACTTCAGCCAACCAGACGAAGAGAGGATTTTTGAGCCCGTGAACCGGTGCATATTGTTGCTGACTTTGTGGATGGCCTGTGCTGATGTGACTTTGCTTATGGATGTGGACTCATACGGTTCCCACTGAGATGAAGATTCTTCGCATCAAGAAACATGCTTTTCTCCTCAGAGCACTGGGTTGATATGAAAGGATAGTACATTGGGTCTCCAAAATGAAGGAGTTAAAGGTGTGAAGTGACTAGCTTACAAACTTTCATAGGTGAGGAAATATGCTGATAGGATTATAAGATTATGGTGTAGGTGTGTGTATAACTGCAATTGTTAGGCATAGGATATTTTTGTTTTGTTCACTTATAGAATATTATGTTTAAATGAGGCTGGCACATTCTGATTTGTATGCATTTGAATTTTGTCTTAATGGGCACAAATATAATTTTACTATTGTATTTATTTTTTCAATTATGTATGGCTAAAGTGGTTGTTTAAAGGTGTCAAGTTGACAAGGGGTTACATAGTTTCATGTCAACTTGATATATAAAAGTGTAGAGTCTAGCCTGTTAATCAGGTCACAGCCTGATGATAAATCCTTATGGGTGTGGCTTTCTCATAAGGAGGGCCCTTGGAAACTCCTC
>NW_022103902.1:4290557-4308049 GCF_000313985.2 Echinops telfairi | reverse complement strand
ATCATATCATGCGTATACACAAACATAAGATGGATTAAAGACCTCAGCATAAATCCTAGAACCATATATAATCTAGAGACACGAAGAACAAAACATGAACAGATACATGCACACCCACATTTATTACAGCAATTTCCTCACCATTCTGTCTCTAGTGATTATCGTCTAATACTCAATGCATATGTATTAATGAAAAATCCAAATTGCACAACCTTGGTCTTGATAGTCTTTTTGTACTAGCTGGTGCTCAAAAAGAGCTGTGGTTACTATCTTGTAATAATTTCTAGGAATTCTTGCCGTGATTACTATCTTGTAATATTTTCTAGGAATTATTGCCATGCTTGTAGTTTGCTTAGCTCATAAGTCTTTTGAACCCACAGTCTGGGTCTCCTCACTAACATCTAGTAAGAGTGTTTGTGTGTGTACACAGAGTAGAAGTCAGTGAGTTAGTTTCAAGTACTAATATCGTAGCTTTCACTTTTCTTAATGGTTTTATTTGACCATGAAGGTTATCTATCACTTTAGACATCCAGCGACGTGTCTGTTTTTGCTGCACACAAAATCAAGCTGATTAGAGTTGATTTGATCATCTGTTTTACTTCACGTAAATAGGTGTCTAATGTTCCAAAACATGCCATTGAATTGATTGGGCAGGCTTCTGAAAGAATACTTCACACATGTTCCCCAACGCAAGGGTATCCATACAAAGCCATAGCATCAGCAAACTTGAATGCTAGTGAAACTCATAGGGGAAACTTGCTCTATGTCGACTAGACTATATTAAAGACCAAAACGGAACTTCCAGAAAGATGGCTGACTACTGATAAGAACAGGAGGATATCCTAAAAATGACCAGTGTGCTGGTCTGGATAAACTAGAGAAACAACTCCAGGGAAATTCATATGTGTGTAGGTTTATATCAAAGAGTACTTGTATATTATGAAAACATCCCAGCCCAGTCCAGTTCAAGTCCATAAGTCCAATATTAGCCCATAGGTCCAATACCAGTCTACAAGTTCCTCTTCAGACTCATGCAACACATGCAATGATGTTGATTGCATGAAGATCAGAGGCCAATGGGTGGAAAGTCCTGTGGAACCATTGGTGGTGGAAGCATCTCAGCACTGGCATGGGTCGCCACATGACTCCTCCAGCTCCAGCACCCTGGTTCCATCAGCATAGCTCCATGTGTCTTGTTAGCAGGAAGATGAAGCTGAGAGAGTGTTTGTCCCACCTCCAGGGAGGAAGACAGGAGTTCCCAGAATCCTCAGGAGAAGGTCATGCCCACACAGAAGCCTCATTGGCTGTGGCCTGATTGACAGGGTAGACTCCACCCCTTCTTCACAAGTTGACAGAGTATGTAACTGCCACAACCAGGAAAAGGCCAGCACAGAGGAAAACCTTGACTTCCTAGAGAACAAGTTTAAAGCTAAGAGAGTCGAGGTCTCTGCTACTCAGAGTCTATGGGAGTGGGCAGAGCAAGGTGAGAAAGGGTCATAGCTTCACATGTCAAATTCAGCAACTTTTGTTTTGTGATATCCTGCTGAGAGCCACCATCATACTTCACCAGAGCCAATGACCACTAGCCTAGTCCTCTACTGCACTCCCACCCTGCACACATACACCATGGGCCTCCATTGCAACCCATCGCAGAGTGTCCCCTAACCTTTGCCCTACCCGTATCTAGCCACTGATCTTGCCATCACCACTGTTGCTGACCCATAACAGAGAGTGGAGTGCTTAAAACAGCACTACCATTACCATTACCACAACCATTACTCTATTAGCCTCTGCTCCTTCCCTCCCTCCTTGTCTGCCTTTGCAACTACCTTCAGGGAGTTAAAGGTTACAGGTCATTGCAGCTACTGACCCCTAGCCTTAGCTTTCGGGTGTGCCTGACACACACGCAGTGCATCCCAGTGCTGTTGCTGCCTCCCCTGAATATTTATTTTACAGCTATAGCCGAAGCTGCTGCATTAGTTTGGGCATAGGGTCCAAGAGGTCACAGGGGAATTTCCCCTGCCACTGTGCCCTTGACCCAGTGTGTTTGGCAGCCCTGGATGTACGTGGTGCCTGTGCCGGGCATCCCAGCACCGTTTCCTCCCCACAGCTCACCATGATCGCTACAGTTGCAGCTGCTGAAGCAGTTTTAACTGTTTAAGAGTGTGAGTGTTCATAGGGTGCTGCAGCTGATGTTTCACCCCAGCCACCACCCCACCTTTGCAACTCCCAGCATGTCTGTTGCACATACAGTGCCTCCCACCCCTACTGCCACCTTCCCACTAGCCTGCCTTAGCAGTGGCTGTCAGGAGTATATGAATTCTTACTGCACCATATGGTCCGGCTACCTCCCCATTCCCTGCAGAGCACTGTTGTCCAGGTTATCGCATCATGAGCTCCGACTACAAAGACAGTCCCAGCTGCCGCTTCCCATTTGAGTGCAATGCAGACACACTGCTGTGCAAGTGCCAGCTCCCTTCGCACAATATGAAATTTCTCAGGCCCTGTCATCTTAGTGCTCCACCAGCTTTCCCACCATGCCCATTCACATGACCCAGCCTTCTCAAATCTACAATGGCAGCAATATTCCTGGGCTGAGGCTAGTGTGCAACCAAACAGGGTTGTCCTTATCCCGCCTTTATTGAATTTGAAAAAAAAAGGATTTTTTTTTCTTTTTATCCCTCTTTCTTTCCTTACTTACTATATATTTTTTGTTTCTCTCTCTCTCTTCCTCTTGAAATACATTTTCAATAGACCTACTAATTCTAGTTAAATAGTTTTAAGACTTTGAAAAACATTTCCATCTCTATATGACCCCTTTTCCCTTGTGTCTCTCTCTCACAAAACAAAACCTATTTTTGCTTTGTGGTTCCTTTTAACCCTGTCTTATACCATTCAATAGTAGTGTCCTGTCATTTAAGAGTGTAATATGTTCAAGTCAACCATTCATGTATTGTGATCTGAAATTGGCCTATAATTGAATGATTTTTTTCCCCAAATATATTTTAAATTCTATACCATTTGTTAAATAATTGACAATGTCAATATAATTAACTTATGCCCCAGGGGGCTGATTTATAACATTCTCTTTAACAAAATGTTAATTATGCCTTTAATGCGAGCCAGAGATATATGAATGGATTTGAGATGTTCACTCAATTCTAGCCCTGATCTAAGAACAATTAGTTCTTATGGCATAGCCCTGTTTGAGGCTTGCGCTCTTGAAGAGATCCCTGAAGACATGGGTGCTCAACAAAGTGTGGTGGAGAAACAAGGTGATGCTCAGTTCTTAGAAAGAATAACATCTGGAGTCTTAAAAGCTTCTCTTCAAACCAGCAGCCATCCAAGAGAGGTGTCAAGTCCACAAAGAAGCACCTCAGCCGGGGTGATCCCAGCATTTTAAGTAATAAAATCCAAACCCAATGGAGGGAATGGTATCAGAACTTAAATTGTGGACAACCAGTTTACAGAAGTTTCTATACTGAGATGACAGTGGACCCCTCAATTTCATTGGCAGACCCTCCAAGCAGACTAAGCCTCCAGTGAATCCCCTCTGACCACAGCCATGGGCTGGAAACAGTCTTGTTATCAGACGGTGACCATTGGCAAGTCGCATGGCAGATCTGGTTTGGTTAGAAGATAATATCGTTTGATCGCCATTGTGACCCATTGTATAAGTTGTTTCAGTTTTTAATATTTTCTGCTTTCTTTTTGATTGAAATTTTCTGTTTTTGCTTTGTCATTGTTGGTTTTGTGTGTTTGCTTATGTGCTTCCTCTTCGTGTCTTGTATGCTTGTCTCTGTATGAAATCTAGCACAAGGGAATCTCTAGAGAATCAGAGAGAGAATAACTGGATTTATAATTGTCTAGAGGCATGGCAAGGGAGGACAGGTAAAGGAGGAATTAATGAGGATGAGAAAAAATGTTCTGAAGTTGATGTAGTGATGTTTATACAAATCTTCTAAATATAATAGATTGATTAAATTGTATGATATGTGATGGATATCCCAATAAACTATCTAAAAATATAAAGAAAAGAAAGAAAAAAATGGAACAACCAGAATGGACTGAAGGAGAATAATGATACTTTGTGGAAAATAATATAACCATTATCATTGAAAAATCTTTGTAAAATTTGTTAAATAGGTGCCTAATGTGCATGTACACATTAAGCACAAAAAGGTATTTTTAAGAGGAAAAAATTTAGCAAGAATAACTGAAATGGAACACGGAAAAATATCAAATTGGTTCTTTGAAGGGTTAACGCAATTGACAAGACAATGGCAAATATAAAGGGAAATAGGAGAGAAAACAAATATCAAGAATAGATATGAAAAGTGTGACATCACAATAGAACCAAATGATATTAAAAAATGAAAAAAACATGCTATAACAGAGAGTACGGCAACATTTTTTTACTGTTATAAATAATTTATTGATAATCATTTTCCATTTTGGTGTAAATCAAAGAATAAAGTATATGAATAAGGCATAGTTAAATATCAGGATAATTCTAAGAGTTTTATAAATCTGTATAGAAAAATATTGGTTTGAATGTTTTTCTTGTAATGTCTTATTAATCAGTGGACTGAGTTAGAAATTTTTCTTTCATACCATGTGCACAATTACTCTATATTTTATCCCCTCTGTAACTCTGATTAGTTTTTTATTTTGTTAAATTGCTTTTAAAAGAGTTGTATATGCACCATCACAATCAGTTCTAGCGCCTCCTCCCCCTCCCACATTCATCATTGGCTTCCCCCATTCCCCTCACCCACCTCAACACAGGCTTTGATATCCAACAAATGTGAAAACCTAGATGAAATGGAAAAACTTATAGGTATACACATCTACTCAATTTAATGCAATCTGAAATATAAAACATCAACAAACCCTCAACAAAAGAAAAAGTAGAGCAGGTCATTAAAAAGTGAAAGAGCTGATACCAATGCTCCACTGCTATGGAACAGGACCTCACGCTTCCAGACTCAGTGTATGATGTGAGTGTAACCCGGGTACCCGAACCAGGCAAAGACATGCAGCAGTAAAACTCTCGTCCCACAAAATCCTCCCTGTGAGCGTGTCAGTTCTGACTCGTGGAACTTCCCCGAGGAGACTGTGAGTTTGTACAGCCTTATGGAAACCCCTGCCCCGAGGAGACTGTGAGTTTGTGTGTCTTTATGGAAGCCCCCGTTTCCCCCTTGGAGCAGCTGGTGGTTTTGAACTGTGGGTCTTACAGTCAGCAGACCAACATGTAACACTACTGGCCAACATTACTGATGAATATAGAATTAAAATTTGGGCTGATAAAATCCAATAATAGGCCTATGCAATTGGAAATGTTTTAACACTTAACACAATGACAATGACACTGAAAAATCTGGCAAACGTCCAACATTCGTGTCAGTGTGTTACACTACAAGATTGCCAGAGAGGCTGCAAGTAGCTAAATGAAAGCTTAGTTTGCAAAATCATGAGAGGAAAGCCTGCGCTGGACTGAGGAGAATTGTTTTCTCACTGCTTCTATCTAACCCAAGAGCAAACCAGATGGCAACAATACGTTCCTCCACTGCAGTCAATCTAGTTCATTTTTAAGTCACATTTTGGATTCGCATCGTGTTCAAGGTTTGGGGCACAGGGTTTTGTTTCAGAAGAGAGCATGTAACAAAAAGGGGCCCTATCAGCAATTTATGCTGTCGATCTTGGAATTAGATGGCATATGATGAAGGTTTGATTTTAAGAATGACTGCCCAGGATGAAAAAAGTGGAAAAAGAAGTGAGATTTGGGGGATATTTTGTGTTCCACATTTTCTGAAAGACAGAGGTAATCAAAGTATCAATCCCAGCATTGTTGATGTCTTGACTGGAAGCTAACAGAGCATGTCATCGGCAAAAACTCGCCTTCGAAGAAATATTAAACCATTATATTAAAATTCAGAATTACCCGTTCTGCACTTAACTCATCTGAGATATATCTATTCATTTATTGATTTTAAAAAGCATATGAAAAATAATTATATGCTGAGGTATACACTGATGAACAGAAAGATGCATGCTCCTAATCCCCTGGAAGTCATGCTCAAGTGACATACAATAAAGATATCTCACTATCTCCTTTGATAATAACTTAATAATCAGATAAAAACTGGATGGTTTTTAATGTCAGTTGTTACCTTTTTGCCACTTCTGCTTGTTAGATGCTTCCTTTCTCTGTGCATATGTGCATGTGTACACATACAGGCTTGTCTGGGTGAGGGGCTACAAGCTACGGGGATGAATGCACTTTTTTTTAATAACAGTTAAACATATGGGTGCATACAACTAAGGAATACATGTTGCATTTGAAGGCAACATATATTCCAAATGATAACTTGCTAATAAAAAAATTGAAGTTTCATAGATGTGGATCCACTCTGAACAGATGAGGGATGTGAGCTGCCTTGCTATCATGCTGAATGCATTGGGAAACAGATTATGACAGATATAACTAGTTTAAACTAGAACACCTTATCATTTGATTCCCTCCTTTGACCCATTTTAATGTAATTCTAGTTCTTAATATTTTCTGTTTTGTTTCCAACTGGGTTCTTCTCTATTTTATTTTGTTATTTTTGTTAGCTTTTTTGACTATTTGCTTTGTATTTGTGTATGTTTCTTTGGTATATGAAATTCAGGATGGGTGACTCTACAGAGACAATAACTGGATACATTGGTCCTCGGGGCTATGGCATGGAGGTTGGGGGCAAATGGGGAGATAATAAGAAGGAACACAGAAAATAGAATGTGTTCCAAAATTGATTGTGGTATTGATTATACAACCCTTGTCGATATGACTGAACTACTCAATTAACTGATATTTGGATTATGTCCCAATGAAACAGTTTATAATAAATAAATGTTTCCCTTTTCCTGATCGGATATTCTCCACCTCCCAATACCACAATTTTACTTCTTCGGTGCAATTATTCTTAAACATAGCTGCATATTGGAATCTGTGGAAAATTAAAAATTACTCCTGCTGGGATCTAGTTCCCATTCCCATATTACTTTGTTTTAATTGTTCTGGATATAACCAGTCATAAAAACTTATAAACGTTCCCTTAGTATCTCGTATTCCATCAAGGTTGAAATCCACGATTCCGAAACACTAGTTTTGAAAATGTGGTCTTCATAGCTTCAGATCATCTGGAACTGGTTATGAATGCAAATTCTCATTCAAACTTCTCACGTCGGAATTTCTGGGGATGAGTTCAGACAAAAAGGTCAGTCATCTATCAAACTCTCTAGATGATTCCAATCAGTGCTAAGATTTGAGAAACACGGTCATGGATTGGAAATAAGTCTTCCTAGCAAGTTCCCTGAGGGGACCCTAGAGGTACAGTGGTTAAGTGTTCGCTGCTAACCTGAAGATTAATGCTTTAAACCCGCTAGCCACTGTAGGGAGAAAATATCAGACAATGGGTTCTTGTAAAGATTCCAAAGTAGGAAAGCCTATGGAGCAGTATGTATAACATTTCGGTATGAAATCTATCCCAGTACAAACAAGTTCTCTAATGAGGCTCATGTTACTTAACCCAGACATCTCTTTCTGAGAACAAGTGTTCTAAACCCAATTCCCAACTGATTCCTTTGTGACCTGCCTTCCCACCCAAAATAGAATGAATTAATCAGAGAAAGTCAACATCTGATAGATTTTAATTCAGATTATTATCATTCTATTCTCAACAATATTCTCTTCCTTGATAATTTACTGAGAAGATAAAAAAGCAAAGTAATTTTAGCATAAAATCAATGTAATAAAGGTTTAAAATATCAAGCTAGTTTTATTCTATCCTCCCCTACCCACCCACCCCCACTAGCACAGCTATTTTGCTTCAAATATGCTAGTTCGGTTGTTATTCCCTTGCAGGCAGGAATAAATATCCAGGTGTTGGCGCCACTGAAAATGCACCTGACTCTGAGCCAGCTTTTCTGTTTGGCTTGGAGGGAACATCCAACTTTTGCCAGAGATGCAGAACACCTGTGAAATATTTGATCAATCTGCGGATCCAGCTGCAGCATTTCAGTGTTGTAAATTCCAGCCCTCCTATGGGACAACAAAGGGTGCTTGGCAGCATGGCAGTTTGTGATGGGCCAAGTCAGTAGGACAGAGTTGACTCGGGTCTAGCCGAGAGAAACAATTTGCTTGTCCCCATTGTTCAAGAACCAAAGCACGCATTCCAGCACTGCCTTCTCTTATCAGTGGAAGACTTTTTCATGTGAACTCAAGTCATATTGCTTGGATAAATGACTCAACTCAAATGCCTTATATTAACACATAAGTAGTTCCTGGGTGGTGCAAATGATCACTGCACTAAGTTATGAAACCAAGTGTGGAAGTTTGAGTCTGCTCAGAGCTGCCTTGAAAGACAAGCATAATGATCTGCTATAAAACAAAACAAAACAAAAACAAACAATTCTACAAATACCAGCCATTGAAAACACTACAGCACATTCTACATTTTCACCCTTAGCACCGAGTCACTCTGACCCAGAACCAACTGGAGAACAACTGCCTGTGAAGTTAGACACATCGGAACCGCTGGGTGCCACAGGCAGGTCTGTCTATGGGATTTGAAAATACCTTTTGTGGCCCCCAGAAGTCATGGAGATTTTTCATTTGTCTTATAGATTGTAGGACCAATTATAGGCACAGAAAAAATTTTAAGAGCGTTCTGAGCCTATTTAAGAAAATATCCAGGAATGAACAAAGGAAAAATGAAAATCAAAACTCAAAGAATTTTAGGAAAGTAAGTCAGCATCAACATAAACGGACCCAGGAATTCTGAAACATGTCTGATAATCGTAGTCATCTGGGGAATATAAAAACAGAACTCCCTGGGTCCATCTAGATATTCTCTGGGTGGGGTTGGAATGAGTTCCAATAGAGTCTGATCATCCATCCATTACGATCTCTGTCCTCTATCCCAATACCCCTTTGATATCCGTTGGCCTGGATTAGTTCTTTTCTAAGACTAAGTAATTTCTTCTTGAAAATGAACTCTGTATTTAAATAAGGTCACATTCCAACATATTCTGGAAGAGGTAATGATTCTAGAGAAAGAAGGAATTTAACTTAGCCAACAAATGATGAGAAATTGAGATTTGAATCCTAGTTCTGTCAGCACCACCTATTTGTTTTATGATTTATGACCCCTTTTAAACTCAGTTTTCTCCTGGGTGAAATAGGATTATTAATTCCAGAGAATCATTATAGGATAAAATGGGAACACATTTTAAACAGCTTTTAAAATATCAAATCACAACATTTAATGCATTATTATTACTATTGTTGTTACTAAATAATATTTAGTAAGTTTGAAAAATGCGTTTCTCATTACTTGTTATTGGAGAAATAAAATAAGTGGACTTCAGGACTCTTGCTTTTGAACAAAAAAAAAAAACCCATCAAGGTTACATGAGCTAAAAGATGAAACTATATAAAGGAGAGTTGGTGCATATATACAATGTAATTATTTAATAATTGCACAATATTTATATATTGATTTTCTACTATGTGCTAGACATTTTCTAAAGTTACCAACCCATGGAAAACAAGTTTTAACTTTTGCAACCCATTATGAAACAAGGAACAAAATTCTGGGTAATTCAAAATAAATAAATAAATCACAGTAAGGGGTGTGATTGAGTCACATTGACTTTTACATTTTTTCCTTGGGTAAGAAATTCTTCTCTATTTTAGACACTTTTCTAAAGATTGGATTCTGTTTCCAGAATGAGATATGCTACTAATTCTACAAAAAGGTGTGTAGCTATTGCTCTTAAGTTCTTGAAAATGGATAGTTTATATGAACTGTAGTTGATGTTTGAGAATACCTCACAGCAGGTGCATGGAGCCTACTATTCAACTGGCAGGTCAAAGGCAGGCCCAGCTAACACCAGCCTAAATGTAAACATCCCTCTGAAACCTTTACACAGGGAGAGTTTTTATTTCTGTGAGCTCCTATATATGAGGGTAAACTAAAATAAATATTGCTGCAAAAAGACATGCCCCCATTTCTGCCTTCCACTTCAGGCTAGACCGGAGCATGTACGCTGTGACATAGAAGGGCTCATGACACATGGAATCCAGGTCAGATAAACCTCTCAGGAACAGAAGTGGGAGTAGCAATACCAGAAGGATAAAGAGAAGGTGGGGAAAGGAGGGGCGAAAGGGGTAACCAATCACAACGTTCAACACACAACCCCCACACACACACCCAAGAGGATAAACAACAGAAACCATGGGGGAAGAGAGACAGCGGTTGGTGTAAGATATGAAAATAATAATTATTTATAATTTATCAAAGGGTCACGGGGGGGGGGTAGAGGGGGAGAGGGAAAAAAGAGGAGCTCTTACCAAGGTCTCAAATAGAAAGTAAATGTTTAGAAAACGATGGCAACATATGTACGAATATGCTTGATACAGTTGATGTATGGATTGTTATAAGAGCTATAAGATCCCCCCCCCAAAGAAAGAAAAATGTTAACATAAAAATGCAGTTGGCAAATAAAGTAAAAAGTTACCCTCTCCAAAAAATATAGAGAAGACTTTATTTTTTAAAAGCAAACTGAAATGTGATGCTATAATTTTTCAATTCATTTTTCATTTAGGTGTCTACACTTCTAAAGGCAGTGTTTCATTGCTCTCTCCCTTCGCTGAAGAATTCTGTATTCTTCGATTTATACCATGTAAAACAGTAGTTATGGCACCCTTGAGAGATACAAATTGTGTTTCTCTAAAATGTTCTTTGCGTTTGGGAAGAAAGAAAAGAATCTGAAGGCACAAGGTCAGGACTGCAGTGTCAATGCGGTAAGGTTTCCCTGTGCAATTCTAAAAGGAGAGTCCTTCCTAACGTCAAAGAATGCGCAAGTGCATTCTCATGAGGGAGAAAGGTCCTTTGTCCAATTGTCTTGGCCTTCTCGGCACCAATACAATGATCAGTTTTACTAAACATTCTTACTGATAAACTCCCATGACTGTCCTGTGTGTTTAAGAATATCTATCCATATTACCTCTTAGAAACAAACCAGAGAGAGAGAGAGAGAGAGAAACAGAAAACAACAGCAATGACCAGTTAGCATAGCTTTTGAGCCTTGAATCTAAGTAGACCAGCAGATTCCCTGGAAAGTCACTGCTTTGATGTTAACTTTTTGTTTTTAAAGGTACACATAGGGGACTCATTGCACTGCCGAGATGAGATGTCCACAGCCATCCTATGACTACAGACATAGTTCATGCACATTGCGTTCGGACTGAACTCATGCATGTAGAAACTGCACCTCTAGCAACACTACTTTTTGCTTAGCCCCCTAGATCGTTATCAGAGCAAATGTAACACTATGTGGTATTACCTTCTTATAGTTATCTCTGTTTTTTTACTGTAAACTGAAAAGCAAGACTCTCAGCCATCTCTCTATCCTGAATGGATATTGCTCTTCCAAGCACAATGTAAATGGCTGAATAAATAGCTGAGAAGAGAAGGGAATGAAGGTAGGGAAACAGACTTAGTTTATGGCCAAATACCCCTTTGTAACTCACATGATGGCTTTTGTAACAGTCAGCCAGGTGTTCCAAAGGTTGAGGCTATAAAAACAAAACATATTTGTAGATAAACAAGCTTTACTTAAGGTAATCAAGGAAGAGAAGGTGAAGTCAGTTGACACGCTTAGGTCTAGGAGGGACTGTTTGCTCTCTGGGCATGCAGCCACCGAGGAACAAGGGAGTGAGGAGAGGTTCTTTCGGTCTCCAAATGGGTTTATACAGATTTGGACAATTATTTTGTCCACAGTACTCAGGAGAGATTGTCAGACCGGTAGTGGTTTCCCAATCTGGTCTTGAGAATTACTAAGAGAAAGTTCTGGCCGTGCGCCTGGATGACCTGGAGGAAACACACCAGTGCGGAACAATCAGAGCCTGCTTGGGGACACAACCTCCTGAGAGGTGGTTGGTCTCTCCCATGAGAGATTTCCTATATTGGAAGGAGCTTGTGTTGCTGAGACAGTTAAGGCTCTTTCCTTGTGCGATTCCTGTACCCGTATCACATTCCGATCAAATAAAAAACTGCATTATCAATAGACAGGCATGCAATGATATTTTTCTCTTTCAATCCAGATCTCATTGTTGTTATTCAAGTGCTTCGATAAGGGGCCACTGCTAGTGTGGTAACATTTTACTCGTTGCAGATAAATAGTGACTTATTATCCTGAGTGCTATCTTTTACTATTAGCAAAAAATAAAAGTGCCAGTACAGAAAAATACACAAATTTCTATAAATCCAAAACAAATTAGATGCAATAAAAGTTTGTTTATAGTAGCCATTTAAAATATTTATTTCGGCCTCTTCTGTTCCAAGGTTAGGTCTGTTCTCTTCATGTGGGCTGTGCAAAGCGAGATAAGTAACCCAGAAGTTGACTTTTCTAGTGCGGTAGGTGAGCCACAGAAAAACCCTCCTAAGAAAATCAAAATGAGTATCACCATAGGTGGGACTCAGGAAACAGCTTTTCCTAAGGTAGTCGAGGAGAGGTTGTCTGGTAAAAGTAAATTGAGATCCGAAAAATAAGATGGTGTTGTGAGGAACATTTGCTGAGTGAGTGCTCTAGGTAACAGGAACATCAGGTACAGTGTTCCCAACTCCAGCACATAGTCAGCTTGGAGGAGAACAGAAGCATAACGGGAAGGAACGGGAAGAAAGATACAAAGAGAATAGTTTCATGTGGGTTCTTTTTAGGGAGTGATAGAAATGTGGAACTGATTTTGCCTGGAGTGAAAAGAGTTTAAATGATTTTAAGTTTGAAAAGCAAATGTATGAATTATGATGTTCATCTTGCCTGCAATAAAGAGGAAAATGAAATGCAAATCGTTGTGAAGTGTCCCTGTGTATTTCGCTGTAGAGGGTCATTGAATTGATAGTCGAAGAAAATGTAAGAGTGTTGTAGGTGGGTGCAAGGGAAGAAGGACTACTGAACTTAAATAAAGACATGTAAATAAAGGTATTGGTAAATGCAATTGCCTAGTTGTTTAATTTAAATGGCAAATATATGCCAGGAGTTATAAAAATATAGCTTTAAGTAATAATGAAACTGCTCACCAATGTTTTGCCCTTTCTATTTAGCAGGCATTGAGTGTAACTATGTATCCTGATTGATTACAAATTCACTGTGTTTCCTGGGTCCGTTCATTCTCTTACTTCCTGAGTATCTCAAATTTCCTCCCTCAGACTTTTAATAGATCCTCTCCCCACTGACTCATAGCTGAGCAATCTTTTTTATTTTTCTGTTTAGATTAATGAAAAAAGGAGCTCTGGTGGCTAATGGATATGCATTGGGCTGCTAGCTGCAAAGTCTACAGCTCACAATCGCCAGAAGTTCCACAGGAGAATGCTGAAGTCTCTGTGATCGCAAAGTTCTGCTCGCGGAAGGCCCCAGAGGCAGTTCTGCCCTGGCCCGTGTGGTCATTATCAATCAGGACTGATTGGATGACATTGAGATTAATGAGGAAATGGAGAAAATCTGAAGTGAAATTCTACGTACGTTCATCACCAAATCTACTGTCCAGTTACACTCTGTCCAGTTACACTCACGTCCTTTGACTCCCTGATTATTATGGATGGTTTGCCAATCTATGTTCCAGTCTTACAATATTACCTGGATTTCATGCCCTCTCACTTTCTCAAGGACTAAAATGACCCCTTATCAATTATCGCTCCTATATTCCATTATTTTCCATAATTATTCAATCATAAAATAATATATTTTATTAAACCAATAAAATTCTCTTGGCTTCAAATTCTACTCTGTTTCATTGCTTCACTTTGAAGCCGAAGCTACATCAGGCATCTCTGAGCCCTACAGTTCCATCCATTTTGGAGCCACATGAATCAGACTTTCATCAGTCCACTTTTAGTCTCCACTGAGCAAAATAGTCCATTAGCAATGGACTTACTTAACTTTTCAATATTCAACATAGTTGATAACTTTTTCTTTGACACACGTAGAGTTTCTAAGTCTCCACAAGTTTTCCTCTAGTATTGCTTCTTTTAATTCTCTAACATGGGATCATCATCATTTCTCAAACTCTTAGCATGCTCAAAATTCACTCTTCAGATCTCTTCTAAACATACCTATACAACCCCAGGTACTCATTGCTCCCTCATGACAGTTATTGCTGTCTCCCACAGCACTCTCTTGTTTTCTTCTAGGTTTGATAACTCCTTGAGACGGCCACACAGAATGAACTCAGAGACAATATTCACAAGTGGGAGGTTTATTAGGGAATGTAACATGTTACAATTCATATGAGAAATGATCAGAATATAGTTGTTCAATGAGGACGGCTTCTGGCATGCCCATAGGCAGGATTCTCTTTATATCTCAGCCTCTCAGCCTGCCCTCTGCTCTTTTTGGGTAATGTTATAAAGCCCAGTTCCGGCTGACAATAAATGCCCAAAGGATATGACATTCTACTGTAGCCCTCAACCCCAAAGCACTGAGTTCTAGCTTTGTAGATCAGCAAACCCCAGCTCTTTCAATTAAGTGCCCAGAGGCACCCTACTCCACCAGGCAGTCTCTTGTCCCAAAGCACTCAGCTTTATGGGCTGGGAAGTCCACCCCTTGGTCTCTTTCTCTGGCTTATGATTATGCTGTGCTGCTGCCCTACCACTCTTCTGGTATCAAACTGTCTCCTGGACAAAAGATGTTCAAATCTCAGGGATCTTGAGATACAAGGGATGTACTGCCTTTCTGGCTCTTTTCTCTTGCTGGTTGTGAACTTTTCTTCCTGGATCTGAAATGGCAATTGCAGCACAATGGCAATTACAATTAACCCTATTAGCAATCACTCACAGTTGAATTATGTAATACAACCAGCATCATCTTCCATCTTCTTTTCAAACCCAGCAAGAAAAGGGCAGTCATATTGTAGGAGTAACAAAGTTTATGACTGGAAGAGTCACACTAAGTAATGCACTGCATTCCAGCCATGTATGTGCTCATAACATAACATTTATATTTGAAGCCCAAGGCTCTATCTTGAAATCCATCTGCCTTCTCAGTGTCTCAGGAGTTCTTACCTCATAATTGTTTGAGATATAATAGGTATCACAAACTTAATATTTCCACTTATAATTTACCAATCATCCTATGCCTCTCAAGGAAAAAGCCTTACAATGTTGTACCATAATTTTCATAAGTGCACAGAAATGCTATTTGACTTAAGCATGATCTTTCTTTTACAGTTGCATATAATAATAGAATTTTCCAGTGGCTCGCTGGAAAATGTCATGTTTCTCCTCTTTAGAGTTAATGGAATATATGCTTGGACATTACAGCATTGTAGCATTAGTGTATTAATTTTTTTCAGTTTTTAATAGAAAGTAAAACTAGTCTGGAAGCTTTCCATAGATTAAACAGTGTTATCACTAGTTTTTAAGAGTGAATAGAGTTTAATTTTTCAATATTTGAGGCTCACTATCCTAATATAAACCAAAGTGTTCTTTTAAATATATAAGGCAGATCATTTGTTCCTATTTAGAAGCTTTTAGAATCTATTACAGCAAATCTTACATCCCTCAGCATGACCTAAAATGTGCTACACATGATTTGGCTCCTATGTCACTGTGTTCAAGCAATACTGACAATCTTCCCATCCCATAGATAGATCAAGATGCAATAGATGGTCTTTCCTCAAGCATCAGATTTTTCTGTTTTCTTTGTCTGGATCCACTGAAGATTCAAGACACTGGGGTCCCACAGTATTTAATTCAATCCATTGAACATCCAAAACAATAGCATCTTCTATTTCTGTAGAATCTTCAACAGCATCTTCTATTTCTGCTCTCTTTGCCATTTCTTCCACCTTCTGACTTCTTCTGCCCATGTGTGCCAAATCAAAAACCCAAACTCACTTCTATTGGGTAGATTTCTCCTCATCCTGACAACTATGCGACAAAGCAGACCTGCCCCTCTTTGGTTTCCGAGGCTGTAAATTGTTACAGGAGCAGCAAGTCATGTCTTGCTCCTTTGGCGCTGCGGGTAGATTGGAACTACTCCCTTGCAGTTAGCATTGCCACTACACGACTAGGGCCGCTTGCCAAGATACATCAAACCTAAAGCAAAACCCAGAACCAGCAGTGAATTCCAAATCATACCTATCCTGTCGAGGGTTTCTGAGGCTATGTAAGTCTTTATAAGAGCAAATAGGCTCACCTTTCTCCTTCAGGGGAGCCAATGCATTTGAACTGCTGACCCTGTGGTTATCAGTACGACAGTTACCACCCAACCTCACCAGGCCTCCGTATCCAGGTGCACCAATAAATCAAACTCACTGTCTTGGAGCCAGTTCTGACTCACAGCGATTCTACAAGACAGGGTAGAGCTGGACCTGTGAGTTTCGGAGACTGTTACTCTTTTTTTTTTTTTAAACATTTTATTGAGTGCTCTTACAAATATAACAATCCACAATTCAATTAGATCAAACATAATTGTATAATTACTGTCACAATCATTTTCAAAACACTTTCTTTCTCTTGAAATCTTTAATTTCAGCTCCCCTTTATCCTCTCCCTCCTCTCACCCTGCCCCCTCCAGGAACCCTTATTCTCATATTATAAATAATAATAGTTATTATTGCCGTATTTTACACCATCCACTGTATCCATTCACCGACAACTCTGTTATTGTTCCCCTCGAGTGGGATTAGACAGTCATCTTTCCTATGGGTTTCCTCTTCCCCCGTGCCCCCACCTCTCATTCATCCACTTCAAGGTCAACACTGAGAAGCTAAGGACATTTTGCTCATTGTGGTCACAGGGCTTACAAGAATGCACTGTACAAAGCTGATACACAATACTATTTAATATAATAAAGTTATTACAGGTACTTTCCTTATAGTAATCACTGAGGTAGGAAGGCTCATTATTATTTCTCTATGACAGATGATGCAACCAAGATGTTAAAAGGTTAAGTAAATTACCTAGCGTCACACGGTCTGTGAAGAATCAGTTCTCTGACTTGTGTGAAATAAAAATCTATACATTCAGCATAGCAGTTAAAAGACAACTCTAAGAGCTAAGGTAAATGGTCAGAGCACAACTGGTACCCAATGACTTATAGGGGGATATCTTCCCATTCTTAGAATCCCCCCCTCCATTAAGCTAGAGTTAAGCAGTACCGACTTCAAAGATGAACGAGAATAGAGACAAAATAAAGCAAGCGGGTGTAGATTCTTCTGAAGATCGAGTCCCTCTCTTCTAAATGATGTTCTAGTTTTTGGTTTTACTTGCTCTTGCCTCTCACAGATGCTTCCTGTGGTAATTTGTGTCAACAGCACAGTCTTTAGAGTTCCTACTTTACCTAGTTAAGAATCAAATCCATCCATCCTGCTTAAAGCTAAACGTTTGCTTTGAGCATTAGATTTAAAGCTTCAGAATAAATCTACATCCCCATAGGGGAAA
>NW_022103902.1:4286796-4290000 GCF_000313985.2 Echinops telfairi | reverse complement strand
TATATTATTATTTTGGGGGCCATAGAATTGCTTTTCTGATAAAGATTCTAGAATGTTGTCAAGATTATTCAATTAAAATATTACTGAAAGTATATTCATAGAAAATGAAAAGCAGCCACTTCACAGGAGAATTATAATAAGGCTTTGTGCTCCTGCGAAGGTGTATAATCTCTGCAGGAAGCCCCAAGAAGCACTTCCATCCTGTGCTGCAGCTTTCTTTGGGTCAGAATCAGGTGTGCTGGATCCAAAGGGCCCGGCCAACAAGCAGCTCTGGTGGACAGTCCCACGGAGGTGCCAGCGGTGCGAGTCATGAGGACAATGGAGTGCGACATCTCATAAAGCTTCTAGTGGGTTTGAACCACTGACTTAAAAAAATTATTGATATATAATTCGCCTATATAATGAAATGTTTTAACATATTTTAGAGTTGTGCAATCATCTTCAAAATCAATCTTGGAACATTTTCTTCATCCTCATACTCATTATTATTAGCTCCCCATTTGCCACAACCTACCATCTCATAATTCTAAGAAACTATTAATCCAGTTACTCTTTTGATAGACTTACCTATCTTTGATTTCATATATATATATATACACACATACATATATAATGCATGTATACTATATATGTATAAAAATAAACAGAACAACAAAACAAAGGAACAATAATAGCAAAACAAAATAGAGAAAAAAACTCAAAGGAGAAGACAACTTTAAAGCCCACATATTCTCCGTGACAGAACTCAGAAACTCCCACTACTTCAGTTAGTGGACATGTGTCAGGAGGAGCAGTCCCTGGAAAAGTGTATGAGTGTATGAGCTAAAAATAATGAGTATGAGTAAGACACAGCCCCTGTGTCTTCAGACCAGGCAGGTCTCATGAGCCCCAGCACTCCCTGTGTAACTGCTCCAAGATTAATCAATTAGATGACCCACCAATCTGAACACAGCATTTCTATACCTCAATAGACTAGATTATCTATAATTCATCTCCTCCATCTAACCCAGAAAAGAAAATACTAACCCCTTTCTCTTCCTGTTCCAGTTGGATCGGATAACAAGTACAAAGAGATTTTTCTTTTTCTTTTTTGTAAATAGTCTTATTGGTATATAATTGTTAATGCGATTGAAATATTGAATTGTATACATGAGCCACCGACCTTTTGATTAGCAACCAAATGCTTAACCGCTGGGAAACGATGTCTCCTTTAAGACAGGGATGTTGTCAGGTGCCTTCAAGTAGGTTTTGTTCATAAAACCAGAACCCTAACCAGCCCTGCCCCATCCGCACAATTATCCCTATACTTAAGCTCATTGTTACAGCCCCGGTGTCAGCCATTCTCACGGAAGATCTTCCTTTCATTCTTCTATTTGCTGTCCCTCTTCTTTACCAAGAACGACACACTTTTCCAGGGACTGCTCCTCCTGACACGTGTCCGAAGTATGTAACGTGAAATCTCTCCATCCTTGCCTCAGACGATTACTTGGACCTTACTTGTTCCAAGAGAGATGTGTTTCTCCTTTTAGCAGTCGGTGGTACTTCCAGTAGTCTTTAGCACCGCAGTTAAAAGGCATCAATTCTTCTTTGATCCTCTTTACTCAATATCCAACTTTCACATGTATCTGAGGCAATGGAAAATACCACGGTTTGGAGCATGCACACCTTCATCCTCAAATTACACCCTTGCTTTTCAACATTCTGAAGAGTTCTTGTGTAGATTTCTCTAATGCAACATATCTGACCTCTGGACTATTGCTTACGTGAACATTGATTGTGCATCCAAGCAAGACCAAATCCCAAAAACTTCAGCAATTCTCCATTTATCATGTTGTTACCTATCGTCCTGCTTGTGAGGATTTTGGTCTTCTTCACATTGAGTTATAATCCATACTGATGGCTGCAATCCTTGGTCTTCATCAGCAAGTAATCCAGGTCCTCCTCATTTTGAGCTAGCTGCGTTGTGTCATCAGTACAGTATAGTTTGTTAATCAGCCTTCCTCTACTCCTGAGGCCACATTCTTCTTCATATGCTTCAGCTTCTCTGATGATTTGCCCAGCACACAGATTGAATAAGTATGGTGAGAGGCTACAACGCTGCCACACACACATCCTGGTTTTAAACCATGCAAGTATACCCTTGTTCTGTTTGCACAAGAGCCTCTGGATCCATGTACACGTTCCACATGAGCACAACAAAGTGTTCTGGAAGGTCATCCATAGTTTATTACGATCCACACAGGTGAATGCCTTGGGATAGTCAGAAAAACATGAGTAAACATCTTTCTGGAATTCTCTGCTTTCTGCCAAGATCCATCTGATATCAGCAATGATATCCTTTGTCCTATGTTTGCTTCTTAATCTGGGCTGACCCTCTGCCAGCTCCCAGTCAATGTACTACTGCAATCATTGTTGGATGATCTTCAGCAAAAATGTATGTGCATGTGATATCAATGATATTGTTCTATAAGTTGAGTCTTCTGTTGGGTCACCTATCTTTGGAATGGGAGCAAATACACATCTCTTCCAAGTTGGCCAAGAAGCTGTGTTCCAAATTTCCAGGAATACACTAGTAAGTACTTCCCATGCTTCGTCAGCTTGTTGAAACATTTCAATTGATATTCCGTAAATTCTTGAAGGCTTCACTTTGTCTAGTGCTTTCAGTGCAGGTTGGAGTTCTTCCTTCACTATCATTGATTCTTGCTTATAAGCTGCCATCTGAAATGGTTGAATGTTCACTAGTTCTTTTTGTTAGTGACTCTTTGTATTCTTTCCATCTTCTTTTGATGTTTCCTGCATCATTCAATAATTTGCCCATGGAATATTTCAATATTGCCACGCAAGGCTTGAATTGTCCTTGCGTTTGTCCAGTTTCACAGTCAGTATTTACAATGCTCCCATGCTACGCATCAGGCCATCAGTCACTTCCTCATTCTTTCGCAATCTCTTCTTAATCTAGAAGTTTGGCTGAAACCTGTTCATTTGGGGTGACCTGCTACACACCAGAACAAAACACGGCTGCGCAGTCAAGCCCCCTCCTCACAATTGTTCCAACCCTTTTCCCATGAACGCGGCCCTGTGTCAGTCCTCCTCATTGAGCGCCTTCCCCTTTCTCACTGCTCCTCCCAGTAACCAGCATCCTGCCTTTCTCCAGGGAATGGTCTCCCGACCAGTCCAAAACATGTCAGAGGACGGCTTGCCATC
>NW_022103902.1:4283245-4284650 GCF_000313985.2 Echinops telfairi | reverse complement strand
GTTTGAAATTGCATATGATAAATAATGGTCTGAGTCCAACTTGGCCACTAAACTTATTATGAATGGAGTCATTGAGGTTTTCCATCATACCTTCCCACTGAGGCATTCCATTTCCCTCATGTGTATTTCATCAATTGAGGTAAAGGTGTTTAGCTTATGCTGTTGAAAAAGTATGTTTTAAAGGAATAAGACATCGGTCTTGCAAAATATTATTGTCCCAGTCGTCATTTCTGTCGCAGAGGCCATGTTGTCCAGCGTCGTTCTTATCTCTAGCTTTCACTTTCCAATCACCGGTGATTTTCAAGGCACCTTGATTCTATGTTTGACCACTTTCAGAGTCCAGAAGTGGTAAACATCTGCAATTTCTTTTTCTTTATCTTCAGTCGTTGGTGCATGTATTTGACAAATAGTCATATTAACGTGTTCTTGTACACACATGTTCCTTTTAAAAGAAAATGCAATGCCGACCTTCTTCGATGTGGCATGCTCAGTTCAGCAGGACCTTTTGTTTCCTCCGTTCAAACTGGCCCTTACGAGTTTCCTCTCACTGATGCCAAAGCCATCGATCTTCATGCGTTCCATCTGATTTTTGGTGATTTCCAATTTTCCTGGCTTCATAATTTATACATTCCCCGTTCTGACTATTAATGAATATTTGAAGATGTTTCTTATCAGTTTATGTTATGGTATATCATCAAACGAAATTCTCCAAGCGCTACTCCATCCATATAATTAATGCTCACTCTACTTGGCTGAGACACTTTTCCCGGTTGTATGTTGAGTACCTTTCCACTGGAGAGGCTCATCTTCAAGCACGATAGCAGACAATGTTCTGCTGTTATTCATAAGGTTTTTACTAAGCCCCCCCTCCTTTTTCAAAAGTAGATAGCCGGTTTCACGTTCCTCATCTGTCCTAGTCAAGAACGTCCACTGACACCTTTCCAGCATGACTGACTCACTGGTACTTGAAATAGCAGTGGCTCAGTTTCCAGAGCCGTAGCAACACACAAGGCCCCACAGCCTGGCAAACTGACAGAGAAGTGGTGGTGGCAAAGCATAGTTTTTTATTTGGTTGTTTTCATATTTTTGTATATTTAAAAGAACAGATGCAAACTTTTTCTTTGCCTTTCAAAGCAGCTGCACTTAATTAATATTTTAAACCTTTAGCAAAATTCTCATCTTGCTGCTAACTGATCATTTTGAAGCAGGGTAAAATAATGGTCACGGGTGATATATGAACACATTATTCTTTTCTCTTACTAGAAAAGTGTGTTTGGAAGAGTTAAGTCAGTGGGCTTAAAATGTTTTGTTTTGTTTTTCAAGGAACCAAAGTGAAAGGACAGAAAAATATGAAAGTGCTTTACTTTTTCATTTTATTAAAAATGTGATGCAGTATTGCTAATCA
>NW_022103902.1:4275057-4282478 GCF_000313985.2 Echinops telfairi | reverse complement strand
TTGGCGTTTACAAAATGGTTTCCATTCAAAATGAACCTGATGTTGTCTCCAGGGACATCACAAGCCTAAAGTGCCCCAACAATGGAGTGGAAAGTTTACTTTGCTTTGGAATTATTGAGAGTCTTGGTTGTAGTTTAAAGAACACATTGGTTTTAAGACAGCAAGATGAAGGTCACTGTGTATGGCGATTTTTAATTGAGGATAGAGATAGCATATTAATTTCATAACACACAACTCTAATTATAGCTCTACATTCACTTAATGTGATATATAAATGCAAGGTCTGACACTATCCAAAATTTCTTGGGAGATTTTCTTCTCCAGATGAAAGATTTTATCTAAATCCTTTCGAGTGCTTGGTTATAATTATTGAGTTTATTTACGAGGGAGAGAATTGTATGGCTTGCTGCCTGATCTCCTCACACCAAGAACATGGTAGGCCTAAATCTTGCTAAATCACTCACCTGCTCAAACAAGAGTACAACCAAATGTAGGGCCTTGAAGGCAAACCCAGAAAACCTGACACAGTGTCACTCTCCTGGCATCATTCACTGAAGACAAAATCCAAAACTGTCTCTCGGTGTCTATGACAGATGAATCTGCCTGAAGCTGCCATCCAGTTGAATTCAAAACACTTGTCAGAAACTAGAGAGCTTTTATAAGATGGCATCACCAGAAGGAAGAGAAAATGTAGGGGGTGAAAATGTACTGATCAACTCTGTCCAGGGGCTATAAGAATGCATCCCACTGCTATTGATCTGTGTGGGGTGGGAAACTGATTTACTTAATATATTGACATGTGTGCACTGTGAAACTGTAGTCTCTTTGAAATCATGCATTAATGGCAAAACTAAGGGTTTTTTACTAATAAAATGTGCCTTTTTAATTGTCCCCTTGCTTTATACCTTAAAGAATATCTGTTAAATGCACGCTCTTGTACTTCTTTGGAATGCCACAGAAAGGAGGCCTTAAGAAAACAAGATACTCAGCAAAAGACCGAAAATTGAGTTTGGGTTTTTAAGTGGGAATTGCTCCCTACTCCACCTTCATTTCCCATGGTCTAGGTGTGCCTATGAGGGGAATGGTTTTCTTTACCAGCAGGGATTTGCAGGAAAAACAAAACAAAACAAAAACACTCTTTGTTGTTCTGCTATCTTTAAACTAAAGCAATGTATAATGAAGCTCCTGCCAAATCTCCATGAAAGGGCAAGGTGTGTGCTGGAAACAGGTCGAACGTGAGTAGGAGCCGGGAGGAGGTGGATGCTGATTGGTAAGCTAGTGTGTATTCAGACCCAACAGCAGGTTTTGCAAGTTCTGACACTGGTAATGAGTTTGTTTTCTGAAAGGAGCCTGGGCCTCTGTGTGGATAAAACAAACATTTTAAATTGAAACTCATAAAAGAAAAAAAGACTCACAACATTCTTACTTACTCTCTCTCTGTGGGGTAGTTGGAAGGCTTTGGTGTCTGACAGGTGCAGCTTATGAGTAACCCGGAAGGCAGCCAGATGTTCTTGTAAGAACAGACCGAGAAGACCACACCTGTCGATAGAAACGCTGCCCTCCAATGCAACAAAGGAGCTCGTGTAAGATGTCACCCTACGTTCTCATTTGTTTGCACTCACTGATATTGGTTAAATGTAAGTTAATATTAAGTAACTCAGAAACAAATTCACTGCCATCGATTAAATTGTGAGGCAGTTCGTGGTGACCTTTATTCAATACAGTATGTCACCAAATTTCACTCGACTAAGCTCATAACCTTTTTTTTTTTGGAATGAAAAGTTCATTTCATCTCATTGCTGCTGATGGAGAAGACACAGTATGCAGTAGTTAAAGCAGTCTGGCTGCTAACCCAAAGATCAGCTGTTTAAACCCACCAGCTACCCCATGAGCGACAGGCTGCGCCCATAAAGATGAGAGCCCGAGAAAGCCAATGCAAAGGTTCTACTCTGCCCTTTGACGACTCCATCAGTTCAAATCTACTTGGAGGCAGTGGGTTGATTGATTACTGGTTCGTCTGATTATTGTAGTATAACCTTGCATGTCCTATAAACCAGGAAAACTCACTGCCACCAAGTTGAGGCCAACTTATAGTGATAATCCCCATGCCCGGCCCCATGTGTTTCCAAGACCGTAACTGCATTGGGGATTAGAAAGCCCATCTTTCTCCTATGCGATGGCTGGTGGTTTCCAACTGCCAACTAGAAGGGTCGCAGCCCAACACGTGGCCACTACACCACCAGGACTCCTCTGATAGTGTCCTTTAACACACAGGAGTTCATCTTCTTGTGTCCCAGACATAAATTAGTTGGCTGATTCAGGCTTTCCTCAGCTAAGAGCAATATGAGGGCCTGCGAAAGTGCACCTAGAAGATGAAGTAAGTAAGACTTCAGGGGTGTTTCTAGGGTGGAATCTCATTACCCAATGAGACATGGAAGAAGAGAAAGAAGTACCGTATAGCTGCTTGGGAACTAACAACATGAGCTTATTAATAGATGATTGCATGGAGAGAAGAGGGGAAAATATGAGTGAAAGCCAACAGGTTTCAGAGCAGATGCTAGCAAGATTATTTATTGTTAGCTGTTTAAATTCAATTTGAACTGTTTATGTAAACACTTAGTTCTATGAAAGTCTTTGTTTTGATGTTCCTCTTCTTCTTTGAATTGGTATATATGCAAATCTCCGTGCATAAAGGAGAAGCCCTATTGGCATAGGGGTCAAAATTAAGTTGCTAGCCACAGGCCGTAGTTCAAATGCACCAGCTGCCCTACTCGAAAAGGATGAGGCTCTTAAAGGTTCAGAGTCTCTGAAAGCCAAAAGGGCCGTTTGATTCTGTCTTGTAGTCTTTCAGTGAGTCACCATTGACTGAATGGCAGTGAGCTACTTACACGAGTAAAGGTAAAGATGGGAAGGAACATGCCCAAGCCATCTCTTTCCATTTGGCAAGTATTTTGTCGTTGTTGTTAAGTGCCATCAAGTCCGTTCTGCCTGACAGCCAACCTGTGTACAACAGAAAGCAAGACCGCTCGGTCCCGCTCATCTTCACAGTTGTTCCTGTGTTGGACCTCCTTGTCGCAGCCTTTGTGTCAATCCCTCTCCTGAAGGACATTCCTCGCTTGCGCTGCCCCTCCACCGTACACACTGTAAACATGTACCCTGTACACATGGTGTCCTTTCACAGGGACTGCTATCTCCTGATAGCATGTGCAAAGGTCGTGAGACCGATCACACCATCCTTGCCTCTGAGGAGCGGTACTGCTTCCTAGACAGATGCGTTTATTTTTTTGACAGATCACATGGCTCTCAATATTCTTCACCAACACCAGAGTTCAAATGCATTGACTTTTCTTTGATCTCCCTTACTCAGTGTCTAGTTTTACATGCTTATGAAGTGATTGGAAATACCACGGCTTGGGGAAGGTGCACCTTAGTTCTGAAAGTAGCCTCCTTGCTCTCCGACCCTGTAGAGAGGTCTTGTGCAATAGATTTACCCAATGCAATGTGCCAGTTGTTCTCCTGACTCACGTTTCCTGAGCGTTCATTATGGATCCAAGCAAGGCGAAATCCTTGACAGCTTCTCTTCTTTACTTCATTTACCATAGTCTTTTCTTCATTGATCATAAATATAGCTCTCGGTCTAGTTGTGAGGATTTTTGTTTTCTTTACATCGAGTTGGAATCCATAGTAAAGGAAAAAGTGAGACTCAAGCCACAATCCTGACAAGATTCCAAGGGCTCCAATTCCTTAAAGTGTAGGCATGTAACTTTGCTTTCACCCCACCTCAATCCCTGTAAAGAATCTTGGCGTTAGATCCTACATGCTTTTCTTTTTTTTCCCCCTGGATGAAGACAACTGTGTTGTCTTTGCGGTTTGTCTCTGTTCCACCTGCAGCCATGGGTTGCTGGTCATGATAGCTCATATTAATGAGTTGCTGTTGTTTTTCATGTCAGTGCTCTGATAGAAACTTTTAGTCTAACCAACGTGAGGGAGTTCTTGTTTCCCTACTAGGTAATGAGGTACCCTAGCCAAAAGGATGGATGATGTTAAGCGAATGGCATCTTGGGAAACATAAACTGTGTATCCTATGTACACAGCAATGGATGTGCTCGTTGTTCCATCCTCACTAGCGAGACCCACACCGTGCAGGGATGAAAGGGCAGAGAATAAAAGGACTTGTTTTACTGTGCTTGACGGAAGGAAGGAAGACACATTAATTTTATTTTTCCCCCAGTGGGAAAAATAAGAGAAGCCATTATTATTACAAAGCAGCTGCTAAGAAAGCTGATAGAAGCATTTACACCCAGATTATCTATCCTGTGTAATTGAATCATCCTCTTTTTTTTCCCCTGGGCCTGTAACAGATGATATTTTAGGTCCCATGAGTCATTCTGCTCATAATCCTGTACAGTAGCCGCAAGATGAGTAAAGGCAGTAATTAGAAACCTTTAAACCATGGGGGGATTTTCTCATTTGCTTATTAAGGGAAATTTCAGAAATGCAATTTTTTCCCCAAGAGTTGTTTATAGAATTTGATCCATGATTCTTGCCATGGTCTTATTTGCCCGACAATGCGCAGAAGTTATTTTTGTTCTCAATGATCTTGCTCCTTTCCACCTACCTCATGATGTGCATACCTCCTTCCTAATCTCAGGTACCTATCCTATACATTAAAGGAAATTATGATGGTTCATTATAGAAACAGGAACCTATTATGATTAGCCTACTTAATTGTTGATGAAGATGTTCACAAATTACACTAATTTTCTCATTCTGGTGGTGGATTTGATATCTTCCAGGTAGGAGATGTGTGTTGATTATTGGCAGGGATCAGTGCTAAGTTTGGGATTGTTTTGTGTTATCGTCTAGTTTGATTGCACTTAAACTCATAGAAGACATATGGTGATATTAATTTCTAAGTATTTAGCTTCGTGGCTTCTCAGATAAAATAAAGTAAAATGAAAAGCTTAGAAATCTGCCAGTGCAAGAAACCTCCCTCTTCCTCTCTTCCCTCTTCTGCAGTATAATTAAAAAACTTCCACTTACTTGGAGAGCTTTCAGAAAATGGAGGGGAAATTAGTGCCAATGGTCAAAGTTGTGATTTATTTTAAAGTGGTATGAGAAGGAGGAAGTAGAACAATTTGACCATTTCTGATCTGACCGAGAGCACGTGGCACATCTACCTGCCTAGGCCAGCTGCCTGCTTTACTTGATCCACATCCTCTCAGCATTTTGTGACTTCTTGGAGATTAGGTACCCGAACTCCACCTGCTGGCCAACTATGAATTGCATGGTTTTCAGTTAGAAAGGCAAGTGGGTACCATGAAGTGGGTTAATAAGTACCTAGGGGCATGACAGAGGAGGACAGGGGGAGTGGGGAACTAGCAGCAGTGAATATGAGAAGAAAATGTTCTGAAATTGATTGGGAGGACGATTGCACAACTATTTTTAGTGTGACTGAATGATTAAATTGTATGATAATGAAAGTATATGCCAATGCAATTATTTTAAAAAGACACGCTTGCAAAAGCAAGCAAAACAAAACAAATAAAACTCGGAGAAGGTAATTTATGTGCTTAGTTGTCCTGCTTTCTGGTCATGGCAAATATATATATATAATCGGTTGCTGCATTCTGGTCTGGCTATTTGTTGATGAGAATATTCAATATTCACAAACTATCATGATTTCCCTTCTCACCCCGGTGTGCCACTTCTTCTAAGAGTGTTTCTTCATCTATGATTCCTCCTTTTCCTAAAAACGGGACTAGATGATGGCCTTTCAGAGCAGCCGTGCCATTATGCATAATATTGTCATTAAGAACTCTCTTTTATACATGACCCAAGTTACTTGAGATTTTAGGATGTTGAAGGAATGACAAAGACCCAGGAGAAGTGAAAACTTGTCAATTGTGTGAGACCTTGTCATATTAAAATTAATGCCAGAAATATCAAATAAATATTATGAATAATTTCAATTTATGTAAAAGAAATTATATTCAGCAAAAATAATAAACTTCACAGAAAACATAGTATGTTTCTCATTTCAATGTAGTAAAATTATTTTCCTATGACAACACTTTTTAATCATCATCTAAATCAAGTCACAGGAAGCAACATAAATGCACACACTCATGAACACATAATTCAGTATTTGTACATACGGTGTGTGTGTAACTTAATCCCACTTCAAATCCAAACTACTTACATTCTGACTGGGGTCTTGCAACATCTCAGCGTGCCTGGGACCCACCAATTAATGAACCATCTGTAAGTTGTTATCTTGGCAACAAGAGCAGTATTTGCATTCATTGCTAAGTTCAGTATCAGCAGAAAACTCAAACCACATAGAGCTCACATGCTAAGTAAAGACAATGAGAAAAGCTAATGAACAGAGAAAAGAAAGAGTATTTGTACAGGTCTATCCAGTTTTATAAATAAGAGGACAAAAACGTGTCAAATATTAAGTCATAGTATATTCAATTTTAAGTCTAAAAATTATGAACAAGGTCCAGAGCATCATTTAATGGAATTTAATTTTTATTGGGCCATCGCATACTGTGAGTATTTCTTGTTTCTCTGCTATGCTCCTTATTTTCCCTAGTAACCATCCTTTTGTGTCTGTTTGCTGGTATTTTCAACCCCTTGGCTATTGTGTCCTTCATCATCTGATAGTTTTCTTTCTTGTATAGCTTTCCATTGTAACCTGTGTATTTCACTTACGTAGAAATAGATGCTTTTGTTGTTGTTTTCCCAGTGCTTGTTGTTGTCAGTTGCCGTGAAGTTGATTCTGTCGTCATAGCAACCTCACCTGTACAGGGTGGGGCTGTCCCATGAGGTTTCCTTATGGAATCAGACTACTAGGTCTTCCTTCCAAGCACCTTTGGGAGGGTTTGAATTGTCGATCTTTTGGCTATTATTAAAATACTTAACTATTTGTTCCTCACATAGACTCCGTTTCCAATGCTAGTCAGTTAATAATTATTATACCCACTTAACTGAAAGATAAGGAGCTCTGGTGGTAAGGTAGTTTAGGCAAAAGGCTGTTAACCTCAAGATCAATAGTTCAAGATCGCTGGCCTCTCCATAGGACAAAGATGAGGCTTCCTGTTCCTGTAAATATCTACTGTCTTATAACCATATTTAGATCATGGTCATGTCAATGACTCATTGACAGTGTATAAATAAAAGATTAAGAAGAAAGTTTTAGGGGTGTACTTTAGAAAGGAAGCCATTGTAAACTCTGGGGCTCACAGTGATCCTGTGGCATTTTGAGTAGGGGCACCATGAACGGTAGCCGCTTGATGGCACCTGACAGCACAAACAACAGTTGAAAGATAATAATATTTCTTCCAGTCATACACGCAAGAAAAGTAAGTCTTAAATAAATTTTTTAAAGTTCAGGAAAACCACCACTGCTTTTGTCA
>NW_022103902.1:4272326-4274442 GCF_000313985.2 Echinops telfairi | reverse complement strand
GTTTGCCTTGCTTGATTTGTAAGCAGTTATTGAAACATAGTAATAATAGAGTCCATATGTGTTTAGTTCATCTTTGCTATATTCCATAAAATACCACTTTCTCTAAACTTCTGGGAATGTAGTGTCATTGTTGTGTTTAGAATACGTTTTGCTGTTCTCCAACATGCCTACTACACCAGAAAAAAAAGCACACATTAGAATTAAATTTCCATTTGGTGGTGATCTGAAACATGCCATAGCTCCTGTATATTAGATTCTATTCATAGGGTTTTCAGAAGATACTTTCTCCTAAGTGGGCAGCCAATTCCTCCTTCAAAGTCTGGACTTAGTCTGGAAGCTCCAGTCACACCCGTTCCTTTGAGTGCCCCTGCTGGCATTTGAAATACCAGTGACATAGCTTCCAGCAGCACAGCAACACACAAACTACCCCAGTATAACACATTGACAGGCAAGCAGTGGCTTTATATTGCTTATTGTACTACTTATTTCCTCTCTTATTAGACTACTTATTTCCTTCTCTCAAAATAAACCAACCTATGATGGCATTTTTCTGTTTTTCAAAATGTATGTTTTTAGTAAGAAAATTATTCTGCACATTCAGAGAACAATTACAGGTATATTACTGTTAATATCCACCCCTTGTCTATCAGTTGGTCCTGCTATGGAGGCACGTGTATTTCTGTGAATCCAGAAGATATGCCACTGGTGTTGCAAATGCCAGCAGAGTCACCCAAAGTGAACAGGTTTCAGCAGAGGTTCCAGAGGTTAGCCTGTTCTTAAACAGACCAAGAAGAAGGAGCAGGCTGTCCACTCCTGAGGAATTACCATTGCAAACCTTACGAAGAGCAGCGAAACATTGTCAAAGACTGAACCCTCCTACCCAACAACAGAACCTTGTCAGAGAGATGCCAGTTGGTGAGCCGCTCGAGTTAGAAGACACTCAAATTATGGCCGAGGACGAGCTACTTTATCTAAGTAGAATGGATGTAGTAAAGCCTCTAAGGGTAAAGCCCTGGGACCTTCAGGACTCAACATGAAAATAAATAGTTGTAAATATCAATTAATAATTGGAACTTGGAATGTATGAAGTGTGAATCTAGGACAATTTTAAGTCATCAAAAATGAAATAGAATGTGTAAAGATAGATAGCCTAGTCATTCGTGAGCTGAAATGGACTAGTATCGGCCATTTTGAACCAGCCAGTCATATGGCTGACCATGAGGAAAGAAATCATCAAAAAGAATGGCTTCGCAATTATTGTCAGCAAGGACATTTCACGATCTATCTTGAAGCACAATACTGTATGTTGTAAGATACTACCATTCTGTGTACAAGGAAATCCAGTCAATACAAGTATTATCCAAATTCATGCACCAACCACGAAAGCTCATGATGAAGACATTGAAGAGTTTTACCAACAACTTTTGTCAGAAATTGATCAAACACGAATCAAGAGGCATTGATCATTGTGGGCAAAATGAATCCAAAAGTTGGAAATTAAGAGGAAGGAAATATAGTTGGAAACTGTGGCTTTGGTGATAGAAACAATGCTGGAGATTGTATGACATAATTTTTCAAGATTGAGGGTTTATTTACAGCAAATACATTTTCTCAACAACAAAAAATACAATTATACACATGAACTTCTCAAGAGGAAACACACAGAAATCAAACTGATGTCAACTGTGGGAAGAAAAGATGGAGAGATTCAATGTCAGCAACTAAAACCAGGCCGAGAGCTAATTGTGGAGTAGGTCGTCGATGAGCTAGATTGAAGACGAAGGAAAAGCAAAACAAGGCCATGAGAGACAAAATATGCCCTTGAGTATTTGAATTTGAAATCCCATTTGAATTTCAAACATATCAAGAATGTATTTGCTGCCTGGAGCCCTAATCAGAGAAAACCTGATGTCCTGAAGGAAAACTGGAAGGACATTATACCTAGTGCCTAGGATCTTTTTATGAGTTGAAGCTGACTCAACGGAACCCAGCAACAACATGAGCAAACTATCGAACAACGCACCAAAGACAATTTGAAGAATACACAGTGACGATACCGAGAAGAACTGGTCAACAGTTGACTGTTTCCAGGTGCTTTGTGACGTACTCTACCTGC
>NW_022103902.1:4269460-4270458 GCF_000313985.2 Echinops telfairi | reverse complement strand
TGAAATATCATCTAACCCTGCTTGAGCTTTAATCTCCTGAAAACATCTTGTCAAATGCCAGTATGTCTAATGCATCTCCCTTATCATTTCTCTAGTAATTCTTTCAATTACATATTAGAAACTACCTTCTGGGGGTAGAGGAAATTGGTGGCAATGTTTCTTGTAATTCGAACTCAGGCTTTTGATAAACTTTATAGCATAAGGTAACTGATCTAATCACCTCCCTGTCTCTTTACTCTGAGTTACAAAAGCAAAAAGATTGATTGTTTGCTATTCAAGTTATAAGGCAAATGTATAATGATTATTTTTCACTCCTCCCTAAACCAAGACTCCCATGTGTAATATTAAATCACCTATTATCCTAAAGCAAACATGTATTTCTGAAAACACAGCAGCAACTCTTCCTGAAATATATTAAAAAATAAAAATATAAAACCTCATTGCCATTGAATCAATGCTGACTCACAGTGACCCACTGTGGGTTTCCAAGGCTGTAACTGTTTATGGGAGTAGAAAGCCCGGTCTTTCTCCCAAGGATCTTCTGGTGGTTTCTAACTGCTGACCGTGAGGATCACAGCCCAACTCATAACCACTACCCCACCAGGACTACACACCCTGAAAGATAGAGCAATCATAAGTGCAAACATCTTAAAATATGAACACATTTGAAAGTATATTTAAATATATGTATTGTATTTTTCCACCTCAGTTTGGTCCATCATGATATCTCTTTCATTATTTAAGCATGTGAGCCAGTCTATTTTGCTTGATAATCATCTATACTTTTTTATACTTACTTATTTTCTTGTTTTATGCTCTGGTAATTCAACTATAGGCAAGATGGAACAAAAACAAGAAGGAATCATCAGGACATTGATGTAAATAGGTAAAAGGCTTGACAAAGCTAATTCATTGCCTTTAAGTCTGTTTTAATTCATAGTGACCCTACTGGACAGAATAGAAATGCCTCTGTGAGTTTGAGACTGGAGATCTTTAGC
>NW_022103902.1:4265419-4266541 GCF_000313985.2 Echinops telfairi | reverse complement strand
GTTGGTACAATAGACTATATCTCCCCAGTCCCCTGCGACCCACCATGTCCACCCGTCTCCTCGAAGCTTTCCTCTCTTCTGTTGCTCTAGCTCCCTTTGGAACTGCTTTCTCCTGATAACGTCAGAGATGAAGTGTTGCTATCCTTACTTCTCAGGAGCATCCTTCCTGAACTTCTCCCAAGACAGAGTGGTTTGTTCTTCTGGTGGTCCAGGGTACATCCAATATTTCTCAACACTATATTTCAAATACATCCATTCTGGTTGCATTTTCCTTATCGATGGTCCAATTTTAACATGCATATGGGGGGATTGAAAATACCGCGCCTTAGGTCAGGCACCTTTTAGTCCTCAAAGGGATATCTCTGTGCTTCAACACTTATTGTGCTTTTATGCAATCAATTTGACCAATGTACTAGGCCTTTTGATTTCCTGATTGCTATTTCCATGAGCAGTGATTTTGGATTCAAGGAAGATGAAATCCTTGATGACCTTTGCTCCATTGATCACGATGTTGTCTGTTTGTCTAGTTATGTATATTTTGGTTTTCTTTATATTCAGTTGTAATCCATGGAGTAGGTTGCAGTCCTTAATCATCAGTTATCAATAATTCCTTCTGGCGCCATGTTATTTTTTATATAGCCCAGCTTCCCAGATAATTTGCTCAGCATACAAACTGACTAATGAGGTGAAAGGACGCAGCTCAGTTCTCCACTGATTCTAACCATGCAATACCCTCTTTATCTGTTCAAACCTCTGCCTCTTGGTCCATATGCTGGTTCTGCATGAGCACAATGAATTGTTCTGGGATTCCTATCAGTATTTTAGTCCAGAAAAATAAAGTATGTAAATCAGAATCTTAAATTAATGTATAATAAAATTATATACATGAACCTATCAAATAGTACTGAGTGTATTATTGTTGATATAATTGACAATGTTTGTTCCTCTTGTATCTCATTATCTTCTTCATTAGAGAAAAAACATTGTGATGGCTAGCATTATGTGGCCATTGGCCAGACCATGATTCACTGTGGCTTGGCAGTTATTATAAAATTATCTTTCATTTGTTATTTGACCTGAGCAATCCATTGAAAAGTCAATCATTTGACAGCCAACCTGTGA
>NW_022103902.1:4259962-4264869 GCF_000313985.2 Echinops telfairi | reverse complement strand
GTCATTTTCTTAAGAAAAACTTCTCAATGTATATAAGGAGGCTTCAAAATTCATGGGGAAAAATGGAACTAAAAGATAATGTAAATGTTCTGCCTATTTGTTAGTTTTTATTTAGCTATTTATATAAAAAGTTATTTAGTTACTTTGTTAGCTTTTTTATTTTTAATCACTGCACTGACATACTATTCACATATCATATATTTCAAAAGTTCAATCACATTCATAAGAGTTGTGCATCAATCAAATCCCCCCATCATAGTGACACAAGAAGGGAGCACAATGGAGTAGCAAGGAGTGCAAAGGATGAGGTCCCCAAGGAGTCCCCAAAATAGACTTCGGAATTGGTGGACAGGGCGTGCCACTTTACCAGATCCCTTTAGGAAGCAATCAGGAGGGTCAGCAGACAGACACGGAACTATTTCTGGGCTTTCTTTTTCGCATGTCTATGTATGTCAGAAAGGCTGGGAACCAATACCAGTGAGAAAAGAATGGGGTCAATGGCTCCAGGGGTTACATGGGAGAGGACAAGGTGGGAGAAAGGGAGAGGAAAGCCAACAAACCCAGAGACAACAGAACAATAAGAGATCTAAAATTGATGGCGAGGAGAGGGTGGGGGGTGATCAAGTGCAATGTAGTCAACAGAAAGTACTGAGAGTTGAGTGAAGGGTGAACATTATAGTGCAACAGGAAGAAATTAAAAAGAAATAAAGGAAATAACTTGGAGGCAAAAAGACATTTATAGAGGTACAAATATAATGCAACTAATTAATGTATTCCTGTGCATATATTTAAATGTTAAGTAATAAGGTAGCAGACAGGCTTTGGATCTCCACACAAGTACTCCCTCAATGCAAGAACACTTTCTTCTAATAACCAGGCATTCTGTGATACTCACATTCCCGACATGATCCCTGAAATCAAAATGGGTGCATGAGCAAATGTGGTGAAGAAAGCTGATAGTGACAGGTTATTAAAAGATATAGCATCTGGGGTTTTAAAAGCTTGAAGTTAAACAAGAGGCCATTTAGCAGAGAAGCAACAAGCCCACATGGAAGAAGTATGTCAGCCTAGGTGATCATGAGCTGTCCATGGGATCAGGTATCAGGCATCAGAAGACCCATACAAAGAAATATATTGATGCAAATGATGGGGGTTGGAGAGGAGACCCAAAGCCCATCTGTAGACAATTGGACATTCCCTCCCAGAAGGGTCACAAGGAAGGAATGAGTCAGCTAGTGTGCAGCATAGCACTGTCAGAATACACAACATTCCTCTAGTTCTTTACCTTAAAAGTCTGTCTAGACCTGAGCCTGTACATTGGTGTAGATAAGAGCTCTCAACACACAGAATCCAGGACAGATAAACTCCTCAGGAACAGTAATGGGAGTAGCCATACCATGAGAGTAGGGGGAAGGTGGGTGGAGAAGGGGGAGAAACAGGGAACCAATTACGGTGATTGACATATAATGACCCCACACCCAGCCCAGGGGGACGAACAACAGAAAAGTGGGTGAAGGGAGACCACCGTGGACAAGGCAAGATATGGAAATAATAATAATTTATAATTTATCAGGGGTCCATGAGGGTGTGAGCATGGGGGAGGAAGGGAAAAAAAAGGAGGAGCTGATACCCAGGTCTACAGCAGAAAGGAAATGTTTTTAAAATGATGGCAACATATGTACAAATGTGTTTTATACATTTGATGTATGGATGTGATAAGAGCTATAAGAGCCCCCAATAAAACAATTTATTAATTCCATTATCTTTCTTTTAAAAAAAAATACTTTTATTGGGGCTTTTACATTGCTTATCACAATCCATACATTCATCCAGTGTGTCAAGCATATCTGCACATATGCCGCCATCATCATTTTCAAAGCATTCTCTTTCCACTTGAGCCCCTGATATCAGCTCCCCATTTCTTTCCCCCCACTCTCCCTCACGAACTGTTGATATTTTATTGATAGATTAGTATTTTCATATCTTACATAGTCCTCCATCGCCCCTTACCCACTTTTCTGTTGTTCGTCCTCCTGGAGGGAGTTATAGGTTGATCATTGTGATCAATTCCCTCTTTCTCCCCCTCCCCTCCCCTAATCCTCCTGGTATCTCTACTCCCATTGTTGGCCCTGAGGTGTTTATCTATCCTGGATTCCCTGTGTTGCAGCAGGCTCTTATCTGTAGCAGTGTGCATGTTCTGGTCTAACCCAATTTGTAAGGTAGAATTGAGGTCATGATAGTGGGGGGAAGGAAGCACCAAAGAACTAGAGGAAAGTTGTGTGTTTCATCAGTGCTACACTGCACCCTGATTGGCTCATCTCTTCCTGTGACCCCTCTATGAGGGAATGTCTAATTGTCTACAGATCTGCCTAAATCATTAATGATTAAAGAGTCGGTTGGTTATACATATCTCGATTCTAATATTTCTCATTGCCTAGTTACTAACTGTTAGGTAAACTGATTAATCTGTTATACTACTTAAAACTTCTGTTTTGCCTTGGTTAAGCACATGTAAGAGATCTGACAAGGAAAAGAAAGAAAAGAAAGCATTTCACAGTTCTAAATAATAAGGTCTAAAATAAAGACATGATATAAAATTCTGTTTGGCATACTCGTATGTTCAAAGCTGAAATTATTTGTTGAATCGTTGTTACAGATTTTTATACCAGCCCCACTAACACACAGTGATTTCTATTTACTTAATCCGCTCGACTCGAGGAAGACACTCAAGACAAACTCAAAACGGCTCTGGCTAATTGATTTTCTCCCTTTCCGATGGCCTTGTCCATGCTCCTTGTCCATGCTGTACATTGTATGTGTTTCTCCTTGTGAGCCACTTCATCGTAGTTTAACGTTTCCCTTCTCCAGATGAAAACGGATATTGATGGGTTCCAATCCTTGCATTTTCTCTGCAGACATAGGGTCCATCAACTCCATTTTCCCTGAGGCTCCTTTATGTTTTATTTTAGGAACTGAAGCTTTTGGCTTGTTGAAAAAGTGTATTTTGCTTAAATACACAGTACTTAGCATTGTGTTATGTGAAATTTAACACTGAGTGTTTTTTGAACAAAGGAAGACTTTAATTCTGAAGCAGGATTATCTTTATCTGATACATATACGCTCTTTACTAAAACTCTCAAATTGCAGGTTTCAGTGAGGGGTTTACAGTTAGCTTTCCTTCTGTTGGAGGTTGGCAACCTTTCACAGGTGGTGGCCCAACTATTCAATTACTAACTACAGTTTGGCCTTTTGGTATAGTGTACTATTATTTGTACTGCTATGTTAGTGTTTTTCTATACGTTTAAAGAGCTTTATTTAAATTTAACTAAGACATAAATCGTAATAATGCATAATTTTTGTGTAACCTTGCCTTGTATATCCAATTAAGGTCACTGAGAAAATGGGTCTTAAAGTCCAAATTAAATGATTGAATGATAAAATAAGTTAAAAAGTTATGGCACTTCTCCATGTCCCTCCGTGGCTCCCATTTTCCCCTTTTCCACTGTTATGTTCCTCCCAAATCAAGTAACTATGGGTTTCCTTGTGCTTCCTCCTAGCCTGTAGTGAGTAATTCCACATTTTTCTACCACATCAAAGGTTTTGCTTCATGGTCTCGCTCTCTCTCTCTTCCCTCCCTCTCCCCTCTCTCTACTATGAGAATAATTTTTATAAAAATGCAATTTTGTTTTGGTTCTCTGATCAAGAAGTAAATTCCATTTATTTCCCCGTATGTTGCTTTCTTCCTCAGGTTTCTTTTATAAGTTGTATTGCCACCTATTGGCAGCTTCCGATCCAGCGTACTTTGCGTCCCCAAAGGCCACCTTTTGTATAGAAGTGTTATGGTTGATATTGTTGAAAATTTTGCTCTACATGGATGAGACTCAGAGATATATATTAAATGTGCCTGGATTCCCTTTGCTTTTTTAAATTCGCAAAGTGGACCCTCTGAAATTGTAAGTTTCGCTTGAGGATTGCTTAAGTAATTTTATTTAGGTCTTTCTGCCATGCTCATACGCAATATTGCATCATAAAATAAAATTTTTGATAACCAAGAAGCTTTATTTCAAAGTTATTTTTCTTATGCATGTTATGCTTGATGATACAGGGAATATTTGAAATGATGATCAAATAAGCTGTTGATTTTAGAGTTCAAAAATTAGAAGGCATTCTAAATTAGATTGGATATATACTTATTTTCAATTTATAATTTGGAAATATCTGGTCCGAGTTATATGAAAATAAGCATTCAAATGTAAGAAAAGTACTTACTCCCAGCATGAGGGGTTAGATTGTCTATTCTATTGAAATCTTAAAATAAATCCTTGACCTAACATTCTAAAACCTTAAAATGTGTCCTTTATAAGCATAATGGCTGTAAAACCTAGATCATTCTGTAAATATCTAAATTCAGTGGGGCTTCAAGAGTTGCCTGAAGTAAATTTACATCTTTTACTTGGAGCACACATACATTTACTGGCAACCTGTAATTATTATGGACTATGAAACATTGTTCATGTCCAAAGTACCTTATTAAGTGTAATTAATGGGTTTAAAAGTCCCCTCCCTCTTCCCAAAAACCTCAACTTGCAGTAAGTGAAATGAAGTTATAAAATTGCACTTATTAAATCAATGAATACATTGAAGAATAACCTCAGAGTTGTAACTTTAAAATTCTTCTTTAGAACTATTCAGACTAGAATAAATAGTGGGAATCAAATGCATACGAATGTTCATATTTTACTTTTAGGTTAGAAAAGACTGCTCTTTAAATAAAAAGTAGAATGCATTTTCTTATTCCTTATCTATATTTCTAAAGCAATGCTGCTTGTTATGTATATATTTAATACTACTCTAAAACTATTTTTCAACACTAAGGTAGCTTAACTATGTCCTTTTGAATTGTCCAA
>NW_022103902.1:4257252-4259512 GCF_000313985.2 Echinops telfairi | reverse complement strand
CACAGAGCGAGAGACAAGAAAGGCAAGGCTCACCAAACCATTTATCTCTCTGCCCTTCAGTCAATCCCACTTGTGTTTATCAGCCAGGCTGGCACAATAAACTATCTCAAAAACCAACAACGTTTCCAAGGAGTTGTTTACCTACTTTTCAGAGATAAAAGTGTGTGTTTTTCTTGTAAAGTATACCTAATATATAATGAATCAAATCTAGCAAGAAAATGAATTTAAACATTAATATTCTTTTTCAAATAGTCTATACTTTTCTTATTCCTGCTTTTCCCACAAATTAAAAATACAGTATTTTACCTTTTAAATGAGATGTCTATTCAATGGTAATAGGATTAAATATGTTGAGTTTGTTTTCTTGTTAGTTGCTATCACTTCAATTCCAGCCCATGCCAATCTAGGTGTAACAGAAGTAAACATTGTCCAGTAGTGTGCCAGCTTCATGGTCCTTGGTATGTGTGAGTCTATTGTTCGGGCTATTGTTTCAATCCATCTTACAGAGACTTCCTTAATCTTTGCTGATCCTTCACATAACCAAGCAGTTGAGGTCTAAGGTGTGCCTGACTCAAGCCATGTTATTTTCAATCGCCTCATATGCATGTGAAAGTTACTCAAAGACTAAGGAAGACCTAAGAAGAATGCATGTATTTAAATTATGGTCCTGGGGAAGAATGGTGAAATTACTTTGGTTTGTCAAATAAACAAACAGGTTTGTCTTCAAGAAGTCCAGTAAGAATGTCCCTCCGTGGCAATAATCTCAAGACTTCGTCTCACGTAATTTGAACATGTTGTCAGGAGAGACCAGTCCCTAGAGAATGTTGCCCAGCTTGGTAGAGAGGCCGTGAAAGAGAGGACGGCCGTTGACAAGTTGGACTAACACAGTAGCTGCAGCGATGGGCTCAAACATATGAACAATCGTGAGGCTGTCATAGGGCCGGGCAGTGTTTCATCCCGTTTTACACAGGGGTTGCTACAGTCAAAACAGACTCATCAGCATCGAACAACTATAGTACCATCTCCTGGCCCGATGTCCAAACCAGCAGGTCCAATTCTTGCCATGGCTATTCCTAAGGTAGCTTCTGGTCTATTTCTCCTACGGTTTATTTATTTTTTCTGATCATCTATGGGATATTTGATATTCTTTGCTAATACGACAATGTATGGTTTGTAAAATCTACTGTCTCTAATTTGGGGTGCTATATCCAGGATTGTACTTTGGCCCTTGGTGACTTGGTTTGATTTTGTTCAATTTTAACTTGAAATTAATGAATGATGATTTATTTTATAGTAAACTCTGACTTTGTCTTGAGTAGCAATACTGTTTTTCCACCACTGATTTCCGTGGATATAATGAATGCATCTGGTGACTATGTCCAAATGTGTAATTATTGATTGTGATGTGGGAAAACATTTTGTAAGAATTAAACCTTGGTCTTGCAGGATTTAATCATGTGATTTCCAATGTTGTTTCTATCAATATGGCTGTATTTCTAACTATGACTCTTCTATTTTTGTGTCCAGATTTTGCATTTCAATTGATAGAAGTCATTAAGATACCTGAATTGCATGTTTGGCCAGTTTCAAATTGTAGCAATTTGGAAAAAAACTCTTCAATTTCTTTACATTAGGCATTAAAGGTTGATCAGTAAATTTGAGTAATAGTCATATTAATAGTTTTTTATTATAGGTTTATGGATATTTACCTATATCTGACAATATTGTACTTCAAGATAGTCCTTGAAATAATCTATCCAATCAGCTCATTTATCCATAAATGTTGAATCTTATAAAAGGAAGACGAAAGAATTAATGTATATGAACTGTGGTGTTATCAGAAAAATCTCCAATATGTTGTGAACCCCCAAAAGAACAGCACGTCAGACAGGAGATATACAACTAGAGTGTTCCTTAGGCGCAAGGGTTAGGCTCACTTACTTTGAACATATCATCAGGAAAGAGAAGTTGCTGGAAAAGGACATAATGTTTGGCAAACAACTGGAGTAGCAGAAATGGGAGACGCCATAAATGAAGTGATTGACTCAATAGGCCCAATGGAATCAAGCATACCAATAGTCAAGGATTGAGTGATGTTTCATTTTGTTAACCGTAATATTACCATGAGGAGAAACTGGCTCAAACTAACAACAGCGTGGTGGTTAGATTTTATGTAATCTTCAACTTGTGTGAAAGTGTAGGGGTGAATTCCAACTTATCTATCGGGTCACAGCTTGGTGATGCTTCCTCAAGGCTCTTC
>NW_022103902.1:4248778-4256157 GCF_000313985.2 Echinops telfairi | reverse complement strand
TAGGTAGGAGCACTTGAACACATAGGAGAGATAGTCATACGTGCAATGACTGATCTAACCTTGCATATCATCCTCTGAGAGGTATAATAATAATTTTCATTTTGTATTTAAGAAGTTTAAACATGGCTTATACATACAAGTTAATGAAGCATCCTCCATTTATTCTCCTGGCATAGTGGCTGAGGTTCTCAGTTTTCTTTCCTTAATGGATCATGGGAGAAACTTCAGTGTTATTACTGTTAGTCGTGCTCGTGTCTGCTTTCACTAATAGCAACTTTTTGACAATGAATGTAAACCCATTTCTCTTCAATTTGTAACTCATGACATAGTAGGTCATATGATTCAAAATGGCCAGTACCAGTATGTATCAGATTGGTTATTAATCTATATTAGTTCTGTTTTCTCCTATATAGCTTCCAACTTTTTTCATTTATATTGTGTACATTCCATGCTTGATTATTAATGGGTGTTTGTGGCTTGTTTCTTCTCACTTTGTGTCCTACCCACTCAACAAATGAAGTCCTTCGAACTCTGTCCCATCCACGTCATCAAGGTTAACTCCACTTGATGATGCAGCTCTTCCTCCAAGCATTTCATTGCCATCTCAGCTGACGGCCCCAATTCCAGCCCCATATCAGACAATGCTCTATGTATAAATCTCCATTCATCGTGATGTAATATTTATCAAGTTTTCAGCAGCCAGCTTATTTTTAGAAGCAGACTGCATGCCATTCTCTTAAATTCTTCTGAGTCTGAGTGTTCTGCTGACAGCTGTCTACCATCAGTCGACCTGCTTGGTTTTTGAAATGCTAGTGGCATAGCTCCCAACATCCAGAAACTTCAGCACAACCAACTGACAAACAAGTAGTGGTTTGCTAAAGCATATCACCAGTCAAACCACTCACTGCTGTTTCCAAGTTTTATGTTATAGTGCCCTTTTCAATGCATTCTTCACTCAATTTCCAGATTAACCTTTTTTAATGCCATTTAGATGATGTTACTACCCTATACATAGCCTGTCAATGGCATCTCATAATAATAATAAAAATCCCACATTCCTGCCACAGTTCAAATGACTCTACATGAAAGATCTCGATTATTTCTCCAAATTTTTTTCCTATGGGTTGTCTTCACAGTTTTTCATACAACTGTTGTCTTTTGATACAGGGTTAAAATGTTTTGAGTCTCACCATCTGGAACTTGGTATTCCCTATGCCTATAATGGTTTCTCACCAACTCACAGGCTCACTGTGAGTTGGAATCAACTCAATGGCACCTAATGACAGCAAATATACATGTATGCATACACACATGCACATGAACACATTCATATCTGTTCTCGATATGTTAACACATATATACTTACTGTAGTTACATAATTTCATGTCAACTTGAAGATATAAAAAAGTGTAAGGGTGGAATTCAGCCTGTCAATCAGGTCACAGCTTATGGTGCCTGCTTTGTGGCCATGATATTCTCATAAGGAGGGGGCAAAAAACCTCTCCTTCTCACTTGGTCTTTCTTTACCTCCCTCCTTGCTGGACACTTTGAGAGCAGCCAGAGGCCTGGGATGTTTTCCACCAACTTTGGATCCATACGAATTAGCAACTACCAGCCTGTGATATTACTAGATTCTGTATCATTGCATGTGGCTGCGTGAGTCTGGAGAGGGACTCACGGAGGATTATCAAATTTATGAACTTGAGTTGGACTAGGCTGGTATTTGTTTTTGATATATCACTACTTTTTGATACAAATGTATCATATATGTGTGTGATGTAATTTGTTTCTCTAATCAATCCCCTACTCATATATCTAATAGTTTTTCTTACATGAGTTAATATTAAAATGACATGATAGAGTAGGCACACATATTGCATTTTTAAGATGAAAAAATAATCAAACTTTGATTGTTACAGGTGAAGTAATGTGCACAATTGCGTGGTCAGGAAATAGTAGATCTAGATGATTGCTGTGCATCATCTGGAGCAGACATAATTTTGGTCCCTAAAGTTCTTTGATGCACACCTCTGACTCTCTGACAACTACATGACCAGTAAATAAATAAATGGCTGCAAAGGTCCAAGATTAGTTATGCATTTAGACTAAGGTCAAAGGATTGCCTTTGATTTTCCTTGTGTTGAGTGTCACCATCAGCGTGCTTAAACGATTGCTCGAGCTGAGAGGAGAAAGAACGTGAGAATCACTTGAACCTGAGGATGGAAGGCCCCATTCCAGGCTTCAAGATGGGAGAGACCACGGAAGAAGGGATGTGGCTGGCCTGGAGGAGCAGAGGATAACTCCCGGCAAACAACCAGAAAGAAAGAACACACTACCTCTTGCCAAAGAGTCAGAACCACCGCAACAAAGGCATCTTCGTTCTACAACGAAAAGAACTTGATTTCCCAACCGCTTCCCTGTGCTGGAAGTCGGTTCTTCACCACCCACTCCAAATAAAAGCCCAAATCTAGGTGGGAAGGGCAGACAGAAGGCGCTTATGGCCATAAAATCAATTCCAACTCGGTGATCCTACAGGACAGAGTGTTTCTTAGCGGCAAGGGTGGCGAGAATTCATCTCACATACTTTGGACATGTTGTTAGCAAATGCCAATTCCTGGACAAGATCATCGTGCTTGATAAAGTATGCCCCAAAACAAAACAAAATTTACTGTCATCCAATTGATACTGACTCAGCAACCCTTTAGTACAGGTCAGTACTGCTCCTGTGGGTTTCCAAATTATAACTGTTTCTGGGAATGAAAAGCCCCATTTTCTCATTCTGAAAGGCTGGTGGTTTTGAACTGTTGACCTTGCAGCTAGCAGCCCAACTTGTAAACACGATGCCAACAGAGCCAGCAAACTAACAGAATGAGTTGACAGCAGTGTTTGCAACAACAGGCTCGATCACAGGAACAAGTGTGGAAATGAAGAATGACCCCGCAGTCTTTCATTCTGCTTTGAACAGGGTCGCTGAGTATCACAGCCAACTCAATTGCGCCTAACAACCACATAGTGCAGAAGAGAATTGACCCATTCCGTTTCAGAGATTGTAAAACCTTCATAGCACAAACAACCCCATATTTCTCCTGAGGAATGGTGAGTGGGTTTGAACTGTGAACCTTTGGTTAATGACCCAACTACACCCACCACACCACCAGTGATCCTCTAGGCCATAGACCAATAGATTAATTTCTAGATTTTTGAGAACTTGAGCATAAAACCCAAGTGAGTCATACCAATTTATGATGAACGTAACTGTGAATTAAGAAATATATTTTGCTCTAATCTGCCAAATTTGAATTTGAAGTTACTAATATTTGATTATAGTAACAATTGAAAAGCAATACACTTTCTTAATTACATATCCAATGATTTAATGACTCAATAAATTCAGAGAGTTTAGATATCCCTTGTTTGCATAGTGTCTACTTTCCCAGATGACCAAACAGAGAAACGCATATGTCAAATGCACCAGACAAGAGAGCTGGTGAGCTGTGGGAAGACAGCAAGACCATCTTTCAGGAAGAAATCAAAGGTCACTGAAAAGACAGGAACAAAAGAAAATATAAGAGTGAATATCAGAAACTTACTCTTAATCATAGAGGAGCTGGAGCAAATGGACGAAGTGATGGCTTTAAGAAGCTACTATATAATTTCAAAGGGAAGCTTAAGTCAAAGCTAATATTATAAAGAAATGTGCAATGAGTCAGGGTTGTATCACCTCACTATACTTGTTCAATCTACATGCTGAGCAAATCATCAGAGAAATTGAATTATATGAAGAAGAATACACCAGGGGTTAGTCATTGAGCTAAGTCTTCTCAAATTGACTGAGCCCCAACCCACTACCGGTAACCAAACTAATTGCCATTGAGTCAATCCCAATGTATAGCAATAGTATACGGTTGAGTGGCACTACTCCATAGGTTTTCCAAGGCTGTGAATCCTCACAGAGTTTCCCTGGAGCAGCTGGTGAGTTTGAACCACCAACCTATCAGATACAGTCTAGTGCTACCAGGTAGCAGGACCCCATGTTGTTGAACCCAGTTTTGCCTAAGCAAGCGTGGTGGGTTACTCTTATAGTTGTTTGCTTTTGTTGATTTTTAAAATTTTTCCCAAAGATTTTTTTTTAAACAGGTGAAAACAACCTATGGTGATGAGAACATTTTTAGAGTCACATAATAAGAGCTCAACCTCTTTATTTTGGTAAATATGAAATTAAATGTGAAAATGAAAAGTGTGAAAGCATTTTACACAAGGTAAGACTGATATGAACAAAGTTTCTGGTTTAGATAATGATGGCACTGAGATTAGACTAAAATCATCAATTTTTACACCTCCAAACTCATTGCTAGTGAGTGCATTTTGATATAAAGCCACCCTATAGGACAGAGTAGAACTGCCCTCTGGGTTTCCAAGACAGTAAATATTCACAGAACACCTCATCTTTCTCTAGAGCAGTGGTTCTCAACCTTCCTAATGCTGTGACCCTTTAATATAGTTCCTCACATTGTGGTGATCCCCAACAATAAAATTATTTTCGTTGCTACTTCATAACTGTAATTTTGCTACTGTTATGAATCATAATGTAAATATCTGATATGCAGGATGTATTTTCATTGTTACAAATTGAACATAATTAAACATAATGACAGCATAGTGATTAATCATACAACAATGTGTAATTATATATTGTGAAATATTTATGTGTTTTCCGATGATCTTAGGCAACCCCTGTGAAAGGGTCGTTTAAACCCCAAAGGGGTCGCAACCCACAGATTGAGAACTGCTGCTCTAGAGCGATGGTGAGTGGTTCCCAATGCCTGAGCTAGTGGTTTGTAGCCTAAGGTATAAGCCAGTGCACTCCCAGGGCTCTTCCACTGCCCCCTGGAGTTGATTGGAGCCCTGGCGACATTATGGCTGTGGTATTGGAGCTGCTAACCTCAAGGACAGCACTTGGAAACAATCAGCTGTTCCTCATAATAAAGGTGGATTTTCTCCTTCTGTAAAGAGTGACAGTCTCAGAAACCCACGGGGACAGTTCTACCCTGTCCTGTAGGGTCGCTATGAATCAGAATCGATTCAATGGTGGTGGGTTGCGAATGTTGTAATTAAGTACTGCTAAGTAAAAACCATCTGCTAGAATTCATCCTGAGTCATCCAGAAGAAAGAGCTAAATACCTAGTGTAAAAGCTCACATTGAAAACTCTATGGAGAACAGTTCTATACAAATCATATGGAACTATTACCATGGGTCAGAATCTACTCAACAGCAACTGGCTTGCTCGTTTTGTGTACCAGCAGATCAAAGCATTTCCCTAGCCAGCTTTTCAGTGGAAGACCCACCCAGTGGTCACATTTTTATTTCTCAGCTATTAAAAAGTGGTTTGTTATCAGGTCACAAGATTACTTGTTGCTCTAAAACGAAAACAAACCACAAAACATCCACTGTCACTGAGTCCATTTCAATTCAGAGAGCCAGTTTTGGACAGCGTAGATCTGCTTCGCAGCATTTTCAAAGCTGTAAATCTTTACCGGAGCAGATAGCTTTCCTTTCTCCTGGAGAGTGGCTGATGGGATTGAACCACTGACCTTGCTGTTAGTAGCCCAGTGCTTAACTCACTTGTGTTAGTCTGTATAGACTAGAGAAACAAATCCAGAGACACTTATATGCTTATAAGAGAGAGCTTTATATCAAGAAGCAATTGTGCATCAGTAAAACATCCCAGCCCAGTCCAGATTAAGTCCATGAGTTCAGTATTAGCCCATCAGTCTGATATTCACCCATGAATTCCTCTTGAGACTCAGGCAACACATGCAATGTCACTGAATGCAGGAAGATCACAGGCCCGTGGGTGGATAGTCATGTGGATCCAGTGGCAATGGTAGCATCTCAGTGCTGGCAGGGGTCTCCACGTGGCTCCTCCAGCTCCAGGCTCTAGCATAGCTCCATGTGTCTTGTCAGCAGGAGTGTCTTGCAGGGAATCTGTGTGTATTTGGCCTCCAATGAGATAGTTATCTCCGTGGCACCTCCAAGTGAGGTCATCAAGCTGCAACCTGATTGGCAGGCTAGGCTCCACCCCTTTTCATGTTGATAAGAGATGATGTAACTAGTGCAAAACTATACCACCCAGGCTCCTTTCTATTACTCTAAGTATGAAATTGTTCATTATTGTCCTGTAGCATACTTTTCAATTCTGTAATAGAACAAACAAAGTTTTCCTTCCTAAAATAGATTGTCAACGTGTTTTTTTTTTAAATCTATTTCAGACGAGGGTGGTTTGTTTATATTTTTTCCAGATTGTTTTAGTGCAAGATCTTTCTATGTATAATTGTACTTCTGATGGCCAATAGGCATTTTTTCTTTGTCTGTCTTTGTAAGTCTAACTTTCATATGTAAGGGAAATGGGATGAAGAATAGGCTAGCTCAGTGATTCCCAAAGAGGGACATACTGCTCCATCAGAGAACTACAAAAATTGATTACCTGTGCATCTTCCTGGATAATGGGCTATGATAAAATATTTTTCATTGCCAGGAGTTGACAAGTAATTTTTTATGTCTGTAAAGGGGGTGGTATGCCAAAGAAATTTGGGAACCCATAAACTAATTTGATACATTTTAAAATTTACAAAGTTCTGAAAGCATTCCATTCAAACATATACATGTAGACCACATGTTGGCTTTAGTGAAATTGATGCATCTGGTCCTAAATGCAAAAAATATATATTAAGCAAAAATATGTGATATTTCATATTTGAAGGTTTCATTAGGCTTTTGTGCTTTGTGTAAATTCTGCAGTCGTTATAAAATATATCCTTATAAAATCCTCTCAATCACTTTTCAGTGACGATTTAGGGTGGGGAGAAAAAATTGAAAGCACAGTTCTTTAGCGTCTAAGCAATATCTAATTTTCAAATAATGGCTAAACTAAATTGCAGATTTAGGAGGGAGCAATTGTGTTTTGTGAGTAAGCTTCTTAAACCTTCACCTTGCGTTTGTGATGAGAGTGGATCCACACCAAATGTAAACGAAGACTGAAGGTATATGCAATCATTGAGTCTTCTGTTTTGAGATTTGTATGTTGTTCCCAAAGTGTGTGTGTGTGTGTGTGTGTGTGTGTGTGTGTGTAAGAGGGCGAGTGTTTTGTGTATTTCATGAGCAGTGTAGGATTATTCTATAAGCAAAGTATTCCCTTGTTTCCTTACTGTGCTAGTCTGGGTAGACTATAGAAACAAATTCATAAACACGCATATGTATATAAAGGAGAGGTTTATATGCAAGAGGAATTGAACATTGAGAAAACATCCCAACCCTATCCAGTCCAAGGCCATAAATCTGATATTAGCCCATATGTCCAATACCAATGTATAAAGTTCTC
>NW_022103902.1:4213083-4248511 GCF_000313985.2 Echinops telfairi | reverse complement strand
CCTAGACTCCACCCCTACACTCTTAACCCTTAAATTGACACCAGATTAGGTGACTGCCATACTTACTAATCTATAATGAACAGTTTTACATTTTCCATCACAAAAATGATTCTGCTTTCCACCACAAAAACTGGTATCTGTCTCTCACTCAATCCCACAGAAACTTTCTCAACAAAGTCCCTTTTCAAATTTAAAACCCCTGCTAGACTAAAGATGGTGTGAAACCCACATGAAATTGTTCACTACTACTGATTAATAAGTAAACACAAGTAAATCTCTGCTTACCTTGATTATTGGGTAATCTTCTCTTTCAGAAGGAATACTTTTTATTACCTCTATAACTTCTCTTATCAATCTATCTGGGTCCAATTGTACTAACATTTTACTCACCTTTCTACTTCTTTAACACTTCTCCATGGTTTGAAGCAACATAAATTTGACTTCCTCATCAAGAAGCTCATTTAGCAACAGCTTGATTGCAAGTAATTTGCCCTAAGTAGCTCCATCTTTTAATTGGCTGTGCCTTTTTCCAATCTATAAACTTCAGGCAGGCCATTTTTGTCTATTTCCTCCTTTGAATGGCTTATCTAATAATCTCTATTTCCTGTTGCTTTAGGCATTCCTCGTCACATGAACAGAAGGAATGGAATTTGTATGCAGTCCCAATTCATTTAAAAAATGAAAGCATAAATTTTGGCAGTTGAAAAGAGGTAAATGAAAGATGATACACAAAAGTTAATGTGGCTTTTGTTATTTTAAGAGGAAAATTATAATATGGTGAAAGAAACCTCTGTGTACATCAGTATTTCAACAGTAAAAAAGAAGCTATTATTCATATCACTGAGGCTGTTGAAAGGGAAGGGGAATTACAATACCACCTTGAATAGTTTTCTAGAATATGGGTTTGCTCCTATGTATATGCTCGCCATCCTTTCTAGATGTGTAAGTGTCAATCTTATTTGAAACTATATAAAGGATTCTTTATCCCCTTCACCATGAAGGTTTTAGATTTAAAATATACTCAAGAATGAACCGTTTTGAAAATATAGACTATGATTATAATCTGCATACTTTCAGTTACTTGAATAAAAAACTAACATGCATATTTTCTATACCCCTTAAAATTAGGAAAAGTGGTTAAAACATTTTATCCCATTATTTGTATTTTTAGAACACTTGTTTCACCAACAAAGTGAATTTTTCAGTTCATTTAAGTTTTAGAGTCCACTGGTAGTTATTTCAAATGCTCTAATTTTATAGTTATCAAGAAAAAATATATAAACAAGAGACATACCATTTGGTTGACTCTGATTTAAGAGAGATTAATGATTCACAGATTAGTATTTATGATATTCTCTTATAGAAGTAAGGGTACTTAATTGTGTAAATGTTACAGCTAATGTCTCACTGTATTTTTTATTAAAAGTGAATTAAAAGAAATACTATTAGACACGAGTTCCTTTAACGGTGTTAGATAGTCCAGTTTAATCATGGCTCTAGTTTTGATACCTATCTGTCAGTCAAGTCAGAGCAAGGCATGGTTTGCTGCTTCAGTTCTTCGTTGTAGTCAGGTGTCACCTGATCTCTTCTGACTCAAGGGACCCTTGATCCAACAGAAGGAAACATTGCCCTGAACCATCTTTACTATGCTGTTACGATTGCATCCGCCGTTGAAACTAAAATGATAACCCATCTCGTGAACGGTCTTCCTAATTTTAGATGACACTGCTTTTCCACACTTTATGCTAGGGGCTGACCTTGCTGGTGTACCTGATGACCCAGTGTGCTGCTAACCACAAAGTCAGCAGTTTGAAACCACCAGCCACTCAGCAGGAGAAAGATAAGACTTCCTATCTCCATAAAGATTTACCGGCTCAGAAACACACAAGGATACTTCTACTCTGTCCTATAGAGTCAATATGTGTTGAAATTTACTCAACTGCAGTGAATTTGGTGTAGCTCTTGATCCCTCCTGATGATGTTGCCAAAGAATATATAAAGTCTTACTAATCTCACATCCACAGAACATTCTGATGGTTTATCCTCCAGAACAAATTTGTTCTTTTGGAAGTCCATAGTTCTTTCAATATTCCTCACTAACACTGTCATTCAAATATATTAATTCTTCTCAGGTTGTCCTTATTCACTCCCTAGCTTTCATACACATAGGAGTTGACTGAAAGTACCAGGGTTTGAGTCAGGTATACCTTAGTACTTAAAGTGACATCTTTACTCTATAACACTTTAAAGAAGTCTTTGTGCAACAGATTTCCCCAATGCAATAAACTCACTGCCATTGAGTGGATTTCAACTCATAATGACCCTATAGGAAAGAGTAGAACTGTCCCCTGTGGTTTTAAGGAACTAACTCTTTACAGGAAGAGAAAGTCTCATTCTTCTTCAGTGGAACAGCTGGTGCTAGAAACGCTAACCTTGTGGTGAGCAGTCCAGTGCATTACCCACTCTGCCATCATCGCTCCTCCATGGAAAGAAAAGTGTTCATTGCTTGACTACAGCTTCCATGTTTGTTCATTATTTATTCAAATAAAATGAAATCTTCAGCAACTTCAAACTTTTCCCATTAGTCATCATGTTATCTCTTGGTCCATTTGTGAAGATTTTGTTGTACAAATATTGAGTTGTAATCCATACTAAATGTTGCAGCCTTTGCTCTTCATCAATAAGTAGTCCCATTATAATATCCTCCCATCATAATATCATGGTCTTCTTCATATAGTCCAGCTTCTTGGATTATTTGTTAGTGTACAGATTGACTAGTATGATGAATAGATACAACTATCCTGCAAATCTTTCCTTATTTTAAATCATAGAATATCCCCTAGTTTATTTGAACAATTGCCTCTTAGTGGTACAAGTTCCACAGGAATACAATGAAGTATTCTTGAATTACCATTCTTTCCCATCTTATTCATAGATTGTTATGATCCACAGAGTTGAATGCCTTTGAATAATCAATAATTCCCAAGTAAATATATTTCTGGTAGCCTCTGCTATCAGAAGGATATCTGACATCAGAATGATAATCTTTGATCCATGTCCTCTTCTGAATCTGACAGCTTGATGTGATGCACTGCTGCAAACTTTCATTGTTGTTGTTTTTATTCTTTTTTAAAGTTTTATTGTCACTTAACCCACATATCATACAATAGTTCAGTTATATCAGTTGCATGATCATTACCACAATCAATTATAGAACATTTTCTTTTTCCTTGTACTCATTGTTATTAGTGTAATTATTTTTTATTATTTTTTTAAATACATTTATTGGGAGCTCTTACATCTCTTATTACAATCCATACCTTCATCCAGTGTGTCAAGCACATCTGCACATATTCCACCATAATCATTTTCAAAGCATTCTCTTCCCACTTGAGCCCCTGATCTCAGCTACCTATTTCTTACCCATCTCTCCACCGCCCTCAACAACAGTTGATAAGTTACAGATTGGTTTTTTTTTCTCCATATCTTACATCGTCCTCTGTAGTCACTCACCCACTTTTCCATTATTCATCCCCCTGGGAGTAGGTTCTAGTTTGATCTTTGTGATTGATTTCCCTTTTCTCCCCACACCTTCCCCTAATCCTCCTGGTATCACTACTCTCCTTGTTGGGCCTGAGGGGATTACCTATCCTGGATTCCCTGTGTTGCAGGCTCTTATCTGTAGCAGTGTGCATGTTCTGGTCTAATCCACTTTGTAAGGTAGAATTGAGGTTATGATAATGGAGTGAAGGAAGCACCAAAGAACTAGAGGAAAGTTGTGTGCTTCATCAGTGCTATATTTCACCCTGACTGGCTAATCTCTTCTCTGTGACCCCTCTGTGAGGTGATGCCAAATTGTCTACAGTTGGGCACTGAGTTTCCACTCCATGACACACACACACACACACCTATTCTCCTTGGGTGTGGTTTTGTTCTGGGTTTTATATGCCTGATTCCTAATCTCATTGACACCTCATGATCACACAGGCTGTTGTGCTTCTTCCATGTGGGCTTTGTTGCATCAGCTAGATCGTCGCTTGTTTATCTTCAAGCCTTTAAGACCCCAGACACTATATCTTTTGATAGTCGGGCACCATCAACCTTCTTCACTACATTTGCTTATGCACCCATTTTGTCTGAGCAATCAAGCCAGGAAGGTGAGCATCACAGAATGCCGGATTGTTAAAACAAAGTGTTATTGTCTTAAGGGAGTACTTCAGTCAAGACCCAATGTCCATCAACAAACTTAATTCTTAACATATATATATGAGCACATAGTTCTATTCCTCTCTCGTTATATATGGATTTACATATGTACATGCCTGTATTTAGGTGTCTATAAATGTCCTTTGCCTCCTGGTTCTTTCCTCTATTTCCTTTTACATTCCTCTTGTCCCACCATCAAGTTTAGCCTTCATTCGGGTTTACTAATTCTTCATTGCTACATTGCCCTTGATTAAGCCTGTCTAGGCATCCTAAGACTTTCCTTCCATTCATTATAGTTCACTTGTTGTTCCCTTGTCCCTGGGCTGGTTACCCACCCCCTTCCTTTTTCCCTCCTCCCCTTCCCCAATATCCCTCTGGAACCATTGGTCCTGTTCTTTTCATCTCCAAATTATTTATCCCGCTGATCTTATCTAGCTAGACATGCAGATGCATTAATAAGTGCAAAAACCTGGCAAAGCCAAATAAAACAACAAAGGAAGTCAAAACCAACGAAATAATAACAACAACAACCAAAAACAAAATAATAACAAAAAGAAAGCCACTGACAAAAATGGAAAAGTCTATAAATAGTTCAAGGTCGGTTTGTTGGCCTTTATGAGTGTTTTTCAGTCGAGTCTGATGGGGTGCCACACTCTGTCTCCAACGTCTGTTTTTGGTATTCCCCAGGGGGTTTCATCACTCTACTCTCCTTGCTGCTCTGCTACATGCCCTCAGATCCTCACCCCAGCATGATAAGACCAGAGCATGGAGACACTAATCCCGCGCAGTGTCTCCAGTGCTGTCCCCCACACTGCCATGGTTCAGTGAGGGATTCTGTATCTCATGGTGGGGCCGCCCTAGGGTCCTCCCCATGTGTTCTCTGCTCCAAGCATGAACATCGTCCTTGGAGATTGGTGGGCCAGAATGTCCTCTCCTCCCTCTCCATCCCTTTCTGTTGCTCCTCTGTGCTTTAATCTGACACGCCCCACTTCCCAAGATGTAGTCCAAGTGCTGTCCTCTGAAGTGCATTCTTCTGAAGGGGAGGGGGTCCACATAGCTGGGGTTGGGGACGGCCCCACAGCCCTCTCTATTGGTTCCCTGGTACATGCCGGTATGTTGCATTCATGTCTTGGCTTATTGGGTTGAAGCCTGGACACTCTCTCACTCTCCTGTGGAGATATAAACAATACCCTCCCCTTGGGTGGATTAGTGCCCTGCTCCCCCCCTACTAATGTCTTTTTTTAAATTTCTATTTCTTTCCCCCTCTTATTAGTTGGCTGCCGTATGTATCCTTGGATTGGGTTTGGCCACTGCCATAGTTGCTGGACATCACTCCAGGGGTGTATGTATATAGTAGCTTTCCCCCTATGCCCCGTTTTTTGTTTTTTAAGCTTACCTCAGTGGACTCATGTTGTAATTGTCCTTTTGTGCTTGACTTACTTCTTTGGCATGATTTCCTCCAGTTCTTCCCATGTGGCAATGTGCTTCAGGCAATGTGTTCTTTGCTGCGTTTTAGGGATGCATAGTACTCCATTGTATGTATGTACCAGTTTTGTGATTCATTTGTCTGTTGATGGAAATTTGGGTTGTTTCCAACTCCTTGCAATTGTGAACTGTGCTACAATGAACATTGGAGCACAGATGTCTGGTCATGGTTTGTTTCTTGCCTCTTCTGGGTATATGCCCAGCAGGGGAATTGCTGGGTAGTATTGTAGCTCGATTTCCATCTGTTTTAGCTATCACGAAATCGATTTCCATAATGACTGTACATACCTACAGGTCCACCAGCAGTAGATGAGAGTTCCTATCTCCCCACAGCCCCTCCAACACTTGTTACTTTCTGATTTTTTTAGTTGGGCTATCTTTGAGGGTGTTAGGTTGTATCTCATAGTTGTTTTTATTTGAAATTCTGTTATGGCTAATGATTGGGAACATTCTTTCATTTGTTTATTGGCCATTCGGATTTCTTCCCTCATGAAACTTCTTTTCAGATCCTTTGCCCACCTCCTTAGTGGGAAGTTAGTTTTTTTCTTATTGTAAGCTAGCAGATAATTACAGATTATAGTAATAAGACCTTTGTCTGATGTATTATTGCTAAAGATGTTTTCCCAGTTTGTGGGCTCTCTTATTGCTCTCTTGGTGAATTCTTTCAATGTACACAGATGTTTTATTTAGTATATCCCACTCATCAATTTGTGCCTCCTCTGTATTTGTATCCTTCCCTGTTTCCAATACCCTATGTATTCCCTGTGCTAAGTTTCTCAGGATTGTCCCAATTCCCTCATAAATGACCCTAATATTTTGGGGTTTTACCTCAAGATCTGTGATCCACCTTGAGTTTATTCTTGTGCATGTAGTGAGGGAAGGGTCTTGCTTCATTTTTCTGCAGGTAAAAATCCGTTTTTTTCGGATTTTTTTCTTCAATAAGCACCACTTATTGAAGAGGTCATCTGCTTCCCATTTGATATTTTTTGGTCCCTTATCAAAGATCAGTTGCCTGTATGCTGATGTTTTTATTTCTGGGTTGTTAGTTCTTTTCCATTGGTCCAAATATCTGTGGTTATACCAGTACCACACTCTTTTGACCACTGTGGCTTTGTAATACATGCTAAAGTCAGGAAGAGCAAGCCCTCCCACTTTGTCCATCTTCCCAGACAAGGAAAACTTGAAGAATAGATAAAAAGAAACGCAACCCTAAAAATGATCCTTGCTGATCCAGTATCGGCAGAAGGTCAAAACTCACTGAGCTCAAATAAGAGACCATTACATAGAAAAACTCCATCGGGAGGGTTATAAAGAGACAATCCCCTATATACCATTAGCTCAAAAGTGGAAAGAAGGCATGAATGAATCACACACACAACACAAACTGATAAGAAAGGTAGGTAGAAAAACAACCAACACAAAAGGTACAAGATTACATCACAGAGTGCACAGATCTATGTAATAACATTGAATATCCATGGAATCAGCTCAGGCTTTAAAAAGCAGAGGCTATCAGACTGCTCAGAAAATATAACACATTGATAGCTTACAGTTGAAAACAGGTTGAGAATTAAAGGCTGGAGAAAAATATACCAAGAATATGGCAATGCAAAAAAAAGCAGCGGTAGCAATCTTAAAGTCTGTCTTTATCACTCTACCATAAGGCTGGAAATCAACAGAAGGACGATGTAGAAAACAAGGGCAAACTATTGGAGGATGAATAATTCTCTATTGCAAAAGAAATGTGTATTGGCTGACATCAGAGGTGAAACTTAGAAACCAATGAGAATGAAAATATGATGTACCAAAGTCTTTGGGACACAGCAAGGGCACTTATTAGAGGAAGACTGATAGAAATACATGCACACATGAAAAAAGAAGAGAGACTTATGTTTGATATGCTGGCACAAAACCTAGACCAATTAGAGCAGAGTCAACAGAACAATCCTACTAATAGAAAAAGAAAGAAGTAATAAAAATAAGAGCTGAGATAGAGGAGAGGAAAAATAAGAAAACTGGGAAAATTTGATGCAGCTAAAAGTTAGTTGTTTGAAAGAATTGATAGACCACTGGCAAACCTAACCAAAGAAAGGAAGGAACAAATTTCAAAGCAAGAATGAGGGATGAAAGAGGGGACATTACAACAGACCCTAATTAAATCAAAAGAATAATTACACAGTACTATGAAGACCTGTACTCAAAAGAATTCAACAACATGAAAAACATGGACAAATACTTGGAAAAACAATCCCTCCCTAGACTATCCCAGATGGATGTTGAGAATCTCAACAGACCCATAGCAAGAGAAGAAATAGACAAGTCGATCAAGGGATTACGAACAACCACAAAAACCCGAGCAAAATAGCTTCACAGGAGAATTCTACCAGTCATTGGGGGAAGAACTGACACCAATCCTACACAAACTCTTTGAGAACATAGAAAAAGACGGCAAACTCCCGATCTCTTTCTATGAAGCTGGTGTAACTCTGATACATAAAGCAGGCCAGGATCCCACAAAAATTGAGAACTACAGACCAATAGCCCTAATGAACATCAATGCAAAAATTCTTAACAAAATAATGGCCAATAAAATACAAAAGCATATAAAAATTATTCACGATGACCAAATCGGATACATACCAGAGATGACAGGCTGGAGCTCCCCCCCTGCATATAGTATTACTGAAGGCAGACAGTAGCTCCCCCGTTGGGCTTGTGGAGTTGTTCTAGCTTGTGCCAAGATCTCTGATATCCTATTAGCTAAGAGGTGTTTTGTTTTTGTTTTTGTTTTCACCTGGCCATGTGGAATTGAATTAAGTTATTCTGAAACTGAGGCTTGCTCCACATGGGGTCTTTGTTATCTTGATAGCCTCTGGGTTCTGTAGCTAACTTCTGGCCTTCCTTAGCAGGGGCTCCCTTATTATGCTAATGTGTGTGAAAGGACTCATTCTACCAGTTGTCTTGGGATTAAACAATGAGCCTGGAATTTGCAGTTTTTACTTAGAAAATATTTTGTGTCTTTTTTTTATATTGGGTTTATGGGTGTCCTGATTTTGGGGTGTCATACTGCCCTCAGAGGAGGAGATCTAACTTATCAGACAGGTTGTTTTTTTCTCGGCCAACTGGAACTGAATGCAACCCCTGGACTATGTCAGGTAAATTTCCTTAAGTATTTTCAATTGCTCCAAATCTATGGCTACCGGCTGACCCCGACTCCCAGGCTATGAGTTCAAGACAGCTACCAGCTCAGGGAGCTCTGGTGTGGAGCCCTGTGACTAGCTTTCAGAGGTTTTGTGGAGTCTGGGATTATGTCCCCTTGGGCATCGGCTGAACTAGGGTCCAAGTAGCTGCTCAGCTGGCACCCATGAGCCCAGCACACCAACCGTGGAGAAATTAAGTGTGTTCTCAGTTCACTTTGTGAGTGAAAATTTAAAAAGCAGGTTGCGTGACAGACTCTAGTACCCTGATTCTAATTTCAGGACTCTGCCTGAAATTAAGAGTAAGGTGACGTCTCCTTCACCTTACCTCCCAATTTTCTGGTATGGTAGCCGGAGGTCCAGGGGCGTAAATCTAACTGAACTCCACTGAGACTGTAACTCCTTATGGGAATACTTAGTCTAATTATTTTTAATTGTGACAAAAATATACACAACAGAGCATTGTCCAATTCAACAACTTCTACATGTATAATCCAATCCCATTGACTATAATATTCATGTTGTACAGTCATTACTTATATCCTTTTTCCAAATTTTCCTTCACTGTTAACATAAATTCAATGTCCCCTAAGAATAAACCGTTCCTACTTCACCCATGGCAACCATTGGTCAACAATGGTTTCATACTGTTGCAACCAGTTTTGAGTGATCTCAGCAAAATTTCTCTTAGATGAGATGTTGAGAATGGTGTTTGAAAATTTCTGCATTGTTCAGTCACCTTTCTTTGGAATGGGCATAAATATAGATCTCTTTCAATTAGTTGACCAGCTAGGCGTTTTTCAAATTTCTTGGCATAAACTAATGAGTGCTTCCAGTGTTGTACCAGTTGAAACATTTCAGTTGTTATTCTGTTAAATTGTGGGGCCTTGTTTTTCACTAATGACTTCAGTGTAACTTTCATATCTTGGTTCAGCATTAGTTATTCTTGGCCATATGTTACCTCTTAAAGTGGTTGTGGATCAAGAAATTTGTGTGTGTTTTGATAAAATGGTTGTCTAATGCAAAATGGTCAGTATTGGTCCATTTCTGTTCACTAATGCCTAGGATGTTAAACTATATAAAATATCTTTGAAAAAATTAAAAGGTCTTTGAAATGTTAATTTCTCACATAATAGTTAGCTTTACATTCGCATAAATTCTATAAGCACTAGAAATACTTGTGACTTCAGTATTTTATTATTAATTCATGTGATCAAAAACCACCAAATGCAATTTGTTTATTAATGAAGTGGTTACTGACCTAAAACTAATTTCATTCAGAGTTGGATTCTGAGATATTATCCTTTTATCTAAGTCAGATCCTCCTCTCTGGACCTATTGTTACTCTACCTCATATATTTTTGATATTTTTCTTGTTAAGTAGTATTATAAATGCAGATGCTTAGCTAAGATAACAAATTAATTCTACATACACCTGTATATTTATTATGCTACTATATATATTATACATTACATTATCTATCATTTTTTTATATTTATTAAAGAGAATTGAAAATTCTGATATGTGAAGAGGTTGGATAAAAACTTCACAACTCTATATATCTATCCTGGATATATAGTTCTGTAAAAGGATATTTTATAACTTAGAAACTCAATAGTTTCCAACTAAGTGCATGCCTCACATTATGATAGAAGGAAAGAAAAGTAACCATAAAAATGCTGTACGGAGACATGTTTTCTGACATAATAAGTGAGATAATTTTCCATTCATTCAATAAATACTTAGTGAGCACCTACTATGTTGTCAGGTCCAAGTGACACATTATTAAATATTCAAGGCAAGCAAAATCTAGAACTATATGAGACAATAATTTTAGTGAGAATGAATAAGAATAATTACTGATGGGTAGTGGTTACTTTGGATGGATGGGAACATATCACTTTAGTGCATTAAATTATGAGTAGTCTCCTTAATAGATTGACAATTAAATAGAGGTATGAGGTTTGAGGAAGAGCCAGAAAAGTAAAAACATTTCAGGCAAATATTGAACATACACACAATGCATTTTAATTCTGCTCTAAGATTCAGTGTAGAATAACAACCAAGTTACCACAACAGTTTCTTTCAATGCTGTGTTCCCCAAACTAACACTTAAGCACTGCCATTGAAATGATGCTACTTACAAAACAGGGTAGAACTGCCCCTTTGGGTTTCTGGGACTGTAACTCTTTGTGGGGATAGAAAGCCTCTCCTTTCTCTAACTTAAAAAAAAAGTTTCCCTTTTATTAGCATCCCTTCTTTCATTTGCTCTTCTTATACTTTGGTTCTATCCAAGTCAAATGTAATAATGGAAGTTGTCAAGAACAATAATAATATTTTCCCTTCATATCACCTAATCATTATGGAATTAGAAGTGTTAGCCTTTTTGTTCTTAGCATGTATTTTCTGATATTTTAACTATAAATGTTCCCTTGTGGAAACCAGAGACCAAATTAACTGCTTCTGTCATAATTTGAATTATCTGCATACAGGGAGGTACAGATGTCACACGCAAAACCCACAAAAGCTTATGTTCAGTGAATGAATGTGAAAATGAGCAAATAAACAGATTTACTAGATGCTATAATCAAGAAAGCACGCAGATAATTTGTCACCAACACTTAAGAAGCCTGTTGGTGTGTCACTGCCACTTGAAATAATGCAAACTAGTTCAAACAATTTCATGTTTGGAAAAGACATTAGTATCTGATCTCAAATTTTCACTTTTATACATCTAGGTCATCTTTGAATCAACTCATGAGGCTAGAACTTTTTAAAAGTTCAATTCTTGGACGAAGTGAAATATTTTACTGGTAAGCCTCACAGCCTAGTTATTTTTGGATAAGCATCTGAAGTTAAGGGATATTATCTGACTCTCCAAACAACTTAGATAATAGGTGGCAAAGTTGCAGATCTTGTTTCTTATCAACTCTGCCACAGATTAAAATACCAAGAATGAAATAATATTTACCTCTGACTCATGTGTTTTTCCATTAGTTTCATATATTTTTTTCTCTCTTTTTAATTCTGCAGCTCAAGGTATTTGATGAGCAAAATTATTTGAACCTGCACTTGATTATTAGTCTCACTTACACAGTGCAACAGCAAGGATCCTGTTTTCCTGGAATATTTGAGACAGCCTCATGGTGAGCTATAAAGTTATTAATGTTGCTTGATATTTGCTTTGACAGCAGCTCTGTACTCTCTTTAATCATCTTCATCATGGTCTGTAGCTCTTTTCCCCTCCATTTCCCTTTTGCTTAAGCCTCTTAGAGAGGATGATACACGCAGAAAATCTGACAGACTCCCCTTCTTTTCATACTTCCCCCTATTTTCCTACTGTATATGTTTAATTTCACTATTTTATTAAAAAAAATGTTCAAAAGGTTATTCATTCAGCAAGTACATATGGAACACTCATCATATACAATGCCCTAATAAGGCACTGGGGATGTTACAGTGACCAACAAAACATCGTCTGTACATTTAATAGGTGCATTTGTAATGGTGATGAAAGCAGGCTTACTGTATTCCAGTAGTGTATAAGACCCATAATTCAGAGCCACAGGGTGTAGCTTTTGGAATTAGTTACATTTGAGTTTAAATCATGGTTTCATTACTTATTCGCTAAGTGATACTGTATAGTCTACTAGACGACTTAATGCCTTCCCATATCTGTCTCTAAAATTAGTTTTATCATCTATTAGGTGGGGAAACAGTGTCTTCTTTATGAAGATTAAAGAAATGCATGACCTAAGACATTAACAAGTGAGAATAATCATTATCTTGAAAAATATTAGTAAATGTGACGACAATATTAATAATAACTAATAATAATTATTGCTGGGAGGCACATGGTGAATAGAGTCTTAGAAAATCAGACATCATGAGAAGGAGTCAACGTGGCATCCTGGTACAATCACCTGCCCGGTACTCTTGTTGTTAGAGCAGAAAATTAAGAGGTAAGGAGGCCAATATTGGGACACTGGGTGCTAAAAATAGACTCAGTGTACTAGGGTCTGGTTCAGAACCCCCCAGAAATTTTCACCCACAGAGTGATTCTAAAATTCACTGCAACTCTCCAAGTCCACCATGCCTGCCAGAGGGCTCTGCTAATCCCTTGCCAGGTTGAGGAGGATGGCATATGCTACCCCTTCCTGCACCCGAGGTCCAAGACCTGCAGCATGCAGTAATTTCCCAAGGCTGCTGTCTACAAGTGATCATAATCCCAGGCTCACGGAGAGCCTCCAAGAACTAACCACAAGACCTCACACTGGAGTTCCCTTCTCTGCTATATTCCCAGCTCCTGTATATCAGGCTTTGCATCTCTCATCTCCAGCCTCCAGCCAGGAATGGAGTTAGTGCATTGGCAATCACCTTTCTCCCTCTCGCAGCTCTGTCCTGCCAAATTTGGGTAATGATAGATAATTAAGCACTAATTTGAAGCAATTGAAGAGCCCCGGGATAGTTACCTATGACGGAATGCAGATCCCTGGAGCACAGGCTGAAGAACTGTGTAGGAGAGAGCCGGGAATCACCCAGGAGTACAGCTGAAGGAGAATAAGAATCATGTTGGCCCCAAACCCTACTCGGGTAATTTTCTCCCTCTTTTTGAGGGGACAGCGTGGCACAGCTCAAATAACAGGGCACCCCAAAAGCCCATTCTAAAAAACAAAAACAAAACAATACTTTAAGTCTCAACCTGTGTAACTTTGAATGTAAGCCACCAGAAGCCTGGTCCATTAGCATAGCATTGACATAACAAGACAGATATAACTCAGCTCTTTGGAGCACAGACTAGGATTTTAATATAACAAAATAGGAAATGACAATAGGTGCTGAAAGCCATAGCCCAAATAAAAAACTGGCTCTACCAGTTTTGGCCTCTATAGTCTCTGAAAGACCATAAATAGTGACCAGATAATTCAGACCAGGTCCATGCCCATGCTGAAGGCCCACCTCAACCCCGCCCAGTGGAATGCCTACAGTTGCCAGCCTCAGCCCACCCTCCAGAGTCCCCCCATCAATGCTGGCCATTAGGTTTCAGTGGCACATCACCTACACAATAGTCTGACCCACCACCATAGCAATGCCACAGGTAGTCCCCAACATCACTTGTACTAGTCTCACAGATGAAGAGCTCAGGGCCCCTCATTCTCCTGGAATATGATGCTGAGTTCAACGAAACAACATGCAGACAGCAACATACCTCAACACCCTCAACAAGAAAACAAGAAAAACAAAACGCAGCAGCAGAAGAATCCTAAACCTAACAACACTCATGAAAGAAGCAGACGTTGATCTGCCACAAAAAGAAATCTTCAGAATGCTGCTGGGAGTAATACAACATATAAAGGAAGCAAAGCAGAGTAAGGACCCAATAATAGAGGAGATGAATGAAGTCCATAACAGAAATCCACACACCAAAGGGAAATACAAAAAGCAATGGATGAGGTAACAGACGCAAAAAAAAACCAAAACAAGATTGCAGACATCACCAACAGACAATCAGGCAGATTCCAACACATGGAAAGAAAGTCAAACAAGATAATCAAAAGGGACATAAGAAAACCTGAGAACAATGACAGATGCTATGAAGAGGAAAAATATTCAAATAATTGGTCTACCAGAACAAGACACAACGAAAAAGCCAACAACTAAATTAGCACAGGAATTTAAGGAAGGAAACTTCCCCACCTTAATAAATGAGAATCAGACACTAATACAGGAAGCAGATAGGACATCAATTAAACTAAACCCCAACCCCAGGAAGAACTCATCAAGGGCCAACAACAGCTCGAGACATGGTGTTCCCTCACTGGAGCATACCACAATAGACAATACTGGGGACACACTGCAGGGACCAAGTTCAATCTGACACCCCCCCCCCCCCCCCCCCCCCCCCCCCGTGGTGAGGCAAATCAAGGATACATAACAGGAGCAAAGCAAAGCAGGAAAGTCTATGAAGAACCCCCAAAATAGACTTCAGGCTAGGAGGGGCAGACCCATCTGTAGACAATAGGACATCCCTTCATAGATGGGCCACAAGGAGGAGATGAGTCCGCCAGGGTGCAGTATAGCACTGATGAAACACAAAATATCCCGCTGGTTCTTTGAGGCTCCCTCACTCCCCACTATCATGAGTGAAGTCCTACCTTTCAGTTCTGGCTAGACCAGAACATGTACACTGGTACAGATAAGAACTCACTCACTACACATGGAATCCAAGTCAGCTAAACTCCTCAGGAACAGACATGGAAGTGGCAATAGCAGGATGATAGGGGGAAAGTGGGGGCAGAAGGGGAGGAGGGGATATCAATTGCAATAATGGACACATAACACACACTCTTGCCGGAGGGGGATGAACAATAGAAACATGGGTGAAGGGAGATTGAGGTCAGTGTAAGATATGAAAATAATTTATCATTTATCAAGGGTTCACCAGGGTGGGAGGGTACGGGAAGGAGGGAGAAAAGAAGATCTGATACCAAGGGCTCTAATAGAAAGTAAATGTTTAGAAAATGATGATGTCAACATATGTACAAATGTGCTTGATACAATTGATATCTGGATTGTTGTAGGAGCTGTTAGAGCCTCCAATGAAACGATGTTAAAAAAGAATGAAAGCAGACAACGTTTATAAAGAAGTATTAGTAAAACCTTGCTTTCAGACAATAATTAGCATAAACGTTGAGAAAAGAGAAGTCTGAATATCAATATGCTGAAATGTTGCTTACCACACACAGGTGGACACGTTTCATTTGTGTTTAGGCAAATATGACTATACCTACTCCTCTTTTATTGCTTATCTTGTTATCCAGTATATCACATTTATGACAACAGTAAAATATCTACTATCTGGTAATTTCATGCAATAGCAGCATATATTAGGCAGGAACTAAGACCAAGGTGCAGGGAAATAAGAATGTTGACTGTGAGAGTTAAGGTAATATGTCAATTTGGTGGGTCATGGTTCTATGTAGTTTGACCCTCATGATCTGATTTAATTTGGCTGTCGTTCTCAATTTTGTGGTCTGGTATGGTTATTTACAATTGTCACATAACGCTGATTTTCACAGTCATCTGGCCTTTGGAATCTAACCAAGTTGGTAAAGTGAGGAGTGGGCATAGCTCCTTTGACATAAACAGTTTGGAAGATAATCTAGTTTGTGGTTGTTTTGATTCCCTAGGGCTGCCGTAACAAAATTACTACAAACTATGTGGCTTAAAGTACAGAAATCTATTCTCTCCCAGCTTTGAAAGCCAAAAAATCATCAGTTTTTTATGTCCCAGGGTTTCCTTGGCTTCAGGCTGCACGCGTTGAGTCCTCACCTTTGTCAGCGTGTGCTGTCTCCCCGGAGTCTCGCTATCAAAGTGATGGTCATATTGATTTGTTCTTGGTGTGCTTTCGTGTACATGAAAACCCTTCTTGGCTTTATATAATAATGATTTCATGCAATACTCTTTTCAATTGACTTATTTCCTTCACTCTAATATTTTTGAGGGTTAGCTATGCTCTTAGGTGTTTAGCAGATTCTTCTTTATTAATGTTGTCTAATATTCAATTGAATGTGTATATTTTAATTGTGTATCCATTTTTCTGTTGATGGGCATTTCGTTTTTTTTCCATCTTTTTGTTTTTGTGATTAATGACCTGAAACATGGGTGTGCTTACATGAGCAATTTGTGTCATGCCTCATTTTTCTTTTATACAAACAGTATCAAATTGCTGGATCATATGTCTTATTTTTCTATTTCCCACATTTTAAGGAATTAATATTGAATTAATTACTACCCTTCTTCAGCATGACGTCCTGTTAATTTAGTCAATTACATCTGTAAAGACAAATAAGAACTTAGATACAGGGCGTAGAACTTGATCCTTTCTCTTAGGGAGACAAAGTAAATACGCTATATTAGCTAATGAGACTGGAAAGAAGTGGTAATTACTTTCATTAATATTCTCAAAATAAACACTGTACAATAGCTAAGTAGGAGCCCTGGCTACATGGTGGCTACAAGTTGGTTGCTAACTCCAAGATCCAGAACTAGAACTCATCAGTCAGCGGGAAAGAAAGGGCTTTTTAACTCTGGTGACAGTTACAGTCTTGGAAACTCACAAAGGGCACTTCTACCCTCTCCTATAGGGGGCGCTCTGAATCAGTATTTCTTGATGGTAGTGAATTTGAGTTTATGGGGAAAATAACAACTATGTCTTCGTTTAAGTTTAACAGCCATCCTAGTGAGGTAAATTTCCTGTCTCAACCCCCTGTCAAATTCAGTTATAATTTTACGGACAAAATGACTGAGACACAGAAGTGAGGTCGCTTGCTCAGTCACCCAGGTCGTTTAGCTGAGTAGACTGTAGTAAGGAGCCTTGGTGGTTAGTGGAGATGCTTTGGGCTGCGATCTGGCAGGAAGGTATTTGAAACCACTAGCCGCTGCGCGGGAAAATCGCTGGGCTTTCTACTCTCTAAACCCGTAAGGGGTGTCACTGTGAGTTAGCACGTACTCCATGGCAGTGAGGTTGGTGTTGGCTTGGAGATTCCAGTTCACCACATTACAAAGGCATATCTCATTTATAGAGACCTCGTGCTTGCCTTTTCATGTTACCTAAATGTGCTCTCACTTTGAAGTAACTGAACCAACCCATACTTATAACACATTCCTGGTAAAAATCATCTTCAATTGCTGTACTGGCAGCCTTTAAAACATTGAGCAGCCTTTGAGCTTTTTCTTGCATTAACATGTGGCTAAGAATTGTATACATCAGTTTTGATTTATCTATAAATTTAACTTAGGAATGGATATCATCTTTATAACCTAGGAGTACCTTGTAAAGACCAAGACATCCAATTTAATTCACATTTTAATTCAGGGCACATCATGGTTCCCTGTCATCTGCTAAATCATGGAATGTAGTGTTCATTGTTTATGCTTGTTCAACAACCCATGGTGATTCTTTGTAGAGGTTGAGCCTCAACCACAAAGCTAAGATCTCTACACTTTTGTATGAAAAAAAGTAGATATTTTTAAATAAGAAATGTGCATTCTAACTAGATGGTTTATACTAGATTTGAAATGAGAGAAAATGGATTGGGAAAAGCAAAGATCATTTTCCCAGGTAGACAGAAGACAGAAATTGAGGCAGAAAAGGAAGACAGCAGTGGTGGAGACCAACAGCATTGACTAGACAAGGGTAAGGGGATGAGAGAGAGATTTTTTTGTTTTGTTTTGATTTTTTTACCTGAATGGTTGAGAGAATCACAATGTTGTAAAATAATACATGCTATTTGTAAACAAGAAAAAAATAAGCGCAATCAGGAAAAAGTAAAGGGGTCAGAAGTAAAGAATTTAAGCTTGTTGAATACTGAAAAGATGCCCTGTAATGTTGCTAAAACCAGTGAATGACTTGATGGCAAAGAGTTTGTTTTTAAAAATCTAAATATTGAGCAGGTAATTAGAAATGAAGTATTGAAATTTCAGAGTCTGGAAAGTTATAGGCAAATATGAAAGTTTCCAGAATAAAAGAGATCTCTAAATATTTGTGATACAGGAATGATACTATCCTTGAATTAGCATTTTTATTGTAAAGGCGAACTATTCATTACTCTAGGTGAAGGCAATTTTAAAAAGAGGATAAGTTCATGAAAGACTTAACTGATCTTTGCTCCTTGCTTAAAAACAAGACGAGACATTCAAGTATGCTTATGAAATAGAAAAAAAACCATTTTATTTAATTGTAAGCACTAAAAAACAAGGCTAAATATTCTATTTACACAAATAGTTAGCTCCAGAAAGAATAGCATAAACAAGCTAATTAATGCACTTTTAAATTGTCCTCTCTTGCTGTGGACTTCAATTTATAGTCACACAAACAGAGGGGTGAAAACATTGAATGTACTCTGATTCTGATATACAAAGAGGAGGTGGCTCTTGAAGTGACACACATCAAAATAGAAGAAGGTGCACCTTGTTTCCGTTGCCAGGATGATGTCTTCATACAAAGATAGACAAGGCTCTATAGGAAAATTCCTCGAGCCAGCTCCAGGCTCTGCTCCTTCACAACGATACTGGTGACGGGAATCAACGTACCAAATGAGATGCTGAAGCTTGCCTCTAAGGGAACAGATGTGTTGTGTTTGCACAGCCTCCAGGGGTTTTGGTGATGGTCCTGTTATGGAAAATACAATTGAGAGCTTTTTAAAACACTGGGGTCAGGTTTAGTGATTCTGTGCCATGTACAACAGCATTCCACTGTGTGTGTAGTTCTATTTTAGGAACTATAATTATCCCGGGAAACTTAACAGAGTCTGTTAAACAGAGCTGTGTTCAAACAAAATTACCGTAGGTGAGAGCTAGAGATCTAATTGAGATTTCTGGAGCTAATTTTCAGGTATTGAAAATAGTTACGAATGAAATATATCATTGCACTCTTCATTTTAATAATGGGAATAGATGAAGATAGTTTAATGATTATGTATTTTAAAAATGGTTATGGAAAAACAGTATTACCTTTTTAAATAGAAAAATAATGTGGATGGGTGGCATGACTAGTCATTGTAAACCCAATACCAATTATTTATTGGCATTAAAAATTTATTTGAGAATAATGTTTTTGTTTCATTTTAGTAAATTATTACCTAAAAACACCATGAAAAAAGAATAAAATAAACTAGTACACTAAATTGCTGATGTTCGTAATGCACAATTTGTCACCAGAAATCAGAGATTGCTAGAGCTGCCTTAGCCTCTTGGACAAATGGTTCTGGAAAATTTCTCCAAATCAGAAACAAAAGCTAATCCTGAGCATTTGGCAAAGCGATTCATTTTTACGGGTTAACATGCTTGCTAATCTGCAGTACTCAGTGATACCATTGTGCATTATCTTATCTGGTGTTTTCTTAATTAATTTTTATTGTGCTACTCAGCACCTAATTAATATGAATACAAGGGAAGGTGCCCAGGGTTTATTGTAGCTTTGTCTGGGTGATTGCCGAACGTGAGATTCTAGTTTGTGATCTTGCTTTCTGTGAGGATCCAGCCAGTCCTTGGATCCTGCACACCAGCAGGATGCTCTCTTGTCAAGTGACATTCATGTTTCAGAGCTTTTGAAGAAGAAGCCCTTCTTGCCCACTGCAGATGACCATTAAATGATGGTGCAGCAATTAATAGTTGCGTGTCTATAAAGGACATGTAAGACCTTGGAAACACTCTACGTATAACTATTTTTTTTAATTCACACACATTCTATCATGCTGGGTCTGTTTTATTATTTGATATATTCATTGATAAAAAGCATGAGATAAATGCTTTTTGTACCCAATCAATTCACAATTTGTTAGTACTACTAGTAATACTGCTTCTAGAGCTGTGTGCCAAGAATGTAACAACAGCCTTCTGCCCCTACAATCCCCCTGGTAATGACTGGGAGAAAGCCATTACATCTGCACTTAATTAGAGCTCTCTCTTCTCTACAACCGCTTCCCCACGAAGAAACTAATCCTTGGGCAGAGCCGCTGGTATGTCTCGTCCAGAAAACATTCTGCCAGTGCAGTCATGACTAAATCAATAATAAGAGTACTAACAACAGCTGCTCCCTTAGAATTTTCGGTTAAGATATTAAGGATATTTTGATTAAAGAACTATTATCAGGAAAAGAAAAGCATACAAAAGCTAAATCAAGATTTTGGGGGGTTGGGAAGGACAGAAGGGAAGAAAGATAAAGGATGGAGAAACAGATTCTTAAAAGAAAGAAGTAAAGAAAAAAAAGAAACAAAACTTCAAAATGAGGACTTATTGCTATTATGTTTAATATTGATTTAAATATTATGCTAATACATTTAAATATAAATATTATTGTTCTCTGTTAATTATTTTGACAACTCTATCCAGAATCTAGGTGCCCTGGTGGTGCAGTGGGTTATAAATTGGGCTGCTAACTGCCAAGTTAGCAATTAGAAATCATCATCAGCTCCTCATTAGAAATCATCATCAGCTCCTCGGGGGAATGATGAAACATGCTGCTCCTTTAGAGATTCACAGCCTGAGAAACCCAAGGGGTCATCCCACTGCACTCCACACGGTCATTCTGAGTTGGAATTGGCTTGATGACCGCAAGTTAGAATGAGGTCATATGAGTTCATAATTAAATGAGAAATAATTGTTTTAAAGTCTTTAGAGAAAAGAAAACTAGATATATACAACTCAAAATAGCACCTTCATCCTTATAATACAGACCCATTTCTCCCCAGAAATTTGAAACAGTGGGCAACATAGAAATTTACAATAGTGTCATGTGTGACCAGAAATTCATAGTAAATTGGCTGTGGTTGGGGAAAGACAATGGATGGCTCACTGTGCCTTCTGATAGCATGAGCATGTCTTGTGCTACCTGGGTGAATATGAGACAACCTATCCTTCAGGTCTTAGCTCAATACCTTGATTGCTTCAACATTCCTGAGCAAGGAGTTCTTACAGGCTTAGCTTTCCACCTACTAAAGTCATAGAGATTAATGTATTAAACGTGAATGCCAATGGCTTGTTATACCACGAAAATTCAGCAGTTTACTTGACCACATAATTTTAAACCTTTAATTTTATTAGGTCTTAATAAATATTTGTTTTCAGAAACCTATCATTGTTTGAGAACACATGCTGTCTTCTGGATATGAAGAGTGTTTGAATAGGGCCACCAATACTGACCAAGAAGTGTCTCTTTCATTCCTTGTTTCCAAGGCTGGCAATGTCCTTCCTTAATGCACTCAGTATAATTACAGTTAGTCTTGATGTGTGGAAGTCATTTTTTTTCTTTAAGATGATGTTCTTATTTTTTGTCTATTCTCAATATATTTTATTAAAAGGGGCTAACATTTTATCATAAACTGCTGTTGAGTCAGTCCCGACTCATGATAGCCCTTGAGGTAGTTAGTTTCTTGTGCCAACCTGGCTGATAAATACATGTGGAGTTAATTGAAGGATGGAGGGATAAATGGCTCCGTGAGCCTCGCCTTTCTAGTTCTTGCGTCTCTTGCTTTGTGATGGTCGCACTAGGGTGCAGCTGCCTTAGCAGTTCCCTGCTTCAGCTGGCACGGCTCACTTCCTGCAAGACATCCCTGAGGAGAAGCCACATGGACCTACCGGATGCAGCCCTGGGTGCTGGAGCAACCGTGTGGAGACCCCTGCCAGTGCTGAGATGTTTACACATGCACTGACTCGGTTTTCCTCCTGCAGTCGGCATCATTGTGTCTGTTTTGTGAAATGGAGGAGGACTTTGTGGATTGGTGTTCGACATATGGGTTAATGTTGGACTTGTGGGCTTGGGCAGCACTGGGTTGGGATGTTTTCTTGATGCACACTTAGTCTTTATATAAAACTCTCTCTTATACATGAGTCTCTGTGGATTTGTATCTCCGAAGTACCCAGACTGACACACCCTGTTCCCAACGGAAGGAATCATTCCACAGCCTGTGACAAACCCAACGGCAGTCGCAAATTTAACTCTGCAGTGATGTCATTGGTGGATTTTCAGCAGTTGATACCACCCTTTCTTCCTACTCAGTATTAGTTTAGAAGCTCTCCGGAAATTTATTCAGCATCATGGCAATACTCAAACCTCCAGTGAGAATATGCTACATGAGGAATGTTGGCTTGAAATCAATCTGGGTCTCCTGCCCACTTCCAAGTTCTTGGTTTTATTTTTATTTTAACTCATAATTATACTAAAGAACAGCATATTTTCAACGAACTTATATGTTAATCAACATATTGCTATTTTAAATAAATACTTTCCTTAAAGATATTAATGTGTGTACCTTTAAAATCAGAGATTATATTTATCTTGTTCATTATTGTCTTTCCGTTGCCAACATCAATATCTGACTCACAATAGACACTATATTGAAAAACATTGGAATATGTCAATGCTAGCATTGATACTAATTGGTGAGTACTAAACACAACAATTCTCTTATCTCTCTCTGTCTCTTTAATTTGTACTAATTAAAGGCCAGGTATATTTCATTGTGTAAAGGACACCAGAATATTTTGTGACTATAGCCTAATGCAAACCTCTTGCCAGGTTTTGTCACAGTGAAGTGTTTGACTCAGAACTATTTGACATCCTGTCACTAAAAAAGAAAATGATCCTAAATAGCACAGGACAGAATCAATGCTATTTTTTTGTGTTGACATTAATTAGTCTCTCTGAATAAAGCTTTGAATAAATTACTTCATACTTTATTGAATTTCATTCCATGCATGTTCTTTGCACTATTTAAAGGCAAATATTTTAAATGTATGTTTCGTGCTTTTATTCTTATTTTGTTTTCAGATGTTATAGTCAAATGTAGGACTGAGGACACAGAGTATGGCCAGAACTAGTTTTATACTTGACCGAATTCTCTGCTTCAAGCTTAATATTTGTTCAATGTATTTTAAACTCTAAGTCCTTTGTAAATAGGGTTCCCAGATGGGATCCTATTTCAGGGATTTAGGGGAAAATGTACATAACCCACAGATTGAACATTGAGGGATGTATTTTTGTTTTGATCTGTTTTTAATTTCTATGTGGTCTGAGCCTACTGCATTAACTTCATATCAAGAGTGGCATGGGACTCACTTCTGCAAGTGTGTGAAGCATTTCTTGAAATGCTCCTTCTGTACATGGGTCCCTGGTTTTGCTTCTCTCAAGAACCAAGGCTAACACACATTTTATGATGCCTGGTATGTTTGAGCCCGCTGATGTGGCCGTCCATCTCATTGAGGGTTTTCCTCGAAGAAGCTGTCCCTTCACTCAACTGATGGTCTTTCAAGTGATTGGTCTTTCTTGGTGATGTGTGCAAAGCAAGTAAGAAGATTTTACAACCCTTCCTTCTCAGGCACATTCTGGTTTCATCTTTGCAAAGAGTTGTTTGCTCATTGGCAGCCAATACAAAATTTGACATTCTTTGCCAAAAATACAATTCAAATAAATCAAGTTTTCTCTACCTTATTTTCATGTATATAAAGTGAACATGCCGTTAACTTGGGTGAGATCCGCTTTAGTGACATCTTTGTGTTTACATCTCTAAGAAGAAATTTTGTAGTAGATTTGATAAATTCTAACAGCATTTGATTTCTTGACCTTCGTTTCCACAGGCATTGAGTGTTGATCCAAGTATAATGAATTTCTTAATAGCTTCAAGTTTTCTCCATTTATCATCATGTGGTTTCCTGGCCCAGTTTGTGGGTTTTCCTTTTCTTTACATTCAGGTGTAATCTTCCCTGAATTTAATTCGTAAGTGCAACAAGTTGTTCTTTATTCTAGACAAAGGAAGGTGTACTATCTGTATAATGTGGATTTCTAACTAGTCTTCCTTTAATCTTGATGTCACATTCTTTTTTATATCTGACAGGCAGACCCTGGGTTATAAGTGAAATTCATTTCCATGTATAATAAGTCAAATTTATAGGTAAGCTGGAACAGGAGTCTGTCAATCATATTTAGCTTTACTTTAGTTCAAGAAAAGACTGGGTGCCTGCAATTGTTTAAAAGATACACATGCAGCAATCGAAACTTGTGATGAATAATTTGTGGTAAATAGGTTTATGTTAAATAGAATCGAAGTGGAGGAAATTGAAAGAAAGTTTAAATTCAAATACAAGTTGTCCAATAGATTGGACATTTGTAAACCAGAGATTTATTATACTCCAATTTCTGACTATTTGTTCAACATGCATGTATATTAGGTCAGGTTAAAGAACACAATCCTGCCATATACCTTTTCTAAACTTAAACTTCCCAGTATCCCACTGATCGTGTCTAATGACTATCTCTTTATCTATAAATATCTCAATCTATGTCTTTATCTATATCTATTATATAGATTTATCTATAGCTATCCAGTTATATATATATATATATATATAGAGAGAGAGAGAGAGACAGAGACAGAGAGAGAATATTCTAATATCACACAATTCTAGCTTCACACATTGCTGGTTCTATTCCTCTGGAGAACAGTGACTGATATTTATGATTCCTGCATGAAGCTCCATAGAATTTCGTATATCTGAGGTCTGTTTTTTATTATCTTTACTGTCATGAGAAATAAATTCTCTTGATCTAAAATAAATCCTTATTTATAAGTGAAGTCTGTTTGTAGGCAATGCTATTTGTTGGTGAGGACCGGGTTCTGTTACTGCATGTAAGTAGACTTTCAGAGATGATGATATTGAAGGCAATTTCAGCCACTCAGACTCTTTCTTCGTAGCAATTCCTGTCACCCACAGCTTAGGTGTTATTATAATTCCCTATGTTGAGGTTTAAAAAATATTGTTGTTCATCGTGTTTGTTTTTGTTTATTTGTTTTGGGCTGATATTACACTATTGTGACTTTTGTCTTACAGAATTTCATTTATGCTTTTAGAGATGCTCTAATCTCCATTTATTTTGATAGTTTAGTAAATGGAAGCCATCACGTGCTGGTGATTACTCAGATGGCTGCTAACCACAAAGTGAGCAGTTCAAGAACAATAGCCAGTTCTGTGGGGGAAGGATGAGGCTTTCTATGCCTGTGAAGATTTGTAGTCTCAGAAACCCACAGAGGCAGCTCTGCCGTGACTTCTAGAGCCTCTATGAGTTGGCTGTGACTCGATTGCAGTGGACGTGATGCCACAGAGGGGGTGATTGATAATGTTCTCTAACATTATCTAACATGGCAATGCTTTCTCTAAGGTGAATCAGAGAAAAATATTCCCTACCAGAGGAATGGATGTACAACGATAGTAACTGATACAAGGTGTTACAGGGAATATAGGGGAGGGGAGTAAGCCATAGGGAGGGAAAGTGGAGTTTGGGGGGAAATAATGAAGGCCAGCTGGGGGAGGGAGCACTGGAGATGATCGTGATCGCACAGCTTACTCTGGGGCCAATCAACCATTGGGGGAGGGAATGCTCTAAGATGGATGTGGTGGTGATTGTACAATCCCTCCTTGATGTGTTCAAATGATTGAACTATTCAATTCTAGTACGTGTAAATTATGTGCCAATAAGACTGTTGACAAAAAAGAAAAACACATAGCTATATTGAAAGGATTCAAGGGTAGCACATAATTCTAGCACCGATCTAAGAACCATTCGTTCTTATGATATGGGCCTGCTTGATGCTTTTTCCAATGAAGAGATGACCCTCTGAAAGATATGGGTGCTATAGCAAAATGTTGTAAGGAAACTAGATGGTGCCCAGCTATGAGGATTAGTACCTGAGGTTTTAGAGACTTGTCTTCAAACATGCAGCCATCTAAGAGGGGCGTCAACTAAGTCCACCAGAAAGAAGCACACCAGCCCGTGTGATTCAAGGATTATAATTAATAAAAATCCAAATCCAAAGAAAGTCATGGTACTCAAGCTTGAAGTGTGAACACCTGATTTGCAGAAGGCTACAAAGGACAGTGGAATCAAAAATCTATTTGTAGGGTCCACACCTGGTTTAAATCTCTGGCAAATCCCCTCTGCTCATAGTTGAAGGCTGTGAATAATCTTGCTATCAGAGAGCATTGGAAAGTAGATTATGGCAGATCCAATTAGGTTAAAATGTAGTATCTTACCATTTGATCTCCCTTTGGATCTATTTTAAACTTGTTTCAGTTTAAAAAAAAGTGAAGGGGACATGCTTACGTCTCTGATGAATAGTCTTGTAATCATGTAGAACACATTGGATCGTGTTATTGCAGACACAGTAGGTTAAAATTTAACACCTTATCATTTGATCTCTCTTAGCCATTTAAAATTTGTTCATTTTCAGTATTTCCTGCTTTATTTTCTATTGAAGTTTACTTTGTTATTATTGTTAGTTTTCTTAATTTTTTTTCTGTATATGAAATCAAGGGTAAGTAAATCTATAGAAACAGTAACTGGTTAACTGGATTAATGGTTTCATGGGAGGTTGGGGGAAAGTGAGGAGCCAATATAATGAATATAAAAATGAGGAAATATTCTAATACTGATTATTATGATGAGTGTAGATCTCTTCTTGATGAGCTTGAACTATGGAATTGTATGATATTTGAATTATATACCAATAATTCTATTTTAAACAAAGAACTATATATTAAAAACCAAATCCAGAACTGGTGTGAAAAGAAATATGTCATATAAGTAAGAATATACTTCTAGTTATATTTCTAGACTAGTCATATTCTAAACTAGAATATATTTCTGTCAAAGTATTTGGCTTCTAGTGTAAACATAAAAAGTTTCGGTTGCTAAAAATACCTGATAAGTAATGAGGATCTTAACAATGTAAACGAGAAACAGAGCGATAATTAAGATTGGGGGAAAGGTGAGTACATGTATGTTTGTAACAGGCAAAGTGATAATTTTGTCTATTTATATAGTGGTCTTGCTCGTTTCTGCAGTTACTGTCGCATAACTTTTCCATTTAAGCAGAACAAATGAGAAGGTCGCCTGAAGTAAGTTTCAGTGGCAACACAAATTAGGACGTAATCATTTCTAATTAAGCAGAATAAGATTCTATTTTCTTTTAAGGGTTTTAGCATGTTTTAATATAGTTTTATAAGAAGATTAAGCTTTCCAAAGATTATACTGCTAAAATACGGACAGAAATATACTTGGAAATCTAATTTTTTTGTGTGTTTACAGTTTTATTTAATAAAAACAAAACACCATAGCACTTGACATTTTCAAACGGAAGAAACTGATCATCAGAGTTATTTCTAAGATGGTTTGCTCTTTTCACATTGCTTTCCAGTGATTTCGCCACATTCACACATCCTATCTCCCTGTTCAGGAAGATCTGTAGTCAAGATGAGGTGCTGTGCTGGTTTGAACTGAGAACTTATGGGTAGAACACATCCCACAAGAGAGAAGGGAAAAGACTGTGTGATCTGCTTCCGTAAAGACTGCAGCCAAGAAAACCTCCTGAGATCATTCTCTTCTGTCACACAGTCACTACGAGTGGAAATTGACCTCGCAGAACAACTTAGCCAAGACAATATCAATCCTAAATCCTTGACTTTTCTAGGCTGAGAATGTTAATAAATATTTAAATTCCAAATCATACTTCATTGGTTTTAAGTTGTGAAATATAGGTTAGATATCCTAAGTAGATTTGACTTCAGTCAACATCATAAATTATAAACTCACCTCTGTTTGGATTTTAAATGCAGTTCCTAATGAGTGTATATCTTTAGAAACAGACTGCTCAGATCCCAATAATCAGAAAATTTCTGTATGCCTCACTTAGAATAAGACTTCTGGCAACTGATTATTTTCTGAAGGCAGAAAATCATGTGTATAATTTGTATTATTCTGAACTCATTAGGATTTATTTGTTTTCTTAATTGTAAGTGTAGTTTACCTTTAGTGAATATGAATCTTTAATAAGTCTCTTTTCAAATCACCCTTTATTCCCCCATGGATGGAGGGAACTCTATTGCCTAGCTATAGTGGTTTTGATGTTTTGTCAAGAACCCAGAATTCAGAGTAAGTCATGCATCCAGTGGATCACAGGGTCATCTGTGATAAGAGAATATACAAAGTTTGCCCATTATTTTTCTACCTAGATTGATTCAATAGAACTCCACAGGTGAACATATATTATGCCTAGGTTTAATTTCATCTCAATCTTATTTGATCAGATGAACGAAGGTCTCAATATAATTTTTCAAATACCGTAGACGTGAGTATTTTAAAAGATGTAGGGAAGAACATAAATCTTAATATATGAATGTGTATGTTTTACATTAAATTAATCTTCAGGTTGAAACCCTGAATTAAAAAAAATAATTTGGCAAATCCTGGTTAAAGGATATGGTTTTCTCAATAGAATAATTACCTATTAAAAATAATAAATATTGGAATATTCAGGAGGCAGATTCTCGCCTTTATTTAATAATGACTAATTTTAGAAGAATGTACTTAAACAAAAGTAAAAATTAATAGTTAAGTTATAGATAATATGTGACATTTTAATTAAATTATAATTACATTATGATAATGTATAAAAAGATTGGCAATAATTTTGATCTTTTTAATTAAATTTTGTGGGGCCAAATATTATTTTAATATGATTCAACCCATAAGGTACAACAGTATAAATAGATCTCATTAAAAAAATTATAGAACTAAAAAAAAATTATAGAACTCTTAATTCTCATGAATATCTGCTCTTTTGAGTTGGACTAAATGAAATATACATGCCCAAAACAATACCTCATTATCTGCTAATCTATGCATATGCATAAGTCAATACATTGAATGTTGCATTATTCAGTTAACTTCAGACTTTTCTCTGAGAGCCTACAGATATTTTAGGAATCTATCCTTTTGTTTACAGAATGGCTAAATGATGTTTAGTGATGCTGATGATGCAGAGTAAGACATAGGCTTAATGTCTGATGATAACAGGAAGCGTCACTTTTGCTCTAAAGCTGGAGTGCTGCTAGTAAATCTCTAAATGTTGACTACTCATGTATGTTTGGAGTGTTATCAAATTCGATTTAGGACACCGTGCTATCATTTCAACTTCAAATGATATAGTAATTTATGTAGAATACTTGAGTGCCATGCGTACATTAAATTGCTTAGCATGCATTAAATCCTCTATGTATTTGTTATTCGTATGTTTACCCTGTTTCCCCGAAATTAAGACAGTGTCTTATATTAATTTTTGCTCCCAAAGATGCGCTAGGTCTTATTTTCAGGGATGTCTCATTTTTCCATGAAGAAGAATACGGTACACATTTATTATTTATTGTTTTATTAAAAGAGACCTCATACTTCCTGTCTGCTCTGGCTGTGCTGCGGCCAACAGTGAGCTGCGCGGCGGCACCCGCCGCGATGGTCCAGAGTTACGGTAGCTTCAGGGGGCCTTATTTTCGGGGGGTGCCTTATATTTCAGTGAGAGGTAAAACTGTAAGTAGGTCTTATTTTCCGGGGATGTCTTACTTTCAGCGAAACAGGGTAGTAGTGGTGGTGGTGGTGGTGTCTTTGCGGACTTCACTGATTGAGAATATTAGAAAATTGATAAAGAAACTTTCCTGGATTCCTTGTCATTATAAGAGAATACTATTAATCAATTCCTTTGAGGAAAATTTAGAATTTGTTATTTGTCTGATCTTCACATGAACTCATCAACCTTCCTTAACCACAAGGAACAAGCAAATTAAATATAAGATTGCTTTTTAAATTATTTATTTTAACATGCACTGTAACATATTTGCTTATAAAACTGTACCAAAAGAAACAAAAATTTTGGCTTTAAGAAATATAGGGAAGCAAACAGTGATAATGGGACTCTTCTTGGGAATAGGCACATTTACACTATTTATTTAAAATCACAAGAAATTGTTACATAAATTGAGGAGGGACATGTTTACACAAAGTCAGTGTTGGTTAATTGTATCTTTGTGGATACGTATATGAATGTTTAGCCTCACCATGAGAGAATAATATTCATTCAATTAAAAATGTTCTTTTTGTTATTCTTTTGTTCCCATTTAGATTACATACTTTCTAAAAAGAAAAAACCTTGTCTGTCATTGAATTATTAATGCTTTTTAGAAAAGGCTGATAGAATTACCATTTATTCATTCATTAAACATGCATATTTTATATACATTTTATTACTCTTCTTTCAAGGTACTGGAAAGCAATAGCCATCCTAGGGTGCAAAAAAACATTGAAAAATGTGCTTTTGAACTTCCCCTTATAATTAAAATAAGTACTGATCACCATATTTATTATCATCTAGAATATTTATCTAATAATATTGCAACAATGAAATGTTGCTTTTATACTTTCTAGCAACCAAGATTTTCCCACATCTGTTAAGGGGAGAAAGATGAGGTTTTTACTACCCTAAAGAAAGAGATAGTCCTGGAAACGGACAGGGACCCTTCTCCCTGTCCTGTAGTGTCCGTACGAGTCAGCATCAAGTGATGACAAAGGGTTAAAGGGAGAAACATAATTTTAAGTCCTACTGACCTGGTAATTTGTGATTGCACATTCACATGTGGACATATGAGACTTAGGAGTACATGTGATACACACAAAATGAACATTGGGAGTGCAAGCTGACCTCTCTGGTGGCTCTGTGACTTCACGGTGAAACCACTGGAGAGTAAAGAGGTAACTGCGACCGTGTTTGCGAGCAGTACTGCGCACCACCAGATCAGAACGCTTTGGACTTCAACAAGTAAACGATGTCCGTATTTAGTTATGAATCTCTTTTTTAGTTTAAAAAAAGTGCTGTAACAAAGCCATTGTATATAAATTATGCCTAAAGGCTTATTATTTGTGAAATAGTAAAGTACACCTAATTCATAAAGCTATATTTATTAGAATCTGAGCCCATACATCTAAAGCAAAGCCCATATGCAAATAGGATAATATTTATCATATTATTTATCACAAACTTTGGCTATGTATCTTATTTAATTACTGGACAAAAAATGTTTTAACTTGAATGTCAAAAATGTACAAGAAAACACTAATACATTACAGTATATATTATAAATAAATTTATTCCCTGTTGGATACATTGAGATATATTGGAATCTATCACTTTAATGTGTATCAAGCATTGTCTAAGGTAAATACACAATTTATGACTATCAAATATGATTATTTAACAATGCGATTTCAAATCTATCATCTAATTTACATATGTACATTTTAAAGTCCAATGTAAATTGACTGTAGAGCTCTGAAATGACAAACAATAACCTTTCTATAGACAAGCATTCCCTCTCTGGTGGTGGAAATAGACACAAACCCACATATGCAAAATATTCAAGGAAAACCTGCAAGAACCAGAAATTGATACACACGGACAGGTGCACACAAGCCAAACCAAATCCGATAAACTGTGTCCTCTGGCTCCTTGGTTCAATTAATGAGAGAAATTATTTTTTCAAATATATGTATAAAAAAAAGCAATCATCGCTTTGTGATGTAATTTTCTTAAGTCACTGACTCATTCCATTCCTCTTCTGGTTCTGATTCAATGCAACCTGTTTAAAATCTCTACCACTGGAAAAAACGAATTCAAAGAGTGGAATGCAGGAAATAATAATAATAATTAGTTTGTGACTCAGGGGTAGTTAAATGACAGGTCTGATGGCCAATCCCATCTCTTCTCAGCCTGCAGGAGACTGATGGTGGTGTGTACGGCAAAGGTAAGAGGAGTCAGATAGAACTCCTTGATAAGCCTCACACCGTTGGAAGCACTGCGCTCCTGAAATGAACTTCTCAGAAGCAACTACTACAACAACTGCGACACTAGTTCATTCGGAGCACAGAGCTCATACATTTATACTGTCCCACGGTACCTGCAAGAGCCAGACATTTGCAGGACGAGCCACTCCCCCACCAAGTCATCCAAGGTTTCCACCTTTGAAAGGGTTCTTTCAGCACTTTCTACTGCTCTCTGTTGGTGGTAAATATCATAGGATTTTCTTTTTTCTTGAGTACTTTCCACTCACTGTGGGCTTCACTGCACTTTAAAATTTGTAAAATTTGTAAAAAAATTAAATTTTAGAAATAGAACATAGGTATCTTATCTAGCAAAGTCATTTATACAAACAAATTAACTAAAAATGTTAACTGCATGCACTAAAATAAAAATTTTGACAGGTTAGTATAAAATTTCTTAGTCAGTTAAAGATGTTTATATTTTATTGATATAAAACTGTATGTCTTTCTTTTGCTTGTTGTCAGTTATGTTATAGTGTAAACTATGAGCAAATAAAATATGAATTATTGCATTTGAGGACTTCATACACTTAAACTTTAAAAACTTACTTTTAATTATACATTTTTTGTATTTAAAATACTTGATTTGATTGAATCATAATTTTATTGTACCCCTTTAGAGTATTCTCTAAAATACATTTGTATAATAGTTTAAAAGACACAGACATATATATTATTTATATATATATATACACACACACACACACACACATACATGTGTGTATATCTGGGTGTATGTGTATATAGACACACACACACTTATAATTTTATCAAATATTATAAAGTTTTCAAATCAGAAGCTTTCCCTCCTGTGATCAAATATTACTGAAAGCAAGACCAGCCACATGTTCAATTGATGATATGATGCTTAGCAATATACAAGTGGGTATCTCCCCCAGTCCCCCCCAAAATGGAAAAAAGCTCCACTAGACTGAGATTTGTAATACGCATTTTTCCCACTGGATGAGCATTGAGTACCTTGTGTTAGTGACCCCAGTATGGTCACCTGGAAAGGGACCTCAGGTCACAATTAGTTTTTTTCCGAAAAGCAGTTTTGCTCGAACCTCATTTTTTGAGATGGCTGATTTAAGAGAACAGTGGGCATCTGTGATTTTATTTTTTTCTGCTTGGGAAAAATGCCGCAGAAACTGTTGTGATGTTGAACACAGCTTACTAGGGCAGTGCTATGGGGAAAACTCAAGTGTATAAGTGGTTTTCTCGTTTCAGAAAAGATGAAATGTCAATGGATGACAAACCTCATTCTTGATGTCCCTCAACTTCCCAAATTGATGTAAATGTAGACAAAATTCATGCCCTTGTCCTTGAGGACTGACAGTGGACCATTGAAGAGATGGGGAAGTTATCTAGACCATTTTGGAGCTTGGTTCAGTGAATTTTCAAAGATTTGGGAATGAGAAGGGTCACTGTGAAATCTGTGCCTTGGGGTCCGACTGGCCAGGGGAAACAATATTAAGTGGAAGCTTGCTGTGCTTCGAAAGGACAGCTCTGAAGCGGCCCAGACATTTTTTCTACGGTCATTACTGTTGGGGAGACCGTGCTATTCTATGACCCAGAAAGCAAATATCAATCAAGCCAGTGGAAGCCGCCATGTCCCCTCACTCCCGAAAAGCTCATGACGTGAAATCAACGATCAAGACGAGGCTCATTTGTTCTCTTGATGTGAGGGGGACAGTACATTTGGAGTCGGTTCCACCAGGTAGCCCGCTAAGCAAGCTTTCTATTTACAGGTTCTGAAAAGAGTACGTAGCAGTGTGCAACAACGGCCTGATTTGTGGCAGACAAGGGATTGGTTTTGCCACCCCCACAATGCATCTGCTCATCCAGCCATCCCAGTGTGCCAGTTGTTGGCAAAACACCAGTATGCCTCTCTTGCCCCACGCACTTTTTCACCTTCTGTCTCTCCACGCAGCTTCTTTTGTTTCTGTGAAGGAAAGGGTCATAAAAGGACAGCGATTTGTTGATGTAGAAACTGAAGAAAAAAAGGAGGGAGGTGCTATCAGCCAGCCAAACAGATGAATTTCAAAATGTTTCTAAATCGGAATCACAGATTTCACAAATGGATTAAGTGTCATTGAGAGTATTTTGAAAATGGTAAGGGTTTTTTTTCTGTAAACAAATTGAAATACACAGCTTTGGAAAAAAAATTCCCATTGATTATTTTAGGTTGCCCCCAAAATAGATTGTCCCTTAAGGGGCACAGAGGCTCAAGACCCAGGCAGCAGAGGAGTATTTGGATAGTCTGAGAGAGTTCACCAAGGGCGAATGCTCAGAAATAATTTGAATTCCATCCTCTTTATGCAAAAGTTTTATGTGATTCATCACCAGGTAGAATTTTCATGTTCTCCGGGAAACAGCTGGCCAGTCCTTTGGTCCAGAGCACATGCTCTGGTTGGTGGTGGTGGTGATGGTGGTGGGGGGCGTACATACGTGCTCATTACCCACCCAATATGAAAAATTGAGTTCGTGACATGCATTTTCTTCTGGTCTTGCTAGTTGCTTCCCCAGCATAAAGTCTCAGCAGTTGAAATGATGGCCATTTAACCTATATTGATATCACAGGGAGATACGTAAAAAATGATTCTAGAAAGGTGAGTAAAAATAATTCTAGGAAATCATAGAAACAGTTATTAAAAAATACATCCAAATGTGGGGCTATGTTTCCTGAAATCTTGCATCTAGGTCCGTGCACTAGGGAAGACAGCGTTTCCATCTCTGACCTTTCTTTGAGGAATCCTGCCTCCTTCGGGTTTCACTACGTCAAAACAGCAGTTTGTCGTCCTGAGAGACTCGAATTTAGTTCTTTTAAACTGTTCTTTGAATTTTAGGAACAAAGGGAAGCCCGGAGAGACAAGATCAGACATGTAGAGGGAATGAGGTTAAGTTTCTCCACAAAAGTCTCATCAAATGGCCCTTGCTACCCTTGAAGAATGAACAGGTGCATAGTCATGGCAGAAAAACAAAACAAAACAGTAGAAACCATCACCAGAACAAAAACCTTGGCACAACGTTCCTGTTATTTTTCTCGCCAATGCCATTTTCAAAACTCTTCAAACACCGCGATAAGCTTCTGTAATCATCTGGGGTCTTGTTAGGAAGTCTATTGTGATTATCCTTTTGGAAACTCCAAGAAATATTTGTCACGACTCTCTGCTTAACTGACTTCTCTGTTTTAACTGTCCCAGCAGGTCCCCATGGAAACTAGGTTTCCTAATGACATTTTTTTTAATTGATCTTTTATTTTTTTAAGTCACTCTAATGAAA
>NW_022103902.1:4206388-4212928 GCF_000313985.2 Echinops telfairi | reverse complement strand
ATCCCAACCCAATCCAGATCAAGTCTATAAGTCCGATATTCGTCCATATGTCCGATACCAATCTATAAAGTCCTCTTCAGGCTAACCAAATACCTGCAATGATGCTGAATGCAGGATGATCACAGGCCAGTGGGGAGAAAGACTTTGGATCCAGTGGCGTTGTAAGCATCTCAGCACTGGCAGGGGTCTCTATGAGGCTTCTCCAGATCCAGGGTTCTGGCTTCAGGGCTGCATTAAGGTAGGTCCCTGTGGCTTCTCCTCAGGGATGTCTCACAGGAAGTGAACCTTGTCAGTAGAGTGTCTCACAGGGAGTGATCAGAGAGTCCCTCCGTTCTCCAAGGAGGAAAAACCAGATTTCCCAGAATTCTCAGGAGAAAGACATGCCCACACAGAGGCCTCATTGGCTATGATCCGATTGACAGATTAGACGCCACCTCTTCACTCTTAATCCTCAAATAGACACCAGTTTATGTAACTACCACATAGATTATGTAACTACCACATACACATTATGTACACCAGATTATGTAACTACCACACCTTGCATGTACTTCAATATCTAAGAGTCTGTGTGTCTGTATTTTCAAGCCACTCTTTATAAAATGACTATAGAGTTTAAAGGAACACAATTTGGGGAAGTGAGTTACCTTAATAATTGCAGTGTCAAAAGAATGCGTCATTATGTTCTCCTGCCTAACATCCGAATACACGTTCATTGTTGGAGGAATCCATAACTTACGGAACAGAAACCATCTCCCTCTAAACAGAAGTTAAACACACATATTTATCTTCTTTTATCATCCATGCAACTAAGAAATGAATGTCTATCTTAGTATCATCAATCGGATGGCCCACCCCAGAAATTGAACCAGAAGATTATTAAAATCAATTTAAATAATGGATAACATTATAAATTCCCTGTACAATAACTTTTGAAAAGCACCAGCAACATTGTTTCTGGGAACAGCTACCACTGTCAATATGAGTGTCAATATAAGCAATGTCTCTTCCCGGGTGCAGGGGCACACTGATTTTTACTAAACAAATTTGCATGATTTGGGGCATAGTTCCTGTTTTGTTTTTTTAATCTCATATGAAATTATGCCACCTTATCAATAGTATTTTAACAAAGCAACTATTGTTTCCAGCTGGTTGGCTTGAGCTTGCTTTCAAATTAAGATACTTCACTGCTATAAAAATTGCTAGCAATGGTGATTAAAACAACAGGTCACTAGGGATGAAAATATATTACCCTTTTGTTTAAGCTGTAGATAATTAGCTAGTATTGAGAGAAGGGTCTGTGGTAACAGAACAACATGCAAATAAGGGGAAAATGTAAAAAGATTCATTTCTTCTAGTGATTTTGAACATCTTAAAGAGAGAAGAAGAGTTTAGTATGCACATTCAGGCATACAAGAAAACCCCAAAGCTTTCTCTATTTTATGTGAAAAAATAAATCTCTGATTAAAAATTTCTGATAGTTAAAAAATAATAAACAAGTAAACAAAACAACTTATCCTAAGTGGTGGGATCATTGCCTTATGGAAACCAGAGATCATCCTAGTTTACCAAAAACAAAACAAAGCACCTTCAATGAAAGGTAGGCAGCATGTCCTGTGAATTCAAGGACGCAGGACAACACAAGGCCAGCGAGGTCTTGGCACGAGCGATGGAAATGAGAGCCCCTCGCTGGCATTATAAGCTAAGAATACGAAAATGACCAAAATGTAAAAGCTGAAAGGGAAAAAATGCACGTCGAGTACAAACATTTTGGAGTGAAAGAATAATTCCACCAGAAAGGGTTGACCTTCGTTTGAAGGGAAAACGGAAATGTTAGCCCAGGTCACTACATCACAAATACTAATGTGGAGAGAGCATTGGTTAAATCTAAGGAGGCCGGAGAAATTAGAACCTCCATACTGTAAAAAGGAAGCATTTGGTGAGTGAGATAATTTGCTTAGAAAATAAGGTCTGAAGGAGTCTAAAACATATAACTCTAAGAGTAGAAAAAACTTTGCTGAATCTATTTTAGTTATAGAGATGCAAAATAGGTCACACAAAGATATCCTCCATTGTGCTCCTAATTGTAATAGCTTGAAAATTTAAACAAGAGCCTGAAAATGTTACTTTGGCCAATATCCACCTCTTTCTTGGGAATCTTTTCTTCATGATAAAAGAAAATTCATCTTCTTACAACACAGGAATTTCAGTAAACTATGATTCCATATCTCACAAAAATGTTACTCAAAAACACTTAAAATTGATCAATATTCCAACCAACTTAATATAGCCGAATTTATGTGATCAAGCCCTCCTACCCGGGTTAAATTATTTTACATATGATTATGGATATAGGATTATTATCATCTACTTGAGAGGTATACATTTTATTATTGTTTTTAAAGGAACTTTCTCTTTTTTTAAGAAAAAATGTTGATTTTGAGCGTATAGTCAGCAAGACATACGCAAATGTAATAGTTTTTAAATGTTAAATCCAATTTAGTGAAATGGATTGTGTTCTTCAAACTGTGCAAACATTTACATCCTCTTTTTCTGAGTTGCTCCTCTCCCATTAACAAAAATTCACCTCCCTCTAAAGTTCCTCTCTAATCTTTTGAGCTGCTATTGTTAACTTGATCCCATATAGATCTATCTTGAAAATGCAGATACAGGCAGATATAAAGGCAGAAAAACTTTACTAGTTAAGCTAAATTATTATTTTGGTAATAAAGAATTCCAAGAATATTCTGTTTTGAGCTTTAAAGACTATCTCAGGACAATAATTTCAGGTTTCATCCAGCCTACAGGGTAACAGAAATTTTAAAATATTTAAAAAAACAAGACCAGCAGAATGTTACAAATAGTAGATCTTACTACATACTTCAATATATATATTTAACACTATAACATGCCAACTCCCTTGATTTATAAATTTATTAGGATCTAAATAAAATGAAATGTAGGAATGCTAGTTCTACTAAATATTAAATAAAAAATAACGTTTTTATCCATAAGATAGTATAGTTTTAGTATATGAACTGAGAAAGTAAATAGAGGCAATAGAATGTCCACATGATTCAAGTCATTTAAAAAATTTAGTACATAAACAAGTTAAACATCTTTAATAAACAAAAAAGTTTTCATGGGTGGGCCCCCAGACTTATTTGACCAAACTTATTGACCTTACCACCCATTTTTCAGAAAAGAATATTAATCAATGCTGCCCTGGAAATTAAAATAGTTTGTACCATAGCTCATAATCCAGGATAACAGGTAATTTTCTCTTATGCCATGCCTCTGGGAATGTCCGCACCTTACAGGGTAAAATATCATTGGGAAGAACTGGTTTAAGTCATTAGTAGAAAAGATTCATCAATTGGATAGCCATTTTACACCTATATTACTTAAATGTATGGTCATTCTATCTATAAACTTAAAGAGAAAAGCACATTGGAAAGTGACAATTGGAACAGCGAAGTTGCCATACTGTTATTTTGCCTTTTGCTACGATGCTGGAATTTATGCCACGGGTTCTCTCCAATATCAGGATGGTTGTCCATGGTGAACAGGTTTCAGCAGAGCTTTAGACTATGAAGAAGGAATAGACTGCCCACGTCTAAAAAATTAGCCACTGAATATCAACATACCCTCGTCATATAAAATGCCAGAAGATGAATCTTTTAGGTTGTATAGCACTCAGAATATAACTGTGGAAAACCTTCATCTTCAAAGTAGGGTTAACTGTAACGATTTGGATAAAATAAAACTTTTTAGACCTTCATTTGCTAATGTGGAATGAGTGCAAATGAAAAGAAACAGAACACCATTAATAATTAGAATGTGGAATGTACCAAGTATGAACATAGGAAAATTATAGATCAGCAAAAATGAAGTTGAATGCATTAAAATTGATATCCTAGACATTCATGAACTGAAATGAGCTAGGATTGGCCATTTTGAATCAACTAACCATATAGATAACTATGCTGGGAATGCCAAATCCATTTAGAATGGTGTGGAATTCATCAGGAGAAAAAAACCATTCAAGACCTATCCTGAAATACAATGCTGTCTAGGAGTCCAGTTAAATTGTTACCAAATTTATACACAAACCACTGAAGTTAACGATGAGGACAAAGAATAATTCTACCACATTCTTCAGTCTGAAGTTAACCAAACACGCAATCAAGATACATTGATAACTATTGTCAATAAGGATGTAAAAGTGGAAATAAAAAGGAAGGAACCATAGTTGGAAAATAAGGCTTAGGTGATAGAAATAAAACTGAAGATCACAGAATAGAATTTTGCAAGACTAACAACTTTTAAATTTCAGATAGCTTGTTTTCAACAAGGCAGATTTTAAACATGAACTTCACCAGACGGGATGCACAGGAATCAAGTTGCCCACATCTGTGAGAAGAGACACACAGAAGTACAATGTCATCAGGCAAACAGCCAGGGGCCTATTGTGAAAAAATCAATTGCTCATATCCAATTGCCAAATTAAAGTTCCTAAAAATACCACCTTGAGTATATTTTACCTGTGGTTAGAGAACATCTCAAGAACAGATTTGAGTCATTCAACAAGTGGACCAAAGGCCTGAGAAGCTGCGGGGTGACACCAAAGATACAAATATAAAAATAGCAAAACTACCCAAATCCCATGACGGTTCAGTCGATGCCAACACACAGTGACCGCAGATGCGGCTTCATAAGCTGTAAGTCATTTCAGGGGCAAGTCAGCCCCTCTTTCTCCCCAAGAGGGGTTGGTGGGTTTGAAACTCTGACCTTTCAGTTTGTAGTCCAGCGCTTATCTGATAGCCCCACCAGGGGTCATTAAAAATACAGTAATGACAGAAAGAGGACGTAAGAAGTTTGCTTCATAAACTTAAAGCACCCAAGGCAAACAGAAAAAACGAGGCAAAAGAGCTGAACAGAATATTTCAAAGGGAACTGAAAATGGCTCAGTATTATAATGGAATGTGCTACAAGGCCTGCAGGTAGAAAGCTACAGACAAGAACACACTGAGTATGTATCAAGCTGGGAGAATGGAAGGAACGATTCAAACATCAGTTGAAATACTGCAGGATTCTATGGGCAAGAGTGAATTAACCAGGAAGAATCAAAAGCAGATGTACAGTATATAAAAAAGAACAGGTATCATATGACCAAGAATTTATGTTATTGAAAGAAATGTAGGCTGCACTGCAGGCAGTAGAAATAAGCAAGGCTCCAGGAATTGATGGCATACAAAATTGAAATGGTTCAAAGAGCTGAAGGATAGGAAACGCTTATTAGTTTGTGCCAAGAAGTATGGAAGATAGTTACCTGGCCAACCAAGTGGAAGAAATCCATATTGTGCTCTTTTAAGCATGTAGATATGATTGAACAATATCATCAAAAATTGATGCAAGTAAAAGTTGCGGAAGATAATTATAAGTCTATTGTTAATAGTACACCCACAGGGAGCTGTCAGAAAGTCAAACCCAATTCAGAAGACGATGTCACACGGAAGATATCCTTGATGCCCTCAAATGTCTCTTGGTTGAAAGCAATGTTTCCTCTTGTTTGTTGACTTTGTGAATCATAACAAACTGGATCATCTTGAAAAGAATGGGAATGCCAGCGCTTAGTCTTGCTCATGAAGACTCTGTGCACGGACCAAGAGGGAGTTGGCAGAAGAGAAAAGGAAACGTGGCTTCTGCTGCGGCTGGTTTTGTTAGGTGACTAGAATTAAAACACCACCCTGTCCCGAGCCTTCCTAAAACGTGTTGTTTTATTTGAGGCCATTGTTGAAGTGCCTATGTCAGTCCATCTCCTTCGAGGTTTTCCATTTTTTGCTTACCTTCTAATTTCCCAAGAATTAGACCCTTTTCAAGAGACTGGTCTCTCCTGATAACGTGCTGAAGGTACATGAGATAAACTCTTGCCATCCTTCCTTCTAAGAAGCATTCTGGCTGTGCTTCCAAGACCAATTTGTTCCTTCTCCTGGCAGTCCAAGCTATTTTCGTTATTCTCTGCCAACAGATAATTCAAATGCTTCCATTCTACTTCAGTTCTTCTTATTAATTGTCCAGACTCACGTACATATGCGGTAGATGAGAATACCGTGCCTTGGGTAAGAGGCGTCTTAGTGGCTATATTAGCATGTTTTCAACAACATTTTAGCTACGTCTTGAGCAGCATATTGGTCCAATGAATAAAGTCATTTTACTCATTGATTATGGATCTAAGTAAAATGAAACCCTTGACAACTTTAATCGGCTCTCCATTTATCATCATTTTTTCCTATCGTCTGTTGTTATGTAATTGTGAGGATTTTTGTTGTTGTTTTCTTTTCTTTATATTGGTTAGCAGTCTATAGTGAAGGTTGTATGTAGTCTTTTATCTTCATTGGTAAGTGCTACAAGTGATTTCAATAACCAAAATGTGTCACGTGTATAATCCACAATAATATTTGTTTGTAAATGAGTCTTGCTCTTCCAGATACCTCATTTCTCTTTATATAGTCCAGGTTCTCTGATTATTTGTTAAGC
>NW_022103902.1:4160616-4205385 GCF_000313985.2 Echinops telfairi | reverse complement strand
CAGGAGGCCCTTCTTCCGGCACTGGTCTCTTCTCCCAAGACAGATTTGTTTGTCCTTTTAGCAGCAGTCCTTGGTACTTTCAATATTCTTGACTAGCACCACAATTCAAATGCATGGATTCTCCTGGGGCCTTCTTTATTCAATGGCCAAGTCTCACATGCACAAGAGGCAATAGAAATAGAGATGGCTTGGGTCAGGTGCTCCTTCGTCTTCCAGTTAACATCTTTGCTTCTCAATACTCTAAAGCAGCGGTTCTCAACCTGTGGGTCGCGACCTCTTTGGGAGCATAACAACCCTTTCACAGGGGTCACCTACGACCATCGGAAAACATATTTCCGATGGTCTTCAGAACTAAGACACCACTTCTCTATTTGTCTACAGGCAGGTCCTCCCACATGCAGAGCATTAATCCCCCCAAGGGGAGGGTATTGTTTATATCTCCACAGGCGAAGGAGAGACCATGCTTCAACCCGATGTGCAAAATATGAACACACATTTCATTTTAATGCTGTACTTCATCTTCTTGAGTTTCTTTTTGACATTTCAGTCCACTTTCTTTACTTCATCACTTCTTTCACCTTCTTGAGCCACTCTATGTCCATTAGCAAATTTGAGGTTTTTTTTAACTACCTAGCATACATCCCATGGGGACTCAAGTCAATTTTTATTTAAATGTCCAAGACACAGTGTGTTTTGATGAACATTTATGTAACTTATTTATTAAAATGATCTATTTGCCTTGTTAAAGCACTATTGATCATTTACTAAATGCAGTTATTATGAAAAACAAAGCGAAGAAAAATACAATGAACTGTGTCATAGGTTTGTACAGATTGCTTCAGTTGTCTAGTGGTATGTCACAGAAACAGCGCCAGCACTTGACTTTAACTATGTAGGTGCTAAGCTTAGGAGGCTACACGTTGAGCTCATGTTCCTGGCTCTAGTGGAATACTTTCTGTCTGTTTTCTTCTTACCTTTGATTACTAGATTCCCTACTGGTCATGTAGAATGTATTCATTCCTTCATATTTACTTGATTGCTTATTCTACTTTTTTCAATTTCAAAACAGGTCTATTTAAGACAAACTCTCCATATATACCACCTTAATAACATTTCAAAGAAAACCCATTCCCAAGTGGGATTACATATTTTAATTTAAGGATTCAGATTTACAATACACATTGGGGCTGATGGAGGACGATTTCACCACTAGTCACAGAAGAGATATTTAACAAAAAAGAAAAAGAAAAAAATAGTTATGAAAGAAGCAGAAGCTTGGTCTTTGAAAAAAAACATACAACATAACAATTCAAAATTAATTTTCGTGTAGAAAGACAGTAGTATGTGAACTATTATGGCATTCAAACACACAATTGAATATTATGAATGTTAATACAACACATTTGGAAACAAAAATATTAAACATTTTCATATTGCTAAAATACATAAAATATTTCCTGGAAGGAATTCATCTTTCAATTGTGTATTGAGGAATAGTTTCCAGAGAATTTTTGTTGAGTAGTTTTAAAGCTTTTAATTGTGATTTGGATGAACATTTTCAAAGAAAATGAATAATTAAGGAATTGACATGAAGTGAGATGCTCTTGTATAGCTTATTAAGAGCGAGGAACTGTTAATTATATAGCGAGCAAAAAAAGTGATGCTGCCTTCATGGTGGAACATTTGACAGAGCTATTAAAAATTCTCATGTCCTAAGAATTATTATTATAACTTTTAATACTTCTTATAGAGATTTCTTCACATGGGGTGTGTAAAATAAGTTCATTATTATCATTATTTGCAGTTGTATAACACTGGGGAATATGTCAGTATGCATCTGTGTTAGAGAATAGTTTACAAAAACAGTGGTGTGTCTCTCACCTATATTTTATTATTAGAATAGATCTATATAAGCTATCAGAGATGGGTATCTAGCCAAAGGTAAAAATAAATTGAATATTGATTTATTATGAAATAGTTGATGGCAAATAATCACCCTCATATCCCTGAAAATTGTATATAAATGATCTACAATATATATTGTGTATCACATATCAGTATTTCCTAACATATAAAGGAAGACTGAAGTGTACAAAGAAAGTTTATATCCACAGTGATTTATTAAAAGAAATGGGGGACAAATTTATATATGATTTGTGGCGAAGTGAAATTATTTGGTATAACTCACATCCATCGTCTTTGTCATAACTCCCATGTAATGATACAGAGTCATGTAAGTGGAGCGTATGAGACTCACCTGAGGGGATTGGTTAGATCCCTCATTCTGCTGGTATCAGTGAACCATTCTTGAAGCACGGACGAAGAAGTCCAGAACCACGAAGAAAGAAGCACCACCGCGGGAGAGTATGCGAGCTCCCGCGTGGCATGGTGTTGGCACTGGCGGCGCAGAGAGGGTGACATGAACGGCTGGGAGACTGCCATTGAGTTGCTTCGGGAAGGAGGCTGGCTTACAGAGTGAGGTTCACTTTGGGTCTTTATCAATGCTGAAAGAGATTTGTAACACTTGCATGAGCAGAGCAGACACCAAGGAGTGATATGGCTGAGATACTGAGGAGCAGAGAGGACATACCTGCTGGCATATCTGGGAATAGATGCTTAAAACACACACACACACACACACACCCCAAAAATCTATATCCGTAAGGCTTTTTGATCCACACCTGTAACTACCCTAACACATCCCCAAATGAGAAGTATTATCCATGAGCTCTGAGCAGACATTGCAACAAATGATTAGGGAAGTGGAGTGCTGTGGCAGGGATAGTTGATGTCAGACTAGGATCAAGAAGGAGGCAGGATAAAGGCGTGACTGACCTATGCTTTATAGGAATTACCACTGACAGATGTACAATTCTCTTTCTCCTTTGGGTAACTGGAGGAAGTCAGATGTGCTTTTAATGTCCTTTATCCACAAATTTCCATTTTTGTATAAAAATGTTTTCAGTTTACTTGTAAACTAAAAACAAATATTTAAATAATCTTTATACTCCTTCCTATATATATAGAAACACAGAAGAGTTTTAATTTTAAAATGAGTTATTATCTACATCATGATAGTATTTCATATTTGAAACAAAACACATTCATCTTAATTTAACAAATATTTATTGAATGCATACCATGGGGCAAATATTATCTTGGCACTGTTGATACATCATCAAATAGAACAGTTCTATTTTTATGGACCTTACTTACTAATATTTAATATAAATTTATGTGTTCAAGAACGCTTGTCTAGAGACTTATTAATTTGGATTTCTGTCAGAAGCCAAATAGCCTTTATTGCTAATGAGGAAAATATTTCAGCTGATATGTTTTCCCCCTCAGTTTCTGAAAATCACTTGAACAAGAAATGCAAAAGAGTAAACATGATTTTTTAAATTTAGGTCCAGAATTTTTGTTTATATCATTCTACCACTCACTCCAACTACTGCCATTGAGTTAATTTGTTTCTCTCCATCACAGACATCAATATCTGCTAGTGGAGTCATAAAAAATAATGTTACCATACCACTCTTTCTCAGAGATCTTTCTATTTTAAGGTATAAATTGTTTTATGCTCTTCTGACAATGAATGTTAGCCTTTCCTCTTGATTGTTTAATTCACAGCGTAGTTAATCATGTGATTATCTGATTCAAATTAGCCAATTCCCATTCATTTCAGTTCAGTAATACTTAGGATATTGATCTTCAAACATTCTTTTTCATTTTGACCACTTCCAATTTTCCAAAATTCTTATTTCACATATTCCAAATTCCAGTCATTAGACAATGTTTGTAGCTCTTACTCTTTACATTGATTCCTGCCCCATCAGCAAATGAAGGCCCCTGACGCTCCCCTACTCCCAAGCTTTCCCAGGCTCACATCACCGTGGAGGACCCTTCATTCACGTTCAGAACTGAGGGGCCTATCGGCCAGCAGTACCTCTGACAATGTTGTTTCCTTTGTTTAGGTTGTCAGAATTTAAAAATGTTTTGACGCTCTGCATAATGTTTTTGGAGTGTCTTTCTCCAAAGTAGGGGACTGGGTCCTTCTGCATTGCCCGTTGTTAGTCTGAAACCTGCTCACTTTGGGTGACCCTGCTGACGTTTGAAATGCCAGGCACATAACTTCCAGCATCACAGCAGCACACAGGCCCCACAGTAGGGCGAACGGACACGTAAGTGGTGGGATATTAATGCTATTGGTCTATACTCTGTGCAGTCTGTCGGCTCACCGTTTTGGAATGGTACACATGTTGATCTCTTCTATTCAGGTGGCTTTGTAACCATCTTCCACATTTCTTGACATAGATGATGAATTCTTTCAGTGCTTCTGCAGCTTGCTGAGACACTTCACTTGTTATTCCATCAACTCCTAGGCCTTGTTTTTGACTAATTCTTTTATTGCAACTCAAACTTCTTTCAGTAGCATTGGCTTTTAGTCATATGCTACCTTTTGAAATCGTGGAATTTCAAATATTTTTTTTACAGTGACTGTGTATTCCTTCCGTCTTCCTTTAATTATTTCTGCATCATTGGTTATTTTCCTATAATTTATTTCAATACTGCAACTTGAGGCTTGAATTTGTCTTGAGTTCTTCAGTTCAGGTTATGCTGAGTGTGTTCTTCCTTTTAAATGTTCTTTCTTTGGGTTTTCCAGTATTTTTTACTTTTATTCTGGAGCTGCCCTTCGAACTTTCAGCTCAATGCACTGGCTTCATTATTTCCTTCATTTGCTTTAGTGACTATGTTCAAACAGAGGTTTCATTCTCTTCTGACACCCACTTTGATCCTATCTTTCTTTTCTGCCTTATAATGACCTTTTGTTTTCTTTATACATGATGATCTAGATTCCATTCCATAGTTCATCAGGTCTACTGTCATTAGTGTTCAATGCGTCAAATCTGTTCTTGAGATGTTCTCAAATTTCAGGTGGGATAGACTCAACTTCCTATTTTGGCTTTTGTGGATTTTTGTCAGCTTCAATCTGAATTTGCATGTGAGCAATTGATAGCCCTTTCCACAATCAGCATTTAGTCTGATTTTAACCATTGATATTGAGATTTTTTCATCAGAGCTTCATGCAGATGTAGACAATTTGATATTTGTCCATCTAGATAAGTCTGTGTATACAGTTGTCTTTTGTGAGGTTGAAAAGAGTTATTTGCCACCAGAAATGAAGAAATTCTTGGTCTTGTAAGATCCCATTAAGCAATCTCTCCCTTTCTTCCTGTCTCCAAGACCATATTTCCCAATTACTTTTCCTTTCTCTTTGTTTCTAATTTTTGCATTCCAATCACCAATAATTATCAATGCATATTGATTCGAGTTTAATCAACTTCGGACTGATTATATAGGTAAACTCCCTCAATTTCTGTATCACTAGCTTTAGTGGTTGCTACATGTGTGTGCATTCAAAGACTTCATTAAAAAAGTAATAAAAGCATGCACAAGCGAGGAAACATGTTTGGCAACACACATTGGACAAGAGATCTATAGAAAATTGCAACTACTCAGCAAGAAAATGATGAATAATCCAACTAAAAATGTGCAGGGGGCATGTATAGACAATTCACCAAAGACGTCATCCTTGTAGTCAACACACATGTGAAGAAATGCTTCTTGCCACCAGTAGTCATCTTAGAGACGGCAATTAAAACAAGATGTCAGCTCACACAGACATTGATAACACAGTTGTGTTTTGTTTTTAAATACCTGATGGAAATGTTGTAGAGAAATTGGAACTCTCCTGCACTTTTGGCAGGACTATAAAACAGTAAAATCCACTATGGAATGTGGTATGGTTCTTCCTCAAATAACTGGTAATAAATGTACCATGTGGACCAGCATTCCCTTTACTGGGCATATGCTCTAAAGAAATAGAGTCCTAACATGAATATGAGCACACCCATGTTCAACACAGTGCTAGTCATATTAACCAGAAAATAAAAATAAACTAAATTCTCTTTAGCGGAAGAATGGATAAACTTTTGTATGTACACACAAGGAAACCCTGATACTGCTAAAGAATATGGAACAGTGAAAATTCTCCTGGCATAGATAGATTTGGAGGATTACGGTGAGTGAATTTAGTCAATTTCAAAATGACAAATATTGTATGAGAACGTTATTCCAAAAAAAAGATAAGGATTTTTCATGCCAGGGGTAGGAGGTGAATGTTGAAAAGGGGCAGTAGTAGGCTAGCAGATAGACAGGCGTTTAGTTGGTTGAAGGGGGATATAGCATTCTACATGAAGGAGAAGAGAAACCAAAGGCGGGGGTCAACACACGCTATTGGGAGGTTTGAAAAGTAGTCTAAATGACTGGGTACAAAATTGATTAACTGAAATGCAAACCCTCACCTAAGGTATAATTTTTAAAATTTGTAAAATATTGAAATAAATAGCAATTTATCAACTATTTCTATTAACCAGTTAACAGGAGGTGATTAATTGTTGAATTGTGGGGGAGTAAAAATGTATATTTAGAGTTTTCTAATTTGCTGGTAGTTAGAACCTCTAACCTCCATGTTTATCAAGAGTACAGCGATTATAATTTCTGATCATTAGTTCTTTGAGCTTGTGAAATTCTCCAAGGAGAGGTTTAAAAAAATGAAAGGAAATATTTGATAAGAGAATATCCTCAGCTGTTTTATTAGAGGGGATTTCTCCAAGCATTAATTTTGAAGATTTCCGTATGACCACTGCTGGGATAAAACACCACCACTGTTACTCATTAATTCAGAGATCCAGTTATCAAATATAATGTATCCAAATGTGATCATAATCACCCCTGTGCATTCACACATATTATTTTCTCTAACAATACTTATTCATGGACACCTTCAAGGACAGACAAGTAGAATAAATAGGTGACACAATTAGATTTAAGGAAGTGCTTGGAGAATTATGTTAAAGCTTAAAGTATAAGTGTAATCCAAAATTATATTTAAGTCAGAATTTATTTCGACAAACTGACAAAGTATTCTGAATATCAATCCATCCTGTTCCTATCCTCCAATCTGTGACCTTCATAAACTGGAGTCCCGTTCCCCACCCCCTGGTACTTCACTTCCTGTTCCAATTCAGACATGTAATCAAAGTTGTTCTCTCCACTCTTGCCTAAGGGAAAAGATATTCAATGGCACAGTGCAGCATGGCTATCTTTTGGCCTTTGTTTTCATGATTTCTTACTAGAATGAAGAGAATTTATGCTATTTTTTTATTGTAAAGTTGAGTACGGCAGATGAAGTTAGGTGAAAATATATCTTATCATTTGATCTTATTATTTTATTATTGTCATTATCACTATTAAATCATTTTATTGGGGGCTCCTACAACTCTTCTAACAGCCCATACATCAACTGTATCAAGCATATTAGAATTCACATTATTTAAACAAACAAAAAAAAAGAAGTAAGAGAGTATTATGAGGCTTGGCATCCTGTGCCCAAATCTCAACATAGACTAAGATTCAACAGACTCTGTTCAAACAAGAGAGTTGGAATAGAGGAGTAATGAATGCTGTCGGTTCTCACCCCTTGGGCTCCAAGTGTGCCAGAAGTGGGTTACTTTCTTTGGGATGCCTCTTGATGACCTCCAATCTCAAACCTTTGGGTTGTCTTTTTGCAGCGATTGAGAGCACCAAGAATATTTTCAAATAGCTGCTATTTTCTCCATGAAGCCTCTGGGCATCTTGGAAAGAGTAACGCACTTAATGACTAAGTAAAAAAGCTGGCCGTTTAAATCCACACAGAGGCTTCGTGGAAGACAGACTCTTAGAACATGAATCCCAAAGACACGGCCTTGGAAACTCCACAGAGCAGTGCTATTCTTCAAACCTGGAGTCACTGTGAGTCAGAATCAGCTCAACAGCAAGTAGCACTCGGGGTCCAGCCACAGCTGCGAGAGCGGTATAGGATCAGGGCGGGGCCGAAAAATCCCAGATTAATGCTTCCTGACGGCCTCATAGGGTGTGGTTTGCAACTGAATCATTGAATTTTTGAGATGAGGAACCGCTCTTACATCAGAAAGTCCACCTATTTTTACCAGCATAGCAGAATTTATTCATTGCTAACTTTACTAGAGGAATTATTAAACTAAAATTTTAATAAAATGTTAAATAAATCAAGAAGATCCTAAATTCTCCCTTTAATTTTTGTTGTTGTTTTTAGGTGCCATCAAGTTAGCTGTGACACAGAGCCTTTATGTTTTAGTTTATCGAACTCATAACATCACTCCATATTCAAATAAAATCCTCAATAAATCAGGTATGAATTTAGATATAAAAACCTTTGTATAGTTCTTCATGAATTATGAATGATTAAGGCATTTGCTTTTTAAATTTATTTTACTATTATAGGTAAAAGTTTACTTAGCAAATTAAGTTCCCATTTAACAGATCTTATCCAACTTGTTTCAGGAAATTAGTTACAATGATTGAATCCTCAGGATTATTGACCAGTCACTTGAAAACTTTTTAAAACCTCAGTTGCTACTCACCAAGAAAGGATGTAGAACATTCTACTTGAGACCTAGGTTATGCGGGTGACTAAATTGTGCCATGTCTATGGTCTAGGTCATTTTACCATTGAAATATACCCATGAGGCTATATCTAGATCTTCATAACTTTGACCCCTAAGTGCTTTATTTCCTATACAAATATGCTGTAGCACACCAAAACAAGCTTCTAACTATACTCATATATGCACCTGCAAGGACACTTAGTGGTACAGTGGGTCACTCGTTGGCTGGTAACTGCAATGTCCACAATTCCAATCAACCAACTGCTAAATGGGAAAAGGATGAGGCTTTCTGTTCTCCTAAAGGTTTATAGCCTTGGAACCCAAAGGGGCAGCTCTCCTCAGTCCGCTGTGCCCACTCGTGTCTTGTTGGAATGGACATAGAATGGACGCAACAGCAGTGGAGTTATACCTTTCAGACACAAATAGCAGATATGTCAATCTTTCTAACCACACCCCTATTTTTGTCTGTTATTACTCTTTCAAATTTACTGATGTTATTTGCTCGAATTTTTCCAAATTCTTCCATGTCTTCTTTTACTTCATGGTTTGCATATTTTTTCTCATCCTCAGAGATAGTGTCTAGTAATTATCAAGAGATTACCCCCTGTTCCTCTTCCTCTCCTAATAACAATCGAATAATATTGCTTTCTGTATATATATCTGTCCTTGATTTTTTATAAAAGTGAAACAATACAATATATAGGAGCCCTGATGGCATAGTGAATTATACATTGGGGTGTTAACCACAAGGTCAGCAGTTCAAAACCACCAATCACTCTTCAGGAAAAATGGAGGACTTTTTACTCCCATGAAGAATTGCACTCTTGGAAACCCACCAGGGCACATCTCCCCTGTCCTACAGGGTCACGATGAGTTGGAATTAACTCTCTGGGAGTGAGTGAGTTACAATATTTGTCCTTTTTGGATTAACATTCCAATCAGCACAATGTTCTCCAGATTCAGCCATGCTAAAGAGATTTCATTCAATTCTGATGTGTCTGGATCCTGATTTGGTTCATCCACCTCCTTCCATATTGCCTATTGATGCCAGGAACCATTAGCAGATTGATGAACTTAGATGCATTCTAGTCAGCATAACTTCACAAGCCATTTTACTGCTTCCTCTTAGCTTCCTGGTTCATCAGCCCCCACAGCGACAAAATCAGAAGAAGCCTCCAGTTCACCAGCAGTAACATAAAATTGCACTGGACTGGGCTTACACGCTTCTACAACCCTGTGACTAACTTTCTTGTTATAAATCATGTAATTGTTTTTTTCTTCTTTATAGCACCCAGTTTCAAACCACACACTAACTAGGTCATGAACTCATTAAACCTGGGATTTTCAAAAAACTGGTACATTGAGATGGCTGGGTGAGGAGGTGCATTGTGGTGGTGACAAAACCAGTGCCCCATTTGCCACAAATCAGGCCTTTTTTGTTGTCTGCTATTAGACAATCTTTTCTGAACCTCTAAATAGAAAGCTTAATTAACAGTTTGACCTGGTGGAACAAACTCCAAATGTTCTATCCTCTCACATCAAAAAATACAAATGAGCATGGTCTTCATCTGTGATTTCATTTGATGAGCTTTGTCGGGGGTGAGGCGAGGATGGCATCTGCCACTTGTTTGCTAGATGTTTGCCTCAGCACCTTGTCTAGTCACCAGTAATGACCTTGGCAAAAAGTCAGGGTCGCTACAGAGCTGTTCTTTCAAAGCATGGCATGTTTCCCCTCGACGCTCTTTTTCCTGGTCAGTCAGAACCTAGGACACAAACTTTGCAGTAACACTCATTATTCCCAAACCTCACATTAAAATTCACTTAACCGAGCACCATATAACTTCCCTATCTCTTTAATGGTTCATCAAAGGTTTTCAAGCACATGTGCACGGATTTTTTTCAACATTTTCATCCATTTGGGAAGTTGATAGACATCCAAAATGAGATTTGTCATCAATAGATATTTCACCTTTTTTTGAAGTGAAAAAATCACTAGTACCCTAGAGTTTTTCCAATAGCACTGTCCCTGTACGCTGTGCTTGCTATCACAACCGTTTCTGTGGCTTTTTTCCATAGCAGGAAAGAAAATTTCACAGCCACACGCTATTCCCATAAATCAGATATCACCAAAATATGAGGTTTGAGTGAAACTGCTTTCATGAAAAAATTCACTATGACGACAGAGAACCTTCCCAGGCCATGCCACTGGGTGCACTAACTCAGGGCAGTTGCTCAATGCTTGTCTCTCAGGAAAACTGTGCACTACAGAAGGTCCATACAGTATAGCTTTTTTCTGTTATTTGGGGGGGGGGGGTGTAGTCCCTCATCCCTGTCTATATCTCTATAATCTATATATCTTTATATATCTCTATCTCTACCTTTACACATATATATATATATATATATAGCTACACATGCACTGTACACATATAGATTTGTAATGAAGAATGATGGCACAGGACAGGGCAGTATCACATTCTGTTGTACACATTGTCACTATGAGTCAGGGCCCTATCAATAGTATCTAGCAACAATGGCTAATGAATTCTTTATGTATTTGCTAGTTACCTGAATTTCTTCTTTCATAAATTGTCAGCTTATGTCTTTTGTCCATTCAAAAATTATCTTATTTGCCCGTTTTAAAAATGTTGAGTCATTCTAATGTTCCATGGATTTACATCCTTTATCTCTTTAAAGTTAGTTTCATGTATCTGTGTGACTATGGTTGTTATGGGTCAGAACCGATTTGATGGTACCAAAAGCAATAGCAACAGTATGTATCATTGGCAGACATTTTTCCACCTGTAGTTTCTAGTTTACTCTTCTAAGAAAGTCTTTCAATGAGCATTCATATTAATTTTAGGGTAATCCACATCAAGTGCCCAATATATATTCTGTAGCATTTGTTAGTTTTGTTCCACAGGTTCATAGTTTTCATTAAACTCAATGATCAGCTTTATTACACTTAATGGAGGGTCCATACTCGCCTGGCTGATATGATAAGAATAAATCTCTGAAAACATGTTGGAAATGCTAGAAAACATATACAATTTCCATATCCTATTTCAGACCTATGCTACTTTTCCTGAACCCCTCTCCAGTAAATAACATTTCACTTGAATTTCCTATCACGATGGACATGACATTCTAAATTTGAACTTACCAACACATTCTCCCTTCTCTCTCCTTTAGCCACTCCTCATATCTTACTACTCTTCATAATTTTCCAAAATATCCTCTTTCAAAAACTCTGAACTGCTTTTATGAATCCTAGTGTTTAGTCATCACTTCCCTCATGTATGATCGATCATTATGGTCTTCAGAGACTTCCTTGAAGTATCTCTACTTATTAGTCATTCTGCCTACAATATATATTTTATTTCTTTGAAATATATTGTATTGTGATTGATGAGCATTTACATAGCAAATTAGAATCCCATTAAACAATTTCCATACACATGGTTCAATGACATTGGCTACACTTTTCACATTATATCTATATTCTGTGTGTGTGTGGTTTTCTTGATATAATGTTCAAAAATCATACAACTCCATGGTTAAATCTATTTTTAAATGAACTGTATATATATAATTACAATCAGTTTCAGTGCTGGCTCTCTCCTCCCGGATTCCTTGCTAGTTCCCCAAATATTCTCACTCTCCCTATCTCTCATGCCCCCGATAAACTATTTCATCCGTTATTATATCTGTGTATCTACTCCTTTTATGCTTCACAAACTGGGAAACCCAGGAGTAACAATAAAAAAACACGGTAAAATGGCAATAATAAAGAATAATAATTGAAAAATACAAATAAAAATAAAAAATAAGAAAAAAAGACCAACATCAATATTTAAAAATTCAGGGATGAAATTTCTGTCATGGAACAAGCAAGAAATACTGGAGCCTAGATTAAATTCAGGTTGGGTCAAAATGGAGAACAACTGGCCAAGAGTCAAAATATACCATGTTTGAACCACCATAATTAAGTTGATAATAATCTCTGTCTGATAGTGAAGCAGTTGGAGTTCCTTGCTTGTGGACTAGATAGGCGGCAGTCTCAGTAACTCACAGGGGATGTTGTACACTGTCCTGTAGGATCACTATGTGTCACAATCAACTTGATGGCAATGAATGAGGCAGTGATATTGTTAATACTATGATATCTTCTGTATTCACAAACAGATTAAATTGACTTCATTTTTGTAATTCTTTAGATGAAGCACTGAGACGCAATGAGATTTATTAACGTTTTCGTGGGATTACAGTGGTGGAGGTGCAGATTTAAATATAAACAGTTGTAATTTGAGCCTGTGTTCTTTAGATGCACCTTACATCTTTTCTTGTATCCTGCTATCCAGCATGAAGGACATATGCTATTTGGGGGACATTCTCAATAGCTCCTGGTTTCCAAGTGTCTTTTATCATAAAAACACTGTGCATGATGAAAATACCGTATCATCTCTGGGTCATACCACTCAACTTTCTCCTCGCATCCTTACTCTTCTCTCAAGCTGCATGAATACTTTCCCAGTAGTGTGACTCCTTTAGCTACCTCAGGTTGACTGCAATAGGCAAAGCTAATGCATATCAATTGCTCAGCAGTGACAATGTCCACAAGCAATTAATTCATCCCCAACACTTTATCTACCAAGTAGGAGCTTCAGAGCACAATTCCACACCTCCCATGGTTGTCTGTCCTAATACTACCCTGGATGAGAACAGAAACAAGTCCAAACAAAACCTCATGATAAACTAGAAAGGAAGAAATGGTGCAGATAAAAGCAAATTTTTTCATCCTTGAAAAAGGATGAATGTAGAAAAAGAAAGAAAGAAAAAGTATGAACATATAATAATGGGAGATGTAATTCTGGTGATAGAATGTATTTGTCTGTTTTCTTTTTATCCTTATTTTTGCCCTCTGCAAAATAGGTTTAATGGCATTTGTGTATTGCGGAAGGGCACTGGAGGACTTAATTAAAGTTTATAAAACAGAGGAAGCTTTTTTTGTAATTACCTTGCCACTCTCCTTTGTCATTTAACTTTCCTCAAGGGGACCATGCCGTTTATCAGTTGTAATATAGAAGAGAACCACAGAACACCATGTGCGGCAACTGTGGAAAAAGATTTTATGCAGCAGTAAATAACTAGTAACATAAGGTAGGGCTTGGTATGATAAAATTTCAACTATGGAATTGCAGAAAAAATATACCACCAGACTTTCTGTGGTGTCAACTCATGCCCTCACTTCCGTAGAGTTTATTCTGAAGACATGGGTGCTACAAGGATCTTTTAAAAATATAAGAACAAAAGTGTCGTATTCCCCCCCAAAACTCTCAAATGATTTCCCATATTGTTGAAAGTAAAAGACACAGACCTCATAAAAATGTACTTATAAGGACTTTTTCTCCTTCATCCTCACTTGGTTTTCTAGCCCCATATCCCACCCACTCTCTCCCCAGCCAAATGCTCCTTGCCTAGAAAAAGCACACCTCAGGGAATGTGTACTGACTCCTTGGTAAGTCTGAATTTCCTTAGGGATATTTCTGTCTGGCTTACTGATTTCATGTCTCCTTCAACTTTTTACACAAATGACACATTGGCAGAGAAACTTTACTAGATTTCCTATTAAAAATTATACCTATTTCTTGATATTCTCCAAAGACCTTCATGTTCAATTATCTCCAAAATTTCATTAATAATGTATGGGAAGTTATTGATTTTGATTGTTTATTTTCTAAATTATGAAAATAGTGCTGAAAGCATTGGTCTAAATCTCATAAAGAATCTCAAAAATTTGAGGATGGGCAAGATGGGGGTCAGCTGGGTAGATCATGCTGGGAGCTCGGTGGATATTGGTGAGTGGAGAGATTTGGGAGCTAAGTAGGAGCTTTGAAGCTGTCATTCTATCCCTGAGACAGCCCAGAGCACTTCTCTGAACCAGAAGCTGACATTAACCCCATCGCCTGCAGACCCCAGAGGTCTGAGGCTCACTAGTTGCCTCTCTTACAGTGCTCCAGGCACCTGGCCCCCTCATCCAGTGCCAGGGGCCAGCCAGGCTTACAGCAGAAACTTCCGCCCAGCCTTGGCACTCCATGCAGACTGCCAGCGACTCACCCAGCACCCAGAGGTGCCCACCCTACCTCGGTGCTCCTCACAGACCTGCCAGCCACTCCCTCTCTCCACCCCACCCCACCCCCAAGGTTCCCACTCACTTGAGCACTCCTCACATACCTGCCAGCCAGCCTCCACCACCCCAGAGGTTCCCGCCCTGATGTGCTGAGTCTGCCAGGTGATTGGCCCAAGTCTGCAGAAGCTGGTCCAGCTGTGACTTAGGGACCCAAGGCTGTGTGGCTCTCACTCTGCATCCTACCTTCTACCTTCTCCCTCCACAATCCCCCCTGGCCTATGTGCTCTGAGAGGTGGAACAGTGTGCTAACAGAAGTAGCAGGGACCTCTTTTCCACCCACCTTCCTGACAGAAGTGCCCCTAGCCAGGAACAGACCACCCAACCCCAACCCCATCCCCATCCCTGAACTAAGCACCACCACACCCAGGCCAACACTTTCATTCAGACCACATTGTGCACACCTGCAAACATTCCCTACATAGGCCAGAGGTGGCTAGAGTACAAAGCATAGGCCAATGGGAGATAGAAACCCCAGCTGGACAGTGGTGAAATACAACCCCTCAAGGCAGTTGACTATAGGCAACCTACAGAAACACCAACACCAACCTCCCAAAGACAGATCCCAGGGCTCTGAGACACCTGGGAAAAGTGCACCTAGTTCCAATAAATTGACAAAAAGGCAGCAAGCTGTTTCCACAGTTTCAATGAGAAAAGAGAAACAAAATCCAATGTCTGAGGATAACCTGGACCTGAAAAGGCAGTCTTAAAAAGGCAGACATTGACCTCCCACAAAAAGAAATCTTCAGAATGCTGCTTAGAGTCATGCAGGATATGAGGGAAGCAATATAGAAAAAGGATGAAAAGATAAAGGAGATAAAAGCCATGCACCAAAGGGAAATACAAGAGCTAAGGTTCGAGGTAACAAAAATGAACAGCAAACTTATGAACTTTGCCCAGCTAATGGAGGAGGCAAAGAACCGCACTAGTCACCTAGAGGACTCCCAAGCAGAAATTAATAAACATCAGAAAAAGTTGAACAAGTCCATCAAAGAAGCTGAAGAAAACCTCAGACCTATGTCTGATGCTATGAGAAGGAACAGCATTAGAATAATTGGATGACCGGAGGAATACACATAAAAGAAATAAGCATCAGAAATAGTGGTGGAATACTTGGAGGAAAACTTCCCTAGCATAATGAATGAAAATTGGGCAACCATGCAGAAGGCCGAAAGAACACCAGCTAGACTAAATCCCAAGAAGTCACCAAGATATATAGTTGTTAAACTGCAACTTCGAGGAAAAGGAGAAAATCATGAGAGCATCTAGGGAAAAACAAGCAGTCACATATAACGGCAAGCAGAAAAGAATATGCTCAGACCAATCAGTGGAAACTATGAAGAAGTGGAAAGTGGAACAACATATTCCATAAATTGAAGGAAAATAATGCAAACCCAAGAATACTCTATCCAGCCAAATTATTTTTTGTGATGCTGAAAGCTATTCCACAGATATTTAACATACTGACATGGTCACCAATGGTAGACTAGTTTCAGTAGAGCTTCCAGACTAAGATAGACTAAGAAAAAGAAAGAAGCAGTCACTTATAAAAAGCAGTCACTGAAAACGTTATGGGTAGCAATGGGATATCATTGGATGCAGTGCCAGAAGGTGAGCCTCTAATTTGGAACCTAGAGAGAATTCACAGTCATTGAGTTGATTCCTATTTATAGCAATCCTATAGTAATGATAGAAATGCTCCCTCACCTGTTTCAGTATGTAAGGCATATGAGAAATAGAAATATTTCTCCTGCAGAGTATTTGGTAGATTTGAACAACTGATCATGGGGTTAATGGTCCAACAAAAGTATCAGGGGCCTTCTTGTTTAGAAGACACTCAGAATACGACGGGGAAGATTCACCTCTCTGTGTAGATTCAATATTTAGTAATGTAGATGGGGTAATACTTACAGGATCTTTATTTGTTAGGAGGGCATGATTTAAAATAAGAGTTGCAAACATCCATTAATAGTCACAATGTATTTGGTACAAAGTATGAATATCAGCAAACTGGAAGCCATCAAAATTACAATTAGTGTTAGACAGGGTTCTCTTGCGAGACAAAACCAGATTGCTAGTAATTATATTAGATAGATAGATAGATGATAGATAGATAGATAGATAGATAGATAGATAGATAGATAACACAAGAAATGAACTGTTAAATTATATACAGATATATATATATAATACAAGAAATGAACAGTTAAATTATAAAGCAGTACAAATGGCTCAGTATAATTCAAACGTGTTAGAGAGTTGTGAGACACTGGCAGTCCTTTGAGTCTTGAGGGCCACCAGGTAGTCCTCTGTAGAGAGAGAGCTAGGCTGTCTCAACACACACAGCAAACAGCAAGGCAGATCACCAACTGTCAGCAAGGTCACCAACCGTCAGTCTCCAGCTCCAGAGATGTACATTCCAATCGTGTGGTCTTAAAGGGACCTCAACTTACAGCGACACAGACCACAGGCTAGGCGTCCCACAGGTAGTGTAGCCTGTAAATTGAGGCACAGAACAAGCAAGGCAGCCGCACACTGGTCTGATGATCAAAGAGGGAGAGACAAGAAAGACGAGGATCACCGAACCATTTATCTCTCCACCCTTCAATCAGTCCCACATGTGTTTATTGGCCAGGCTGGCACAATACACTATCTCACAATTGGAGACATCAAGATCAGTTCTCTAGACCAGTGTTTCTCAACCTTCCTAATGATGCCACCCTTTCATACAGTTCCTCATGTGGTGGTGACCCCCCACCCATAACATTATTTCCGTTGCTACTTCTTAACTGTAATTTTGTTACTGTTATGAATCAGGTGACCCTTGTGAAAGGGTTGTTTGACCCCCCAAAGGGGTCTCGACCCACTGGTTGAGAACTACTGCTCTAGCATAAGTGAGATGAAATCCACTGGGACTAGCCAGTGCAAATCAGACAATGATAAGGTCTCCTCTGTTAAGAATAACAAATGAGGAAACACTGCATTGTATTCATTCCTAAGAGCATTTCAAGATCTTGCCTGAAGTATAACACTGTTAACAATAGGATAATATCCATATTCTTAAAAGGATGCCAGTTAATACAATGATTGTTTAAATTCATGCACCAACTAAGGTGGAAATTGAAGATGTTAAGTATTTCTACCAACTTCTTTAATGGGAAATTGGTCAAACACGCAAGCAAGATGCAGTGAGCATTACTGACTGTGGGATGTGAAAGTGGGACACAAAGAATGACCATTACTTGGAAAACACGGTCTTGGAGATAGAAACAAAGCTGAAGATCACATGGTAGAGTGTTGGAAGATGGATGACTTCATTGCAAATACCCTTTGGAACAACAACAACGGTGACGGTACACATGGGTAGAAGCAAACGGAATGCACAAAGAATCCAATTTGCTACATCTGTAGAAAGAGATGATGGAGAAGTTCAAGATCATCCATCACAATGAGGCTAAGGTCTGATTGTGGAATAGCTCATCAGTTGTCCATGTGTAAATTCAGATAGAAGCTGAAGAGAATTCAAAAAGACCACAGAGTCAGAAGATAACCAGGAGATATCCCTCCTAAAGACCAAAGACATCAGGAACATTGTACATGGAGAAATTAAAAGTCATTTCTAAGAAGCAGGAAAGAAGGAAAAGACCAAAGATCTCTTTTCTCAGAAGAGACTCTGAAGAGAAATGCAGAAAACCTCAAAAGCAACTCCTGAAGTCAAAGTAAAGCATTTTAATGAAAGGTAAAAGACCTAGAGTTATCAAAGCAAACAGGAATAAGACACTCAGTTTAACTCAAGCTGGTGTGACTGACGAAAAATGGTGATTTTCATAGTCAAATATTGAAGGAATTTATGGGAAAATTATTGGAATCTATGGGCAAATTACTGAAAGATGAAAGAAGCATCAAAAGAAGATGAAAGGAAAACATAAACTCACAATATCAAAAAAATTAACTTTCAGGTCAAGAGATAATATATGATCAAGAACTGATGGTATTGAAGAAAGGCGTCCAAGCTTGGCTGAAGGTGTACATAAACTCACAATATCAAAAAGAATTAACTTTCAGGTCAAGAGAATATATGATCAAGAACTGAAGGTATTGAAGAAAGGAGTCCAAGCTTGGCTGAAGGTGTTAGCACAAACACTGCTCCAGTGGGTCTACCATAACACTGGTGTCATTCACATGTCTATGCCATGGACATTGTAAGGCAGCTACCTGACCAATTGATTGGAAGATACCCATAATGATGCCTATCCCAAATAAAAGTGACTCAACAGAAATCAGAAATTACCAAAACAGATCATTACTATCATATTCAAGAACATTTTGAATGTTCTTGAATAATTACATGAATCTTCTTGATAGTTAAAAATGGCTGCAGCCCCATATTGATAGAGAACATTCAGAAATTTCAGATGAATTCAAAAGAAGACGTGGAAGAAAAGGTATCATTAATAACACCTTGGCTGGAAGAAGATAATGAGCAAAAGATGTTTGCTGTGTTGACTACATGGATTATAGCAAAGTATGGATAACATTGAAAAGAATCGGGGGTTTCAGGACACAGAATTGTGCAAACTGTACATGGATTAAGAGACAGTCATTTGAACAGAACAAATAGATATTATATAGTTTAAAATCAAGAAAGGTGTTGTATCCTTTGACTATATTTATGCAATCCACCTATTAATCAAATAATCTGAGAAGCTGGACTATTGGAGAACATAGCATCAGGAATGGAGGAAGACTCATTAGCAATCTGTGATACACACACACACACACACACACACACACACACACACACACATACTTCCCTAATGAAAGTGAAGTGAGTTTGAAGCACTTACCGTAGTGATGAAGAAAAAAATCACTAGATCAATAAGTAAAAAATCGCTACATCAATACACAGAAAATATTAAAGTTTTTAAGAACCTTATTATATTTGGATTCACAATCAACACCCGTGGAAGTAGTAGTCAGTAGTGACATGATGCGCTGTAGTAAGGAAATCTGTGGCACACAAATAAACAATTTAACGCGCAGGTGTCACTTAGAAGACTCACATGTGCCTGACTCTAGCCGCGGCACTCTCAAAGGACCCATATGCACAGGAATGATGAACAACGGATAAAAAGACTGGAAAAAATGGTTTTGAATCAGGTGGTAGCAAAAGACACGAACATGTTATGAGCTGTCAAAGCAAAGCGATTTTGGAAGCAGCACTAACGGACTGGTGTTTAGAAATCAGGGTGGCAAGAGTTTGCTTCAGGTACTTTGGACACGTTCTCAAAAGTGACCGCTCCCTGGAGAGGGACATCATTCATGCAGAGGAGCGAGTCAGCCGGGAAAGACACCGGTACTGACAAAGGCAGTGGCTGCAAAGAAGTGCTGGATCATGGGAATGCTGTGAGACGGCGCAGGCCTGGGCGGCATGTCGTTCTGCTGTTTGAAGGACCTCGCGCGATGATTTAGAGCCATCTGGAAAGCAACTCTAAGCGCATCATCCTTATTTTGTAGCAAGAGTTTTTAATCTGACCTTGTAGCAATTCCATTGATCTCCCAATGACGACAACTGGAAAAGAATGAACCTGCAGCAAATTATTTGTTTGTAACTACAGATGAATTTTTTTGGGTATAAATGACATATAAAACTGGGGATTTGGGTTTATTAACTGATTTTACTAATGAAACTTTATTAACAAGGTTATTATGTGTGTTAGACAGGGTTCTCTGCCGCAATAAACTATCTCAGTATGTAAATAATATAAATAAGTGATTTTCATTTTGTTGGAGAATAATTTTTTCAAGCCTACTTTATTTTCTTATGCATTTTATGATATCAATTTGTATTTGGCAATACAAATATGGTTCCTGAATTCATCAGATGCCTACCAAAAATGTGCTTAAGACAAAGTCATTTAACTTGTTTTGGAAAGTTCTGGAACGAGTTATTATATGATGGATATTTTTATAAGCAGATATTCACATCACACAAAGACTCATGTACATGCAAACAACATAGACATACACAGATATATTCATACAAACATCTAATCTACACCACACACACCATGTCTCATAAGATACACACACAGAGAAACACACAGTCAGGATATTCACTCCATACTCCAGCACACATTTAGACCAGACAGCCACATGAAACCGCACATAAACAATTTCCCCACAACCAAACACACCATGAACTCTCACAGGCATCAATACTTATGTTTCACCACCTAGATATACATGTAAGCATAGATGTCACATTTATAGCATACACACCACTGCATCTGTGCCCCACCCCCATGCTGCACAAATAAGTACACCAACATATTTAACAAGCAGTATTTCACACACATTCTCTCTCTCTCTCTCTCTCACACACAAACATATACACTCCTATCATCTATTAGTTCACTGATCGATTGTCTCATACAAGGACTTTGGTTGACCTGTCTCAGTTAGACTAGAAGGAAATAGGTAGCAATTCGGTTTCCTATGACCCAATTCAAAAGTGCAGGACTAGGGTCACGGTGGAGAAAGAGAGAACCTATTGTGTAAAGATGAAATATGGTGTATTTTGTGAAGAGAATTCGAGAAAAGAGACCGTTAGATATGGGGAAAGTCAGAAAAAAGGTAAAAAGCTTTATGAAAAAAGGTAAATGAATGACTATGAAATATGACAGAGTAGAAAGAGAGATGGGGCTAAAGAAAGAATAGATATTCCAAGGGATCATTCTTCTTTTGCTAAAATGCCTTTCCCTCTGCGTAGCATGACAGAATATTTACAAAAGGAATGAAGACACCTCTGGCTTTTTGATGATTAATTCTTACTCTCTCATTAAATTGTTAAATGTAATAATAATTAAATGTAAGCTGACAAGGATAAAGAAGTGGTCAAAAAGAGTGTTCAACTATTTGACATTTTTTTAATGGATCAGAAAATTTCTATTCATCTATTAATCTCACCAATTAACCTCTAGTACCAGAGAGTAATTTAGAATTTATGTAAATTAATATATTAAGTATTGACATATTTTAAAAAAATCAGCAAACCCAGCTTTGTCTGGAAGTACTTGCCCCTTACTTTACAAAACAAAACAAAAAACTCCCATATATTCCCTAGAATCTTGAAACTTTTTGTCAGAATTGTTTAAGCTAACATTCTGGGTGATAATCTATTACTTATCAGAAAAAAATATCTACTCTATTGTTTTTATTGTAGACATGTGGCCAGAGGTCAGAAGGATAAAAATATTTTATTTCTTTTTAAAAATTTGTTTTACAATATACAACCATCTGGCACAAAGCTGGAACTTATAACAGGAGTCGTACTAAAAGGAGAACTGCTCTCTGTCCACATATTTATGGTGATTCGGTTGGACGATCAAGCGTGCCTGCACATGTCAAAAATGTGTGCTTTCAGCTGGTCACTTTTCCCGAGGAAAAAAGTAGATCATTAAACACATAAATGCCCCCCACCACCCAAAAAAACAGGTCCCTTATAATTAGTGATTAAGTGCATCTCTCTAAAATCAAATGACTAGGATTCTTTCACTGCCCCTCACTATAAATGTGCCCTTAGATTTTTAAAATACACCGATTTAATTGAGTCCTGACGTCATGTTGCTGTTGGGTGCTCTCCTGTCAGTGCTCTGGCCGACTGAACGGATCATTACTGGGTCCTCACCATCCCACAATTGTTCTTGTGTTTGAACCCATTGTTGTGGTCACTCTGTTGATCCAGTTTGTGAAAGGCCTGTCTTGTTCACTGCCATTCCACTTTGCGAAGCCAGATGTCCTTCTCCAGGGCCTGTTCTGCCCGGAAAATATGTCCAAGGTACGTACACGGGATGAAGTCTTGCCATCCTTGCTTCTTCCAAGAGAGGTTTGTTGGTTCTTTTGACAATCCACGGTATTTTCAACACATTGTCATTTACCAGCACCTATAGTGCATCAACTGTTTTTCAGTTTTCCTTATTCAACTTTCAATTTTCACATATACAATACGCAACTGAAAATACCACAGCATGGGTCAGGCACATTTTAGTTCTCAAAATAACATCATTCTTTTCAATATTTTAAAGAGCTATTGTGCAGCAGATTTACCAAGCGCAATGTGTCATTTGATATCTTGACTGATTCTTCCATTATCATTGATAATGGATCCAAGCAAGAGGAAATCCTTGACAACTTCAATATTTACTCCGTTTGCCATGATATTCCCTATTGGTCCAGTTATGAGGATTTAGGGTTTTTTTTTTACATTGAGCTGTAATCCATACTCAAGGCTGAAATCCTCAATCTTTATCAGCAAGTGCTTCAAATCCTCCTTAGTTTCAGCAAGCACAGTTGTCATCTATCACAGGTACATTCTTCTCCATATAATTCAACTTCTCTGATTATTTCCTCAATTTACAGATTGAAGAAGCAAAGAGCTTTAGTAGAGAGTCCCTGATGGCAAAGGTAGCTACATACTGTGTGCTAACCACAAGGTCAGCAGTTTGAAACCATCAGTTGCTAGATAAGAGAGAAATAATTCTGTTGAATAAAAGCTTTATGATTCTTTAGTAATATTTTCTGAGTTACCCTTTTATTTTATTGGGGATTTCTGCATTTCAGTTTATAAGAGTTGTTGTATTTAATTTTCCCCTCTCATAATGTCTCTGGTTTTGTTAATGCTGGCATCATAAAATGATCTCCTTCTTATTTTGGCAGATTGTGGACATTTGATATAATGTTCTTATGAAGTGTTTGATAGAAGTTACTGGTAAAACAACATGGAACTGATGATTTCACGTTGGGATGGTTGTTAATTATTTATTAATTCATAATTCATAGCATTAGTAATGTCTCCTTCTTCGATGGTGGTTTGTGGTGTTAGTCCAGGTAGAAAAAGAAACAAATTCATAGACACTCACATGTGTATAAGAATGAGCTTTATATAAAAGAGGAATTGTATATTAAGAAAACATCCCAGTCAAGTCCAGATTAAGTTCATAAATCTGATATTAACCTACTAGCCCATATTAGTCTGATACCAGTGTATAAATTCTCTTTCAGGCTCAAGCAACACATGCAACAATGCTGAATGCAGGAAGATCACAGGCCAGTGGGTGAAAAATCTTGTGGATCCAGTGGCGGTGGAAGCATTGCAGCACTGGTATGGATCTCCACTTGGCTCCTCCAGCTCCAGGGCTCTGGTTCCATCAGTGTAGTTCCACGTGTCGTCACCAGGAAGATGAAGCAGAGATTAGGGTTCTGGCCTCCGGTGAGATATTTATCTCCAAAGCACCAAATGAGAACATTATGCTTCAACCCACTTGTGCTGTGTCTCTTATTCTGTGAGATACATGCCTAACAGCTGTATTGCTGAATCACATGGGACTTCAATTCCCAGTTGTGTTAAGTATTTCCATCCTATTTTCCATAGGGGCTGTATGTATTTACAAGTCCACCAACAGTGTATACAAGTTCCAATCTCTCAACACCCTTTCCAGCATTTGTTGTTTTCTGGTTTGCTTCCTTTTTTTTTTTTAAATTGGGCTAGCATTGTAGGTATAAAGTGGTATTTCCTTGTGGCTTTCATTTGCATCTAACTGATGGCTAGTGATTGCGAGCAGTTCCCTGTGCTTGGTAGCTATTTGTACTTCGTTTTTTGTAAACTGTCTGCATGTCTTTTCCTCCCTTCTTAATTCGCTCATTTGTTATTTTTTTATCCATCTGTGTGGAGTTCTGTCTTTTTGGTAATTAGACCCTTGTCTGATGTGTGGTTGGTAAATATTTTCTCAATCTGTGGACTCTTATTTTACTGTCCTGGTGTCGTCTTTTCATGTCCGTGGGTGATGCTGTTTCAGATGTCTCAGTCATGTACTTCGTCCTTCACTGTGGGTGTCTCCTTCATTATACTTAACAGTCTATGTACAGCCTGTTCTCGGTCCCTTAAGTTCCTTCCAGCTTTCTCCTGGATGATCCTGATGGATCTGGCGTTTACGTTTAGGTCTTTCATCCATTTACATTTAGGTCTTGAGTTCGTTTTTTGTTCATGAGGAGAGATATGGGTCTTGTTTTCTTCTTCTGCATATGGAAATCCAGTTTGGCCAACACCATTTGATGAAGAGGCTGTCTTTGTCCCATTGAATATTTCAAGGTCCCTGGTTGAGGATTGTTTGCCTATTGGCTATAGCATTTATGTCTGAGATGTCTGTTCTAATCCCTTGGTCTCCATCACCTTTGTAAGTGTATCAGGCTACTTTGACTACTTTTCTTCTGTAGTAGGTTTGGGGTCAGACAGTAAAAGGTCTCCTACTTGCTTCTTCTTTTTATGAAGTTCTTTGCTTGTCTTGGGTCTTTTGCCTACCCATATGAAATTAGCAGTTCTTTTTTTAAAAATATTTTAAAAACATGTATTTGGAGTTTGGATTGGGATTGCATTGTATATGTAGCTTGTTTTAGGTAGTGCAGACATTTTCACAATATTAAATCTGTCTATCCATGAGCACTGGGGAGTCTCATATTTATATAGGTCTTTTTTGGTTTCTTGTAGTGATGCTCTGTAGTTTTCTCTGATAGGTCATTTGGTTCTTTAGTTAGGTTTATTCCTAAATATTTCATCTTTTATGTGATTATTGTAAATGATATTATTTACTTAATGTCTTTTCCATAGCTCTCTTCTCTGGTGTAAAAGAATTGATTAATTTCTGGTGGTTAATTTAATATCCTGCTACCTTGCCAAATCCCTTGGATCATATCATCTACAAATAGAGAGGGTTTCACTTCTTTTTTTGTCTAATTATATACCTTAGATTTATTTTTGTTGTCTGATGGCTTTAGCCAAGGCTTCCAGAATGCTTTTGAATAAGAGTGGAGTCATCTTGTCTGATCCCTGATTTCACTGGAAATGTTTCTATCTTTCCTCCATTGAGTGTGATGTTGGCCGCTGGTTTTTCATATATAGCTTTTCATATGTTGAGGACTCTCCCTTCTATTCCTAATTTGTTGAGTGCTTTGATCAAAAATCGGTGTTGATTATTGTCAAATGCCTATTCTGCATTTATGGATAGGATCACAAGGTCTTTATTTTTGCCTTGTTATGTGGTGGTAGATTACAGTGATTGTTTTTCAACTATTGAACCATCCCTGCATCCTTGGAATGAATCCCACCTGGTCATGAGGAATTGTTTTCTTTTGGTGTGTGATGGTAGATTCTACTGGCCAGAATTTTATTAACTTAGTGACTTGATTTTTTCTTTTTTTTGTTATGGGTCTGTTTAGTTCTTCAATATCTGTCTGCATTAATTTAGTGGGTGATCTATTTCTGGGTATCTGTCCATTTCTTCTCAATTGTCAAATTTGTTTGAATAGTTTTTCATAAGAGTGTGTTATTCTTTTTATTTCGTTTGGATGTGATGTAATGTCACCCTTATCTCTTATTCTGGGTTTATGCATCCTTTGCTTTTTTTTTCTTTAAGTTTGTCAGTGATCGGTCTGTTTTCTTAAGAATTTAAAAGAAACAAACTTCTTGGTTTTTTTTGTTTTTTTCCATGATTCTTGTTTTCTATATGGCTTATTTTTCAGCTTTGGTCTGTATGATTCCTTTCCTTCTTTTATTGGAGGGTTTACATTGTTGTCCCTGTACCAATTCTGCAAGGTGTTGTGTTAGGGTGTTTTTTTCTTTAAGAGGAGAGTTCCAAAATCAACACCCTAACACAAATCTTAAAGCCCACTTCCCAAATAGGGAGAAAAAAATAATTAAACAAATCTTAAAGCCCACTTCCCAAATAAAAGGGAAGAATGTCTTCCTATCAGTCAGTAACCCTGCATCACTCCCCTAAGGTGCACTTCCTAGAACCACATTGAAAGAGGAGACCTCATATCTGCTGGGATGGAGACCATCCACTTCATGCTATACAAAATTGAGGCATGGCTGCAACAAATCAATAGGGCACCCACAGGAAGGAGAGGTAAGCCTTACTGGAAAATCCAGTTAAGACCAGGGGAAGAAAGCATCTACATTTCAGAGGGAGCACTGTTCGTTCTGTGGGTGGATATCGTGAGCAAATGAGTAAAAGCAACCTCCCATGGAGAAGGGATGCTAACAATCATTGTAGGAACTCTATGGGGAGAATAAACCCCGTTATATGATCCTGGGTAGAGACTTCAAATACAAAGTCTCTCTGTTTCTGCCCAACCTTTGGTGAACTGCGCCATGGACGAAGCACAATGATGTCCCTAGACAGTGCCTTCAAAGGAACACAGCATCCCTCAAGGCCACACCAGAAAGATTCTGAACAAGAAGACCAACTGAATGAACTGGGCACTACTTCAAAACTGCCTGTACCCTTGGACTTAGGACTGAAGCACTCTGATGGTAGAGGAAGCAAAGAATGGCCACTCTGGGCATGGTGGTCCTTGGACTTCGGTGAGACCCATGGTTTAGTGTATGTCTAACGAAAGGAGACCAAGAACCAACCTATATTTTTACCTCAATACTCCCCCAGCCTTAATATGACATACTTTGATCTGAGGGACAATGACCTGTTCTAGAAGAAATGATTCAGGAAAATTTCCCGCAGAATCAACCCCCATACTCAATGTAAACAGAGCTCAATCAATTAGGACTTGAATCTGTACAAAGCAAAAATTAATGTGTTTCAGCTCACAGTTGGACCTTACTCATACAAACTTCTTATATCAACAGGATGTTAAATTTAATGCCATTGGATAAAGGATTGATGTTATCAATGCAATCAACTCACACCCCAGGGGATTATTGACAATATTTTTTGTTTGTTTGTTTTTGGTTCTTTTGTTTGTGTGTTTGTTTTGTTGTTGTCGTTAGGCTTCTTGTTGGGTTTTGTTTTTGTCATAATATGACCATCAAAGTAAAATTGAGTCATTCATAAACTGTAGACAAGCAAATGGAATCTGGGTGCCCACTTAATTGTAGCCCCTATCCAAGAACAGTTAGCCCTTATGCCATGGCCCTGCTTGATACTTGCCTATTTGAAGAGATCACTGAAAATAAGGGAGCTACAGCAAAGTGTGGTAAAGCAGATGGTGTCTAGCTATCAATTGGAGCAGTGTCTGGGGTCTTAAGTGATTGTATTCAAACAAGCAGCCATCTAAGTGAGGCACTAACTAAATCCACATTGAAGAAGCACACCAGCCTGTGTGATCCAAAGACGATGAGGACAAAAACCACGTATGATGAAGGTTAAAGTATGAGAGCTTAATTGTGAGCCCCTGATTTGTGGAACACTGGAATTATGGAGGACAGTGGGAGCCCCAAATCCATCTGCAGGGTAGCTCCTTAGTAAGCCACTGGCAGATCCCCTCTAGCCAAAGGTGAGGGGACCCAGCAGCTGTACCGTCAGACAGAGATGATGATAAACATGATTATGATGGATCGAACCATGGTATAATATGATGGTTAGTTTACTTCCCTCTTGACCCAACCTGAACTTGCTGTTTGCTCAAATATTTCTCCCTTGTTCCATGACAGAAATTTCTTCTCTGGCTTTTTAAATATTGATGGTTGAATTTTCTTTGTTACTTATTATTTTTGTTTTTTGACCTTACATTTTTATTATTTTCTTCTTCCTGTTCTGTTTTTGTTGTTTGCTATTTCTGTCAGGTATCCCAGTTCACGAAGCTCAGAAGTAGTGGATTTATAGAGACAAAATCTGATGCAATGGTTTATCAGGAATATGTTGTGGAAGGGGAGAGTGAGGAGGGTGAGAGGACTTAGTGAGCAGCCAATGAATAATAGAGGGGATTGTGATGATTAGAACTGATTGTGATGATGTATATGCAACCTTTTAAAAAAGGGAATTAACTATGGAAGTGTATGCTACCTGAATATTATATCAAGAAAACTACTAAAAAGAAAAGAAATCAAATGACCTATGGTTATTGAGTTTATGTTAATGGTGGTGGAATAATTTGGAAAAGGATATTAATAGTGATTATACAATACAAAGAGTATAATCAATGGCATTTAAAATTCATGTAGATGTTCAATTGGAGAATATTTTGTTGTGTATAATTGTGCTACAATTAAAAACTACACCCACCCATACATAAATAAATACATTTTCTTATGTCAAATAACACTGACATTAAATATAAAATGGATAAAAACAAACTAGAAAACATGTGTAATAGAACTCACTTGAAAAGTTCAGAGTTTACCGCAGGAAATGGAAGTAGATGGCATTGTATCAGTTTTGTTTCAACTCAGTGCACATGATTTCATGTGAGTGAACCTCACAGCCCTGGTGATGTACAGATAATGGGTGAGAGGGCTGGGCAGAATAAGAGGAAATATAGGAGCTGAAAATGTAGGGTGTAGCTACCAACCTAAATCATCTTTATTATTATTTTGTAAATTTTAATCAGCATTTGTACTATCCTAAACCTGCTGTACAAGTTATTCTAAACCTCCTTTCCTTGATTTACTCTATTGATTTGGGGCACTTAACCAGCCACTTAAATCTCCCATGACATTACCTTGAATCCATTCTTTCCTATGGCAACATTTTTAACTCTTGTTTCTATAGCCACAGAAGGTATGAGTTCTTAGCTTACTGCTTAGCCTTTATTGACTTTCTCTCTTGATGCGATTATAACACTTGCATTACATTCCCCAAAGCATATCCTCTTTCTCCAAATCTGATAATCTTTCCCAATAATTTGGCACCAGATATGCTGACATTCTTGGATGTCATTCGCATCGTAGTAAATTCTGCTTAAAGGGAAAACTTATTTCTGTAATTCAGAGGCTAATTGTAGACAGAGGGTTTAGTTTTAGCACTGATTGTGACAGTGCTTTATGGTAAGCAGTAGACTTCTAACTACAAGTTTGCCCGTTCAAATCCACCATTGATTTGCAGAAGAAATGGAAGCTATTTACCCTGAGAGGGTTTCAGCCTTAGAAACCCAATGTAGAGTCAAAATGAGTTGTAATCTACTTGATGACCCTGGGTATGAAAATATTCAGGATGCGGATTACAAACTTCTCTCTACTAGCAGTTTGGGGGGAAACATTCTCTTTTAAAGGAAGCATGAACTCTTGGCCACCTTTTCAACATTTTTATTAACTCCATTTATATCTGAAGCTACAAACCATCTTACAACCATGAAATGTGGAACACAAGGGAGATTATAGGAGAATTATACAGATCTAGTCCAACCCAAATTACTGTCAACACTGTCTCCTATTTATGTGGAAAAACATTTTCTGCTATTAGCATGTGAGACTTATCCCAAGCCAGGTTCCATCCACCCATGCTGATATTCTGCTATAGTTCATCTAGAACTTTGGGATTGCAATGGTCTGCTATTAGCTCCAATGCTACTTCTAGAAATAATCGTGACCCACATGCAATGAGCCTGATTTTACTTACTTTTTTTTTTAGATAGGTGGTCACACCAGGTTTTCTCTCTCAACCTGATATGCATAGACATATGGGAATAACTACAAAAATTCCACTTAATTAATTCCTAATCTATTTTAAAAGAAACAATTATAAAAATATGGAGGGGGGGCATTTCTGTCTGAATGGCTTCCACAGGACTATTTCTCTGCTGTCTGACTTTGACTATCACTACTGTATTTGCTTCTTAGTTCTGCTTAAGACTATAAACTGAATGGTTTAAAACCACAAAAATGTACTTATTTATAACTATGGAAGCCCTGCATCTGGAACGAAGGTGTTACCAGGGACTTTCTCTGAAGGTGTAAGTACTTATTTTGTTCACAGAGCTGTGGCCGATAGAGGCAGTTCTACTTGAGGCCATGATGTCTCATGTAAGACTTCACCAAAGATGATGTTTTCCCGTAATTGACCCTTTCTAGTGACAAGTCCCAGTGAGCGAGTTACCTAGTGTTCTAGTATGATACAGAATGTTTGCCCTGGCTAGCTTTTTGAAGTAGCTCACCAGGCCTTCCTTCCTACTCTGCCTTATTCTAATAGCTTCATTGCAATCTGCAACATGAGTGAGCTACTGGTATTTAACATATGTGTGGCATAGCTACCAGCACAATAGCAGTACGGAAGCCATCGCAGTTGATCAAACTGATAGATGGGTGATGATTTTCTACTATCAATAAATTCCCTCAGTTATGTGTTATGATCTTCTACTTACACCATAAGTCTAAGTTTAGCTGTACTAGGAGGAATATATAAATGAACAAAATAGATCTAATATTCTTTATATTAATTTTCTCTTTCATGGTAGACGTGCAATAATGTTTTCAATTTTCTCTTTTTCTTACATTTCTTCAAATAATAAATGAGTGTTTGCATCTTCATTTCACAAATAAAGCTGGCTGAACTTGTTGGGTTTTTTGGTGACTAGTGAAAGTTAGAAATCAGGAAGGTGTGCATCAGGGTTGCATTCAGTCACCATATTTGTACAATCTATATGCTGACTAAATAATTCAAGAAGCTGGGCTATTTGAAGAAGAAAATGATATCCGAATCAGAGAGAGGCTTACCAATAATGTAAAATATACTGACGGCACGCCCTTGCTTCCTGAAAGCAAGGAGGCGTTGACAGACTTGCTGATGGAAATAAAAGCCTACATCTTCAGCATGGATTGCAATTCAATGTGACGCAAACCAGAATTCTCACAACTGATTCAACAGACGACATCTGCTTCACATGCTCCAGAACTCATTCTGCTCGTGAAAGCAGCAATCAGAAATCAAGTGGTGCATAGTGTGGGGGCAAACCTGCTGCACACACCACTTTCAAAAGTGTTGAGACAAGGATGCCAGTTTGAAAATTAAGACGGACTCAACCATGTTATTAACAATGAATAATGTAGACTGAAGAAAACACCGATGTATTGATATTATAGTGATGGTGAGGAATATTGCCAGAAGACAAATAATTCTGTCTTGGAAGAAGTACAGCCGGAATGCTCCTTAAGAACAAGCATGGTGAAACTTTGCTGCACATACATTGGGAGGAGATGAAAAGGATGCCATATGTATCTGTAAATAACAAATTATATCTGAAATGCTAAATAAGAATGCTTTCTTTGAATACACATTTTCATGCTTCTGTGTAATTAATATAGTTTCTCTAAAAAAGTAAGTCAGTTACATAACTGAGACTATTTAACCTTTTGAGAATATTTTATTTGTTATTATTTTGTTTAAAAATCAGAATCATACACACATTAAAGTTATTTTTAAAACTATACCATGCATATTGGTTTTCCGAACTAGAAAAATAATAGTTACAGTCATGGTTTTTCTTGATTAATAGAAATATAGAATGAGATAATATTCTGGAAGACAAACATTATCTAATTAATAGATAAGAATGATTAGGAGCCAAATAACTTATCTTCAAGAAATGTTATTAATTTTAAATCTTAAATGAAGGCAACAGAGTTGTTATTATCACAGGGAACTTATGAGTTATTTTAACTGTACCTCATATCCCTCAAAATTTATGTACCTTTCTTCTCCAAAAACATACCTGGTGCTATATTTTCTTTTAGTTACTTATTTATAGATTCTCGTATGCAAAGAAAATATGGATGAGGTTTTTGTCCATAGATTCTAAAATCACTCATACATTTTCACTCACCTAACAATGTTCCGACTTCTCTTGCAAGATAGACAAGGCACATATATTTATCCTGTGTGAATATTGGCTTTGTCTGTAGGATCATTCAGGTCTGTCATTTGTGATGTAATGTTTATTATCTATATTTTATCTTTAGTCACCCTGAAAAATTCCTAGATATTCCTGTGATGGGTGTTTTATGACTGTGGAATGGCATAACTTGAAATATACTTTAGTATGAAAGATAAAATATATTTTGTTATTTGAGTGATTTCATTTCCCAGAGCAAATCTTTTCGATCTCCCTTAAAAATATAGGCAGAATTAATAAATTGTCTACATTCCCTTTGGTCTAAAGTGACATTTCTCTTCCCTAGCTACTTATAGTAGTTCCTTAACTCAGCATCCAAACTGGACTTTAGAAAATAAGTCGGATTATGTCAGAACTGATCAAAATTTTCGAAAGGTTTGTGTTATGGGTTGAAGTGTTTCCCATAAAGATAGCTCAAGTATCTGTGAAACGTTCTTTTGTTCCCCTTGGCTTGCTGTTTTTGTCAGCTTTGTTAATAAAGTAACCTGGATTGGTGCCGTACAGAAGAGAAGAGCCGACTCAGAGAGTCGCACAGACACCCAGAAGGAAGGTGAACACTGATGTCACCCAAAGCAGATCTATCTGTAAGCAGGGGAGGATTTCCAAGGATCGCTAGAGAAGTTAGAAGAGCGCAGTGGAATGCCAGCTCCTCTCTTTAATCCATCAGAAGGTCCGGACATAACTGATACTCTCTCTGATTTAGGCTTCTGACCTCTAGGATTTACAAATGAATGTTTGCTTTGAACACCACCTATTTTGTGCTATTTTGATTTAGCAGTCTTAACAATCTAAGACTGTTTCTCGTTGATTTATAATTTCATCAGTCACTACTGTGGTTACAAAGCACCTTGAGGGATATGGTCCCTCTCCCTTCTAGCCCCATCTTGACTGCTTCCCTTCTGTTCTCTTCTCCTGCAAGTTCACAGGCTCTTTGTGCTGTTTACTAAAACAGTGCGGGGATTCAGCTATATTGGACTGATTAGGCAGAACCAGTATATGATTTTGTGGAGTTCAACAAATATGTTGTGAACAATGCACTTGCAATCTAAGGTGCATGGCTGGAAAGCTGCCCAATGTGGAAATCACAGCTTTGCATTTCTTTCTCTCTCTTTTTAAAAATCATTTTATTATTGGGGGCTCGTACAACTCTTATCACAATCCATACATACATCCGTTGTGTCAGTCACATTTGTACATTTCTTGCCATCATCATTCTCAAAACATTTGCTTTCTACTCGAGCCCTTGGTATCAGTACCTCATTTTTCCTCTCCATCCCCGCCACCACCTCCCTCATGAACCCTTGATAATTTATAAATTATTATTATTTTGTCATGTCTTACACTATCCGATGTCTCCCTTATTCCACTTTTCTGTTTGCCGTCCCCCAGGAAGGAGGTTATATGTAGATCCTTGTAATCAGTTCCCCCTTTCTACCCCACTCTCCCGGTATCGCCACTCTCACCACTGGTCCTGAAGGGATCATCCGCCCTGGATACCCTGTGTTTCCAGTTCCTATCTGTACCAGTGTACATCCTCTGGTGTAGCCGGATTTGTAAGGTCGAATTGGGATCATGATAGTGGGAGGGAGGAAGCATTAAAGAGCTAGAGGAAATTTGTATGTTTTGTTGGTGCTATACTGCACCTTCACTGACTCCTCTTGCTCCCGCGACCCTTCTGTGAGGGGGATGTCCAGTTGCCTACAGATGGGCTTTGGGTCCCCAATCTGCACTGCCACTCATTTACAATGATATGATTTTTTGTTCTTTGATACCTGATACCTGATCCTTTCCACATCTCATGATCACACAGGCTGGTGTGATTCTTCCATGTGGGTTTTGTTGCTTCTGAGCTAGATGGCTGCTTGTTTACCTTAATGGGTGGGTAAGCAAATGTAGTGAGGAGAGCTGATGGTGCCCGGCTGTCAAAAGATACAGGGTCTGGGGTCTTACACTTTTTTTTAGCATTCTTCTGTGCACCAGCTGTATACTAAGCACCTGCAGTAATATTCATTTCACCCATAGGTATAAAAAATAGATGAAACTTTACTTATAGTATATATTTATTAACTTCAGAAAAGTCATGATGAAATACTAGATTTTTGTTCACTTTTGTTTATTATTTCAGTAAACAAACATATAATGCGATGGGGAAAATTGCCAAACAACAGAAAGGGACATTCTTGCATTCATTTCAGCTTTGTGTTATGCCCCAAATTCCATGAGTTATTATAAGTGAATTATGCAATTGAAAATATTCAAAGAGCTAAAAATATTGCCTCTACAATTGCTGTAGGTTTAGCAGTAGTGGAATGGGGTTTTTCAAAGATGACCACAGTCTGCTCAGAAAACAGAAGTCACTTGCTATTTCTAATATATCAAACACAACGATTATTTTCTAATTGGCCCACCTCTAAAACAGTGGTTCTCAACCTTCCTAATGTCGCGACCCTTTCATACAGTTCCTCGTGTTGTGGTGACCCACCCAACCATAAAATTATTTTCGTTGCTACTTCATAACTGTGATTTTGCTACTGTTACGAATCAGGTGACCCCTGTGAAAGGTTGTTCGACCCCTTATGGGGTCGCACCCTACAGGTTGAGAACTGCTGCTGTAAAATAATGGGATCCTACTCCTACAGTGAAAAGATGGTTTAGAATACAGTGCACATTGGCTGTGAATAATATTAGAAATGGGGACCCCGATCAAGAGACAATATGGAAATATCTTAACAGTCCTTTTGTTTTATTTTCAGATATTATTTGACATTTTTTCATTAGTACTTTTGAACTCATAATCTAGTTCTGTGTACCTCTTCTACTGTTCAAGTATTAACTGCATTAAATAATAAAGTACCTTTTGACATATCATTTTTTCAATATGTAGAACAGTTATTAGGGCAGCAAACCAGTTGTTAAGTTATTTTAATCTCACTATTTCCTAAAATGCCAGAAATACACCGAACTTTCAGTAATGGTTTTTCACTAACTGTTGCCTCTGCTCTTACCTCAGCTATCCGGGTACTGCCCCTTTTATTACCTTTAAGTTTGTTCAAAGATACACTTCTATGTGAAGTTACCCTCCTTAAATGACTTAAATATTAACTACTTAAAATAGTGACATGCCTTCTCTGATTTCACTAACACCCCTAACACCTCTTATGTGTTCTGTGTTGTTGTTTTTATTTTAATAGCAAGTATTGCTTCTTTAGACTATTCAGTTAACTCATTTACTATGTTGTAGTGTCTTATTTGTCCTAAGACAGCAACTCATTAAAGGTGAGGTTTTTTGTTTTATCTTTTCTATTTAGTTTATGGTAATCTTAGGATTGATAACAATGACTGAGATAGGTAAACTCACTTCCATTAAGTCTCTTGGAACTCATAATGACTTTCTAGGACAAGGTAGAGTTGCCTTGCTTGGGTTTCTGAAATGGTAACTAAATAGGAGAGTAGAAATCCTTGTATTTCTCCCATAGAGCTGCTGGTGGTTTTGAACTGTTTCCCTTGTGGTTCGGAGCCCAACAGGTAACCCACCACCACACCAGGGCTTCTGTTGGGAGAAGTATTAAAAAAAGAAAAGAACAAATCCACTGTCATCAAGCGAACACCAAATCATACTAACACCGTAGGAAAGGGTAGAAATGATCCTGGGAGTTTCTGAGTTTAAAGTTCCCTCTTTCTTCCTTGAAGCTGGCTGTTGATTTCAAACTGCTGACCTTGCAGATCACAGCCCAATGGGTAACCACTAAGCTAAGACTTCAGGACTCCTTTGGGATACATAAACCAACACATACCCCCTCCAAAAAGTCCAAACAAATGGATGGTGGACTGAAGGGGTGTTGATGTCAAAGGGTCCATATGGAAATAGAATGTTTGCAAACTGATTGTGGTAGAAAATGTATGATTCTGCTAGACGTGATTGAACTATGGAATTATTTGATATATGTATTAATCACAATTAATAAAAAAGAAAAAAACTCACTGTCATTGAGTGGACCCCATTCATAGCTGATTCATAACAACTAGAATTAGCATAGTTGTTGCTTAATAAGTATTGATTAAGTAATTTGCAACTCCCACATCAAAGAAATCCAAGGAAGAAATAAGTCAATACAGAATTACAGAAGAGAGAGTACCAGTATATCCTCTCTGTAAATATTAAAACAGTCCTGTAATAGAGAAATTATCATTGATATGAAAAGATTCCATGGAATGGAGTAAATATTCAATGTAACAAATAAAATATGAGTTTTATGCGATGCTTGTCCTTAAGTAAAAGGGCATAAAAAATGGTTGAAATGAACCAACACAAAGTAAAGACACCCAGGAACTATGTGACCACGATCAATAGTCAGATGTAAACAAGATTAATAAAGAACTGCTAATTAAGTTTCACAGCAATATGTATTATGATGGGAGAAATGTGTTTAACTTTAAGCTTATTAAAACTTCATAAAACTATGAAGAAAAAAGTATTTATACTTATATAACCCATTTAAAATAATATAAACATTACTCATGCACACACATTTACATGCAAAGAGATCCCACTTTGTGCAGTGCTTTAATACCTCAAGTAATTAAATTATTAATCAACTAGTTTATAATATATAAGGATTATATTTAATATTTCCATAAACAGTGCTTTCATGTCAGCATATTAGTTGAATTATATTATTGACTTACAAACCATATTCAAAAATTGCAGAATCTTAATATCTAGCAAAGGCATTATATTATTCTTTTATTGCTGATATAACAAACTACCACACACTGAGTGGCTTAAAACAACACTTACTATTATTCTCTTGTGTTTCTGGAAAGCAACACATTATCTTTTTTTCACACCAGTGATTTTTTGTTTTTGTTTTTTCACGTTAAAAGCTCCTATACACAGCACTGAAGCTACAGCTCAGGGAGAGGTACACATCTGATCAGAGCACAGGGGAGCAAAGGAAGAAGGAAGGAGAGAGCATGTAACACATCCTGGCCCACCAAGCCCCAGGACGATATTCCTGCTCAGAGCAGCCAAGGCACAGAGAGGACCATAGGGTCCGCCCCCACCAAGAGACACGAGGTCCCTCACTGAACCCATACGCTTCAAGGAATAACACTGGAGACACCTGAGCTGATCCCACCGCTCTGGGCGAGACGCTAAGAGCGTGCAACAGAACAGCACTGAAGTTCCCGGGGAATACCAAAAATAGGCTATGGGGCCAGGGTGTGGCACCCCATCAGACTTGACTGGAAAACATTGCTAAAGGTCAACTGGAACTATTTAGAGGCTTTCATTTTTTTTTGATGCTGTGAGTTTTTTTGTTGCAATTTTGTTTTGTTTTGCTGTGCTTTGTTGTTTTGTTTTGCTCTGTCTTGTTTTTGTGCTTATTATTGTCTCTGCATGTCTATCTAGATAAGATAGGTGTGATAAACAGTCGGGAGGAGAAAACAACGGGGCTGATGGTTCTGGGGTACATGGGAGAGGTGGATACAGAGGAAAGGAATGAGTGGTAACAAACCCAGGGACAAGAGCACAACAAGGGATCTAAAATTGATGGTGAGGAGGGCGTAGGATGCCTGGCAGTGCTTGATCAAGGGCAATATAACCGAGAAGAATTACTGAAACTTCAAGGAAGACTGAACACGATAGTGGGACAAGAGGAAAGTAAAAGGCAATAGAGGAAAAAACTAGGGGGCAAAGGGCATTTACAGAGGTCTAAATGCTGGCATGTACATTCATAAATATATTTCACATGTAATGATAGGGAAATAGATCTATGTGCATATATTTATAGGGTTAGTATTAAGGTAGCAGACAGACATTGGGTTTCTATTGAAGTACTCCCTCAATGCAAGAACACTTTGTTATAATAACCTGGCATTCCTTGATGCTCACCTTCCTGACACGATTGCTGAAGACAAAGTGGATGCATAAGCAAATGTGGTGAAGAAAGCTGATTGTGCCTGACTATCAAACGATATAGCATCTGGGGTCTTAAAGGCTTGAAGATAAACAAGCGACCATCTAGCTGAGAAGCAACAAAGCCTACATGGAAGAAGCACACTAGCCTGTGTGATCATGAGGTGTCGATGGGATCAGATATCAGGCATCACAGACCCAGAACAAAAAATCATATCAACATGAATGAAGGGAAGTGTGGAGTAGAGACCCAAAACCCATCTGTAAACAAGTGTACTTCCCCTTACAGAACGGTCACTAGTAAAAGATGAGCCAGCAAGGGTGCAGTATAGCACTGATGAAACATACAACTTTCCTCTAGTTCCTTAATGTTTCCTTCCCCCCACTATCAGGACCCCAATTCTAACTTAAATCTCCAGCTAGACCAGAGCATGTACATGGGTACAGATAAGAGCTAGAAACACAGGGAATCCAGGAGAGATAAACCCCCCAGGACCGATATTGAAAGTAGCAACACCAGGAGGGTAAGGGAAAGGTGGGGGAAGAAAATAATAATGTATAAATTATCAAGGATTCATGAGGGAGGGAGAGGGGTGGACTGATTTGAAAAAAATGAGGAGCTGATACCAAGGACTCAAGTACAAAGAAAATGTTTTGAAAAAGACAATGGCAACAAATATACAAATGTTCTTGACACAATGGATGTATGTTATGGATTGTGATAAGAGTTGGATGAGCCCCCATAAAATGATTAAAATATTAAAAAATAATAATAAAAATAAAAGTTCCTGTATAATTTCCTGACAGTCTCCCCACCCACCCAATTGTGCATCTTCTTTAAAGGATATGATTTCATTTGTTAGATTTTATTATTCCAGATAAAAATTTGGTCGCTGTTATTTCATGATTGTTGTTATTTTAAATGTCATATGATTTTTTTCTCTCTTTTATTTTCAAGGTTTTCCTTTCACAAATTTGACTGACTCAATAGGAATCCTCCTTGCAATTTCTACATCGTTTTTTTTCTTTGTATTCATTGGTTTTTGTTTGTTTTATTATGTGTAACAAAGGTTGGCTTTTTAAAATTACTTTTATTAATTTGGTCTTTTTTTCCAGTCCATATATTCTGCTTCTCTTCTTGCAGCTTCTGGGTTAAATCATTTATTTGGTATTTTTCCATAGCTAGTTTTCTTTTTAAAAATTTCTTGTTTTTCAGATGTTATTCATATTCAGTGATGGTTTCAATGGTCCCGTCCATAGTGTCATAAAACTCTCTAGCATTTTTTATCTTTGGTATTTTAATACTCAAATTTCTATAGCTTCTATTTCAAACTGAGTTTTAATTAAAGTCTTCATTTCACTAATTAAATTTTGTATCAAAATATCCTTAATGATATAATGGGCTAAGCACTGAACTACTAATAGCAATGTTGGTGGTCCAAACCCACTAGTCACTGAGCTACTAACAGCAACGTTGGCGGTTCAAACCCACTTGTACACTAGTACTAGGGTCCTGTTTACGTCTTTATAAAGATTTATAGTCTCATAGATGCTAGGAAAGTTTCTAGTCTGTAGGGTCACTATGAGTTGGAATTTGTTTTATGGTAGTAACTTTTGTTTGTGTGTTTGTGTTGCTTTAGTTAAACTTCACGTCATATCCTTGAACACATTTGTAAAATTTATATTATGTACAAGTCTGTTAATTGCAACTTCATAGGTTTCTGGAAGTCAGTTTTATCGACTCGTCTATAAAAAAAAGTCGGTGTACTTCTACTTTTTGAAATATCTATCCATTTAAAAATAATATGTTGGACACTGATATGAGATTGAGTATTGGTATTTGCCACACTTGGCCTTAATAATAAATAGATTCTATATTTTAAAATTTATCTCCATCCTGAAATTTACTGTGAATCTCCAAATCAATACTTGCAGTGTTTTTTTGGTTGTTCGTGGACATTGAATAGAATGATGGGAAATTTGCGTTACCCGGTGCCAGAATTTCCAAGGCCCCGAGTACTTAGGTCATCCGGAGAGAACCTTAGCGAGCCGCAGTCTGTGCAACCGTAGAGACAGAGTGGACGCTCCCAGGTCGCTGCCCTCCAACCAACCTGAAGCGGGTGTCCTCACGAGCACAGTCAAAGTCCCCGAAAGGAAACGCTTGTGGGCTTTGTGGCACAAGAAGCGCACTGAATGTGGCTGCACGGGTGGCTCAGCCTGGAGCCATTAAGGTCTGACAGTACAGAGGCAGGAATATCTAGACAGTGTTTGGGGAAATAGCATAGCTGTGCTGTGACGGGTCTGTCGGAGGACATCCAGATTTGTTTCCATGCTGTGCATGCAACATTGAGCAAGGATGTTTGGATATATAATGCTTCTCTTCTTGGGAAGACACACGTCTAGAAGTGTTAATGCACATGTCACTGTGACCCGCTCTATTGACCAGACTGGTTGATGCCAGATTCTTTTCTGGTGTGTAGGAAATGGATTTGACGGGTTGATAACTTGTAATTGGTAGACAGCTGAACATCTCATCGTCCAATCTCTAATATTTATATTAGAGATTTATCAGGAGAGAACACTCCCTGGAAAAGGGCTGAATGCTTGGCAAAATGGGGGGCCAGTGGGGGTGGGGGGCAGAGTGATGAAGGAGATGGAGCAACCCAGTGGCTATAACAATAGGCTTAAACATAACAATTGTGAGCATGTCATAGGTGGAGCCGTGTTTCGTTCTATTATGTGTAGGGTCTCTTTCGATCAGAGTTCTAACCACAACAGAAGGTTTAAGGCTGAGCAAGCATTTGCTAACATTGTGTTCGTAGAGATTTTATAAAACTTAGAATAATGAGAATGGACTATATTTTATTTTAAGGAGTTTCAAGGCCTCTCACACCCACCTCACCACCAATTTGGATCACTTGTTTCCTTGTCCCTGGGTTTGTTAACACCTCTACCTTTCCCCCGACCTCCCCCTCTCCCATGTCCCCCCGGAACTGTCAGTCCTGTTGTTTTCTCCTCCAGATTGTTCATCCAGCCTATCTTATTTAGACAGACCTGTGGAGATAATAACATGCACAAAAACAAGACAGCAAAACCAAGCAACAATTACAACAAAACAACAACAAACCACTGACAAAGAACAAAACAAAACACAAGAAAGAAAAGCTTGTAGTTAGTTCAAGAATCGTTTGTTGGCCTTTAGGAGTGTTTTCCAGTCCAGTCTGTGGGATGCCTGGTAGGGCATGATCAAGGGTAATGTAACAAAGAGGAATTGTTGAAACCCTGGTGGGGACTGAGCATGATAGTGGGACAGGAGGAGAATCAAGGGAAATAGAGGAAAGAGCTAGGAGGCAAAGGACATTTATAGAGGTCTAGATAAAGGCATGTACATAGGCAAATATATTTATATATGAGGATTGGGAAATAGACCTATGTGCCTATATTTATAGGTTTAGTATTAAGATAGCAGAAGGACATTGGGTCTCCACTCAAATACTCCCTCAATGCAAGAATACTTTCTTCTATTAAATTGGCATTCTATGATGCTTACCTTCCCGACACAACCGCTGAAGACAAAGTGGGTGAATAAGCAAATGTGAAGAAAGCTGATGGTGCCCAGCTATCAAAAGATATAGCATCTGGGGTCTTAAAAGCTTGAAGGTAAACAAGGGGCCATCTAGCTCAGAAGCAACAAAGCCCTCAGGGAAGGAGCACACTAGCCTGTGCGATCATGAGGTGTCGAAGGGATCAGGTATCAGGCATCATCAGAACAAAAAATCTTACCATAGTGAATGATGGGGGGAGTGCGGAGTGGAGACCCAAAGCCCATTTGTAGGCCACTGAAGATCCCCTTGCAGAGGGGTCTCGGGGAAGAGACAAGCCAGTCAGGGTGCAGTGTATCAATGATGAAAAATACAACTTTCTTCTAGTTCCTAAAAGATTCCTCTGCCCCCCACTATCATGATCCGAATTGTACCTTGCAAGTCTGGCTAGACCAGAGGATGTACACTGGTACAGATAGGAACTGGAAATACAGGGAATCCAGGGTGGATGATCCCTTCAGGACCAGTGGTGTGAGTGGCGATACTGGGAGGGTAGAGGGGGAGTGGATTGGAAAGAGGGAACCCATGACAAGGATCTACATGTGACCTTCTCCCTGGGGTATGGAAAACAGAAAAGTGGGTGAAGGGAGAAGTCAGACAGGGCAAGATATGACAAAATAATAATTTATAAATTATCAAGGGCTCATGAGGGAGGGGGGAGTGGGGAGGGAGGGGAAAAATGAGAAGCTGATGCCACAGGCTTATGTGGAGAGCAAATGTTTTGAGGATGATGAGGACAATGAATGTACAAATGTGCTTTACACAAATAATCTGTGTATGGATTGTGATAAGGGTCGTATGACCCCCTAATAAAATGATTAAACTAAAAAAAAAGATAACAGACCAGGGCTCAAGTAGAAAGCAAGTATTTTGAGAATGATGATGGCAACAGATATGCTTGACACATGGATGTATGTATGGATTGTGATAAGAATTGTATGAGCCCCCAATAAAATGATTTAAAGAAAAAAAAAAGAGTCTTGAGGTGCATGTGAATGTGTGGATTTTCCAGCAGGCATTTACCAATGTTAAACTTTCTTGATCTTTTACATCATACCTGCTTTAAGCATCATTGAGCTATGTGTAGAGTATCCCATATTCTAGAGCTAGATCATTCATAGTCTCCATATTTTCTATAGAATCAGTTCCGTTTCCATGGTGCAAAATAACATCTTTCAACCCTGGCTCTTTGGAACTTCTGCATAATTTCTGGATGTTTCTGTTAGTTCAAAGATTTACTGTAACTTTTTCTGACATGTCTTACAGAATCTTTCTTTGCTCACATTCAGGTTTAATTTTAAAAACAGATTCAAAATTATTCCATATAAATTTCTAAGTTCCTGGTGTTGAGAGCTCCCCCTTCCCTATCATCAGCCCTAGAATTTCAATTGCTTTCAGAGATCGGATTTTAAACAGTTGTGTTGCCATGTTCATAAAGTTCCTGTCCCAAGTTCAATGTCTTTATGGTATTGTCCAAAATGAGATATCAGGAAGAAACATAGTGCAAATACTCATTCCTTTTTTGCTGTACTATTCTTTGTTCAGTACGGTATATTATCTAACATATAGGAACGGTCATTCACTTTTTTCTAGGTGGTAGATTTTTATATTTGAAAATCCACATAAGTAACCATTGCTCTAACATGGCCTGTGGGATAAATTTTTATAGGAAAAAAAATCAGTTCTTCAACTATCAGAGTGGAAAAATATATATGCATATGGAATGTAGCTAGGCATAAATTTTGAGCCAGTTGTTTGAACAAAATACCATTATACTGCCTAATTTAAAATCGGCAAAGGTGTGTGCCAAAGTTGTTTCTTTTTACCATTCAATCGGTATATTGAGCATATGATCAGAGAAGCTGGTATATTAGAGGAACTATATGGCATCAGGATTGGAGGAACACTTATTAACAGCCTGGGATATGCAGATAGCACATTTTTGCTAACTGAAAGTAAAAAGAATTTCTGACCCCAATATTGAAACAAAGCAAAATCCTCACAACTTGACCAATAAACAATAGTATGATAAACAGAAAATAATGAAATTATCAAGGATTTTCTTTTATTTGAACCCATCTTCATTGTTCATGGGAACATCAATCAAGAAATCAAATGCCATATTGCTTTGGGAAAATCTGCTGCAAAAGGTCTCTTTAAAATGTTAAAAAGAAAAAAAATATATATATATATCGCTTTGAAAACTACGATGTTTTCCATTGTTTTATAGGCTCATGCGAGACCAAAGAAGAAGTGTGCTTTGTGAAAAATATGAAATGAACCACGGACGGCCTGAAGAACAGACAATTGTCTTTGAAGAAACACAACCAGAATGTTCCTGAGGATCAAGGATGGGGTGGCTTCTGCTTATATTTTTTTAACATGATAAAAGAGGGAGAAATCTCTAGAGGAAGCATCAAGCTTGACAAACAGAAAATGAGCAGGACTAAAAAGAAGGAAACCCCTGTGAAAGTTAAGTTCTGAACAAGAGCGCATTGAAATTCCTGGACAGACTGGGATCAGATGCACACCAGAAATGGACGTCTGCAAGGATGCCGGCCTCACTGTGGTGTGATGGAGACTGGCCGGACCTCCAAGGTGGAGATTGGCCAGACCTTTGTCACTCTTCAGTTCTGGAACTGACTTCTTCAAGTTCAGAAGAGCAGTATTTGCTCAAGGACAAAGTTCAGAAGGTAAGGAAAGAAAGAGGAATGCAAACAGGAAGCACAAGGAAGAAGTGGGGTAAATGATGAGGGATTGCAATGGGTGAACTGAAGGAACTGCCGCTGTTTCCCCTCTCGCACATTGGCCTGCTTTGAGTGGGGACCAACTCTACAGCAGCCAACAACAGTCTGATAA
>NW_022103902.1:4157845-4160077 GCF_000313985.2 Echinops telfairi | reverse complement strand
CTATTTCAAATAAGGTAGCTCCATAAAATGTCATAATGAAAATAAAATAAACCGTAAATAAAACAATAAACAGAGTTCAGCACACCATCCTAATTTTCAAAGTCTACTAATAATGAAGGAAGGAGAATTCTAGCTCTATTCATTAATATAAAATTATGTTAATTTTTAAAGTTTTTTGAATAGAGAGAAAAAAGGAGAAAGCTTTTGCTCTTAAAACTTAACGTTTAATTATTAAAAGGGAATACTGAATTGAACAAAACGGCAAGGTATTTGGTGCTAGTATTTATGTAAACTGAAGGACAACAAAGTCTCTGATTTCCACCCTCTTTATAGCTGGCTGGGTTAATCCTCAGAATGTGTGCTAAGCAGTGTGATATTGTAACTCACCAGTCACTGGGCGGTAGAAAGATGAGATCGTCTTTTCCCAGAAAGATACAGGGCCTCAGAGACATTGTGCAGCAGTACTGAGAACCCCCAAGAGCATATCGACTCCGTAGGAGTGAGTCAGAAGCCACTCGACGATAGTAGGTAACACCCAGACACCCATCTTCTTCAAAGCAGTCCTTCAGCTTCACCTGTTTTCCATATTGAACACCATCTGTTCGTCTCTCTGCCTTCAGTTTTTCTCTCTATTGCATTATAAATTTTGTTTTGTTTCATTTCTTTTCCCTCGCTCTAATACATTATTTCTATCAGTATGCATATGTGATTTTGCCATTCCTCAAAAACACTACTGTGTTCTTTCCCCAGAAATACTGTTAAATAATTATCTACAGTAGCGAACTCTCTGTCGTTATTTATGGAAAGGCCTTGGTTTTCTAATGCCCAGCGTTGGGATGTGAGTTGGGTTTTACACCGCCCGAGGTGGTTGATAGCTACCATCCAGTCGGTTCCCACTGCTAAGGGCAGTTTGGAGAACAGAATGGAGCACGCACAGTTGCACCACACTCCCAACTGTCCCTAGGTTTGAGCCCATTGTTGCAGCCATGGTGTCAATTCAAAAGACGGTCCTCCCCTTGGTTGATGGCCTTTGACTTTAGAAGCATGCTGCCCTTTCCAAAACACAGGGACTATGTCTCCGGATAACATGTCCCAAAGCGTGATATGAAGTCTTACATTCTTGCGTCTAAGGGGCATTCTGGTTGTTGTTCTTCTTCCAAACAGATTTGTTGGCTCATTTGGCCATCCATGGTACTTTCCACATTCCTCACCAGCACCATCCTTCCAAGGTCGTGATTCTTCTTCTGTCTTCCTTTAAACACTTTAAAGCGGTCTTCTGCAGGACTTTTACCCAAAGCAAGTCTTCATTTAATCTCATGACTGCTGCTTCCATGAGCATTGGTTGATCCACAACGCCACCCTTTTCTCTGTTTATCATGATGCTACCTACTGCTTCAATTGTGAGGATATGGGTTCTCTTGGAATTGAGTTATAAACCCCAGTGAAAACTTCAGTCCCGATCCTCATTAGCGAGGGTTTCAAGTCCTCCTCACTTTCAGCAAGCATGTTTGTGTCAGCTGCATATGGAGGTTGTTAAGAAGACTTCCTATAATTTTGATGCAACATTATGCTTCATATAGTCCAGTGCCTCTGATGATTCGCTCAGTATGCAGATTGAATAAGTATGGTGAGAAGATACAATCTTAATGCACAACTTTCTTGATTTTACACCATTTTCTGTTTGTAGAATTGCCTCTTGATCCATGTATAGGTTCTGCATGAGCACAATTAAATTTTCTGGGATTCTCATTTGTTTCAAGACTACTCTTAGTTTGCTACTGTATTCAGAGTCCAATACTTTACATAGTCAAAACAAAACAAAACAGAAAAACACAATTAAACATCTTTCAACTGACATCAACAATGATATCCTATGTTCCAAGTCTTCTTCTGAATCTGCCTTGAATTTCTGGCAGCTCCCTGTCAATGCACTGTTGTTGAATTATCTTCAGCAAATTTTGCTTGCGTGTGATATTAAAAGTATTGTTTTATAATTTGTGCATTACAGTGGGTCGCCTTTTTTCGTAATGGGTACATATAGGGAGCTCTTCCAGTCAGTTGGCCAAGTTGCTGGCTTCTACATTTTATGGAGTAGAGAGTGCTTCTAGAACTTCATGCACTTGTTGAAACATTTCAATCGGTATTCCATCAATCCTGGCTCTTAGCTAATCCTTTTGGTGCAGTATGCACTTCTTCCTTCAATACCATTCTTGAAATGGTTGAAGTTTGACT
>NW_022103902.1:4155033-4156659 GCF_000313985.2 Echinops telfairi | reverse complement strand
CAGCCCAATTCAACTCACTAACTCATAGATATTAATATTTATGTGTTCCATTTTCATCATTGGCAATTTCTAATTTCCTTGCATTCATACTTTGTACAATCCAAGTTGCAATCATTAATCAATGTTTCCAGCTGTTTCTTCTCATGTTGAGGCAATCCCCGTTAGCAAATGAAGGTCAAGTCTTTACTCTGCCCATGCCACTGTGGCCGACTGTGCTTTGCGAAGGAAGCTCTTCCTTAGTCATCCTGTCAATGCCTTCCAGCCTAACGCGCTCATCCTCTGGCTCCATCTCTGACAATCTTCTCCTACTCTTCTTGAGGTTTTCCAGATCTGGCAATATTCCTTTGCTATTCATAGGAACACCAGTAGCTAATTTCTCAGAAGTGAGCAACCTAATTATTACTTCTTTGTAGTTTGTTCTTAGTCTGGAAGCTCTGCTAAGATCTGTTCATTTTGGGTGAACAGAGGTTGGCATTTTAAATACCAGTAACATAGCTTCCAGCATCAAAACAACACACATGGCATTACTATAGGACAAACTGACAGACAAGTGAGAGTTCTACCTCATCCCCCAGCATAAAACGCAGAGCCATCCAGTCAATGCCAACCCAGAGGGGCCCTCTCTCACACCTTCTCCTTGAGTGTCCTTCTGGTTGTAAAATACTCTTGTCATGTTTGGCAATTCCCTCTCCATTCTCTTTATGGTAAATGCTCTCTTGCACCTCTCAAGTTTATAAGCACTGGTACTGAAAAACCTCAGCTCTCTAATTTCCATTTCTCTTTCCCCTTTCGGTGTTCACCACTTTCACATTTAACTTCCGAAATGCAACAATGGTCTTCTTTTAGGCTTCTGCATAAGAATTCTTTTCTGTTTCAATTGCTCTTTACTAAAATATTTGAATTTCAAATTAATCTTTTTTCCTTAATAACAAAATGAATTGTCATGTTATTAGGCCTTTTCTGACTTTCTAAAAGAAAATAACTTCACAATTTCTTCATTTTCACTTATTTTTAAAATTTGGTACATAGCTTATATACTTGTTAAAGTGTAAATTACTTATTTTATTTATTTAGCACCTACATCCTCACACTAGAAAAAATAAAAGCTTCCTGATTAAAGAACCTTCGATATTTTATTTATTTTTGTCATCAATACTAAAAATACAAATCAGATAATTCACATTTAACTTACATTTATTGAAATAACGAGGAATAAATCAGTGGAGATATGAGGCAATAGAGAAAATAATTAACAGGCTAGGGGATCAGGGAAATATTTTCTGTCATAGTTAGATGATCTATGAATTGAATATTAAAAATTAACAGAGATTTGCAGGTAACATAAGCAGAGGTATTTCATATCCATAGGGCTAACTAGAAGGATATTCAGGGTAAAGCAAAGAGAGAATACTAATGATTTGGCGATTCTTTAGTTATGCTACCTAAGTTAAATAATTAGTATTTCTTTGCAGAATTATTTTCATCCATGAAATGAAAAGGACAATTTATGTCATAATAAATTTTGTTGAATTAATATAAGTATAAATTACTTAACCAGTTCATATATAATCATTTTTATTTGATACATGGAAAAACTACCCATTTAATGTGGGAGAAAGATGAGGC
>NW_022103902.1:4098276-4153896 GCF_000313985.2 Echinops telfairi | reverse complement strand
AAAGCGAATCTCAGGGTTTGGAGACAGCTTGCTGCTTCTTTGCTCTTGGGCTTTCCTCAGAGGCTCGCTTACATAGTGGCATCTTTTTCTTCAAATTCAGCAAGAAGAGAAAGATGAAATCTTATGTAATTGGCTTAATTCATTGGATTGTACACTCATCATTTGTATCACATTTTTAATTAGAATACATTCTCAGATGCCTCCAATTATTACAAACAAACAAACAAACAAACAAAAACACCAAGCTTACCACCAACAGACAAACTGAAATGTACTCTCATCAACTAAATTCCAGCTCATCCACCAGAACAGAACACAGCATAAGAAACAAGACATAAGGTGATGAATTAGTCGCTGTCATACAAAATTGTGCTAAGGTCACCCCAAATCAATAAGTACTCCTAACAGAGTGATAATCGACAGGGAATTCAAGTCAAGATGGGGGGACAGGAGCATGCACATCTTAGAGAATGCAAGTACAATCCTGTTGATAAGAAAACAAGACTGGCCAACCTCCCAATGGGGGGAAAATGCTTAACAATACTTACATGGAACTCAAAGGGAGAAATTATCTGGTACTATGTTTGTAATGAGACATCTCAGACCTAGTTTCTATTCAGTTTCTGGTAACCCAGGTCATGTGCTACTGGAAATTTAGACTCGTGTTCTGAGGTGTACAGCATCCTTCACGGACCCCGCTAGAAGGACCTGATATGGAAACCTCCCCAAGTAAACTGGGCTCCACCTGAAACACACCTGTAGTCCTTGGATTTGAGACCCAAACTGCATGATGTAAGAAGCAGCAGACAACTGCTATACAAAGGGGAAAGGACTGGTGGTCATTGGACTACCAATATACTTACGATCTCAAGGTCCTGCTTGCTTGATTAAGATATGTATAACTCCAGTAGGCCTGGTTCTTCCACTGTCAATGAATATTATTGAAAATTTTATTTTACTACCAACCAGATTGTTTATGTAAATAGTATCTACTTGCTTAAGCATTTAATCTGTATAAATCAATAATTCATGTATTGTGGTTTGTAGCCAGGTTACACTTGTATAATTCTTTATCGTTGGCCGGTTCATAACACTATCAATAAAAAGATTTAAAACCCCAGGGAGATGAGAGAAAATGCTATGTAATATAAAATGGCAATGATGTTTCTTGGATGAACCAGAGAGTATAATACAAGCGGTAGATGTATGAATGGATTTTAGGCATACACTTAATTCTAGGCCCAATTTAAGAACAATTAGTTCTTATGTCATGGCCTGGTTGATAGGCACCTTCGTGAAGAGACCACTGACGATATGGATGGTACAGCTAATGTGTTGAAGAAACTAGACAGTGCTCAGCTAACAGAAAGAATAGGATCTGCGGTCTTAAAGGTTTGTCTTCAAACAAGCAAACATCTAAGTGAGGTGTCAACTCAGTGCACATTGAAGAAGCCCACCAGGCTATGTGATCCAATGATGGTGAAAATATTATCCATATGTGAAGGAGGGAAGGGCATTAGAGCTTAAATTGTGAGCACTTGGTTTGCAGGAGATTATGAATGAGAATGAAAGTCCAAAATCCTTGTTATCAGATAGAAATTATTATAGAGACATGCTAATCGATATAACTGGGTTAAAATATAACACCTGATTTGACCCCCTTTTCAACCCATGGAAAAGTTCTATCTGCTTACCTTTCTTTTTTAAGTGAAGGTGGGATACACATGGGTTAAGGCTCCAGTGAATCCCGTCTGAACACAGACCAGGGACAGAAACGGCCTCGTTAACATACAGAGTCCATTGGGAAGCGGATCCTCGCTGATGTCCTTAATCAATATCTAAGACAGCATTTGACCTTCCTTTTGACCCATTTAAATGTTTTCCTAGCTTTTAATATTTTATAATTAAAAGATAAAAACTAGGCTTTTCTTTTCAATTGGGGTTTTCCTGTTTTATTTTGTTACTGTTGTTAGCTTTTTTGACAGTTGTTCTTTGTTTCTGTGTAATTTTTGTTATATGAAATCCAGGATGGATTAGTCTATAGAGAGTAACTGGATTAATTGTTCACTAGAGATATAGCAGGAGGGTTGAAAGGAGAAGAGGAGCTAATAACAAGGAATTCCAGGAAGAATAAAATGTTCTAAAATTGGTTGTGGCAATGTTTGTAGAACTCTTCTTGATATTCTTGAACTGTTGAATTGTATCATATTTGGATTATGTCCCAATAAAACTATTTATGAAAAAAACCAGACATACTATTTGTTAACCAATACCCTGTAACTTAGCCAAGAGTATTACTGATCCTTTTCCTACTGTAGAAATGCCTTCCCTCTTTGCTCAGTTTGGGGAGGCAGTTCTTTGTTGGACTACATGAAAATCATATTCAATAAACTTGATCTTTCCACCCTGTACCTTTCCCGTGAGTTGTCTTTCTTATTACAACAGCTGAGTCACTTGCATGTGTGAACAACAGGGACCCTGTTCTTTCTGAGATGAAAGTTTCGTGGGAGCAGACAGCATGCTCTTCTTAATGCTGTGGTTAGTGGGTTTGAACCGTGACCTTGAAGTTAGTAGCCCAACAACTAACTCAAACTAACAGGAAGGAAATTATATGTGAACAACAAGATAAAAGGTTTATGGATTCCCATAAAATATGTCCACCAGAAATAATTCCACATTTTTATTCCACACTTGAGGCCTGTAGGCACAGGATATTAAAACGCTAGGTTCAAAACTCAAGTCATTTGCTTTAAAATGAGTAGCTTTCTTGAGATCTTCAACCAAAGCTTCTGAATCATAAACCAGATATTGAGGCTTACTTGATTCCCAATATTGCTTTCTATCTGGGGATTAAAGAGCAGAATTACATGATTTTTATTACTATTTAGAATTTTTATTCTTGAGCTACACAGCTTGAGTGTGTTTATTTAAGGAGCTCTGTTTGGCTGTCACTTATTCAGAGAATATCTTGATTGCTTAATTAATTTTGGATATAAAAGCTAGAATTTAAATGATTAGTGTGACTACCTTTCTTTTCTTTCTTTACTTCTTTCCTTTCTTCTTCTTCTTCTTCTTCTTCTTCTTCTTCTTCTTCTTCTTCTCCTTCTTCTTCTTCTTCTTCTTCTTCTTCTTCTTCTTCTTCTTCATCTGTTTTCGGCACAGGGAGTAGTAGCCAGCAATTAGCACTACAACAAAAGAAGTAGCTGTACTAGCACATGGTTCAACAGCAGAGAACATGAGACAGTGAGAAAAGAGACCTGTGGAGTCACTTGTGACAGTCACTACAATTACTGGCATTAAAAGTAACTCATGAACGAGCTAGAAAGTTTATACACCATGTCTCTTTACAAAACTTCCTCTCTTTAGTGTCCTTAAGTCACACTGAGAAGAAATCAGAGACATCTTCTGGAACCATATAGACTGGTAAGGAAGACCCTGTGCTTTTAAAACTCGAGCCCTTTAAAAATGTGCACTTACAAATATGTTCCCAGTGCAATATGTACAGCTTTCCTTATGGAATGGAAGCTAATATTGATTGCACCTTTGTTGCTTAATACTTGAAAATATCCTCCTTGTGCACCGTCTTAAAGAAGTTTCATGGAAGTCTTGCTTAAATAAGGGGAGATGTCAGAACTCAACGTTTTCCTAGTCAACTTTCATCTTCTCATGATCCATGTTCTCAGGGTTTGCTTTTGATGTGGTGATAATTTTAGAGCCATATTCTGAAGCTTTAGCATTTTACTTTGCTATACTTCAAATTGTGATTTTGTATTCCATTTTTTAAATATCTGTTGATTCACTGAGATCTTAATAGAGATTATTATGATTTGATTCCTCTAAGGCGGTTTATCAACTTTAGCACTATCGACGTTTTAGGCAGAGATGCTGTTTGGGCCGGGAGCATGCTCAGTGTATCTATGGCCTCTCTATCCACCAGATCCTGCCAGAACAACCTTCCATGATGAAACAACCAATAACATCTTTAGATATTCCTGAGCATCCCTCATGGAGTGATTCTCAACCTGCAGTGATTTTGTCCCACAAAGAAAATGATTCACAATTTGAATTGTGGGGCAGTTTAATAGTAAAGGCTTGATGTTAACTTAACTGGGCTAGGATTCTCAGTGTTCTGACAGTTAAGATCCGGTAAACACCCATGACGAGCAATCCCTGAAGGTATGGACTTCTTCCAATAAAGGTGGAAGTCATAACAAAGCTTGCTTCCTTTGTGCGGGGTCTAGAATCTGCATCTGGCTCATCAACCTCCAGGTCTTAGGACTTACTTGAGCTTCCTTTATTGCCTGCCAACCCTGGCAATCATGATCAGTTATCAGTCTGCCATCTGACCTGCATACGCTGGATTGCTTCACCTCTGACGTCACGAGGCTGACCTGTGGATCCTGATGTTCGCTTCTGCAGCCGCTACGCTGTTGTATTTATTCCTCCTGACTTTAAGTTCCACAGTTCATGCAAAAGACTCCCGACTGACATCCGACTTGGAAATTGGTCATTTTGACAACAGTGTGACCCATTTTATTGATCTCTCTCTCTTCTTTCTCTCTTCTCCCACTCCACCTCCGTCTTTCAACATCCAGGCGTCACTAGGCTTGCTCGGCTAGAGACCACCGCCTGAGAGAGAAATACTAGTAGTATCTAGTGCGGAGAGGACCGGGAGGCTGGTAAACATCCTGCAACACAAAGGGCAGCCATACACAACAAGGGATTATCCAGACCAAAATATCAATAATTCTGAAGAGGAGAATTGTAGTTTCTAAATCTGCTATAATACTTTATTAAGACGCTTGAAGATTAGATGGACATTTTTAGGAAGAAAGCTTTCAGGAAATTTCAACTGAAGTTTAGGTGTGCAGTAAAGAGTAAATTCATTAATTAATCATGTTTTTCTGCAATTTTAAAATCCTTTCCTCTTCTTTGTCCTCCATCTATAGGTTTAAATTTATTACTTATTCTTGCACTTACCAGTTCTACGTTTCAGGAATATTCAGGAATGAAATCAGGAATATTCGTACTCACCATATATTGTTTCACATTATACCTGGTCTTTCTTTGACCTCAGTGCAAAAGAAAGTTTTATTTTGAAATTTGGAGAATTTATCATCACTAAAGAGTTTGAGAGTTCTGAAAAAAAATATATAGGGCCCTTTCTCTAAGCCTCAATTTCTAAGAGAATAAATAGTTAAATATGTATCATATATAGCCATTTATCATAAGAAAAACTTGAAGCGGTTGTGTTTTGTTGCTCATCAGTTCTTCCAAGAAGTTCTTTTCTTGGACTATTGGTGAATGAAAGTTGGAATATCTAAAATGTATGATCATATGACACCATACATATTCTTTATTAAGAATTAAGTAATGAGAAAAACTCATCTGGAAGGTATAATAGTTTCCTGAGCCATGGTAGCTTTTTCAGTGCAAATTCTTCGTTCATACCCATTGCGATGGATTTAATTGTGTTTCACGAAAAATAATGTGTGAAACTTCAGAAGCTTATATCTGTGGATGTGATCTTTTTAATCAATAAGATATTTGTTCTTTTGTTTGTGTAATGCTTAAAAGGTCATATCAGTGAATGGTTGTTTTTAAATCATTTATAAATTATTTTAAAATAATAATAAATACAGAGACACAAAAAGAGGTAGATTAGCTCTAAGTGAGTATTGTCTGCAAGTCAATGAATGCCAAAGCACCGAATAATGCCTAGGGTATGGATAAGGGAGCAATTAATGTGCCTAGACCCTCATTTTGACTTTCATTTCTTGGAGTTATGATAAAATAAACCTGTGTTCTTTAGAGTCATTCATTTGTAATACTGAGACATCTACGTAACTTGGGATGTATACTGCATTCAATTCAAATGTATTCTCTTTTACTAAGTATTGCAGTAACTAAACTGAATCTGGTCTTCTCTGGGAGTAGCAGTAGACAGTTATTCATCAGTGTTTTCTGTCTCTTGTTTTCCCGTCCACATCACAGGCAATGGATCTTAAAAATGGTCTGAGAATTCTGTCCATTAAATCCCCAAAGAGCAGCAATCTCTCCACCGAAACTGACCTGTGAGCCTGGTGCTAACAATACTAGGATATGCAATAGTTTCTGCCTTCTGAAAATTTATGGGCCGTCTTTCAACTTGTGACTTGCACCAAAAACTCCTACTAATCCTGTCAAGTGAAAACATTTATTTTAACTCTGAAAACTCACAACATTTTCTCTCCCTCTCATTATGAATAACTAAGTAAATGAATAAAAGTAATAAACAAATAGACAAATAAACAAATAAATATTCTACGCTCAGTAGAGAGCCATTGCTGATTCTACTTAAGTCCTTTTATTCTAGCTAAATTTATATATGTGTCCATCTGCTTCCCATTTCATTTTTCTCTATTGTACATCTACTTTTTATATTGTGTTATATATATTTAACTAACATTTTCTCCTCTTATTTGACTACACTTGATAATTCCATATTTTAAGCTATAAAACAATTACTTTTAAGGTATTCTATGTTTACGTGCATATGAGCTGTGGTGACAGAGCATATTTCCTGGGCTGCCACCCACAAGGTCAGAATTTTGAAACCAAAAGTCCCTCCATAGGAGAAGGACGTGGGTTTCTACCTCTGTAGAGATTTGACGTCTTGCTAATCCACAGGGATAGTTCTAACTTCTCCTATAGGATTGCTATGAACCAGAATTGACTCAATGACAGTAAGTTTGATTTTTTAAAGTTGATTAAAGGTATAAGGAAGCAAGCAATTACTTCAGTGGATTAATGGACATGCGGACATCAGTCCTTTTAACCCTGAATGCACAAGTGTACAGTCACCAGCCGCCATTCCCAATTCCTCCAAAATGGGTCACAGTAGAGTGATAGAAAACTGAGGGACAAAATTCAAAATCATAAAGGACACCTGTATTACTCATCAGAGGGAGACCCTATAACTCTATAGCCCTTAGCCACCTTTCAGGTTTTAAACAAAGCTGTTAGAATAATCAACTATTAAAAGTTTACAGTCATAATTTATTCAAGGAAAAATGGAATCTAAAGATGAGGAATAAAAGCAGGAAACAAAGGAAGGAAGCTGGATAAGTAATCGAATACAGAGTGCTGACCCTGTTGATTTTGAAATACTGGTGCAATAGCTTCAGAGCAAAACAAAAGCCACCCCTCTATGGGAAATGGACAGAGAAGTAGTCGATTGTCAGCAGAGTCACCCAAAGTAAATATGTTAAAGTGTCCACTCGTGAGGAACAGGAGGAAACCTTGTGGACAGAACAAAAACATTCCCAGGTACTGCAAACGTCGGGAGAAGAAGCAGAGAACATCGTCAGAGATAGTGCCAGACAATGAGCTCCCAGGTGGAAACATCCGAAACACGACTTAGTGCGAGCTGCCTCCTCAATGAGGAGTTGAGCGTAGTGTAGGGATGGAGTATAGGCTGAGAAAGTACAGCCTTCTGCACCTTCCTTTGCTGATGGAGAACGACCCAAATTGAGAAGGAAGAGTGGCAAAAATTATGAATACTCTGAACTTAGAATGCCCAAAGTATGAATCTAGGAAAATTAGAAGTCGTCGAAAATGAAATGGATTGCATACAAATAGATATTGCAGACATTAATGAGCAAAAGCGAGCTGGTATTGGCCACTTGAATCAGAATATGATTTACAATATTGGGAATGAACCTAACAAGAGGAGTAGTTTTACATTCATTGTGGAAAATGACGTTTCAAGATCTATCTTGAAGCATGATGTTGTCTGTGATAAGTTTATATCAATCTACATTCAAGGAAATCCATTCAATATGACTATTATTCAAATTTATGCACCAAAGACAAAAGTTAATAATGGAGGTTATATGTACATTCTTGTAATCGGTTCCCCCTTTCTACATCACTTTCCATCCACCCTCCAGGTATCGCCACTCACACCACTGGTCCTGAAGGGGTCATCTGTCCTGGATTCCCTGTGTTTCCAGTTGCTATCTGTACCAGTGTACATCCTCTGGTCTAGCCAGATTTGTGAGGGAGAATTGGGATCATGGTAGTAATGAACTGGAATTCCTGGAAAAAAATATTTAAAAAAATATATCGCTCCAACTTCCCATCCATCAGGAAGTATTCTCAATTATTATGTCTCCCAAATTAGCTATAATTGTTCTGTTATTTTCAATATATCTAACTTGAAATAATCCATTATGGTTCTCCCAATATCTCTCCATTCTTCTATCATTGCTTACCTAAATCACCTTCTATCCTTTTATAGTTCAATCCCGACAGAACAGCCCTTTTAATATAAAATGTGTCAGAACTTCTTACTCTAATGACTAATCGATTGTATTAGTTCTGTATTGAATTTCATATTAAATATTCCTTATTTATAAATTTCTACATAAAAATTATGGACCTGTCATCAGGACGACCAGTCCCTGGAGCAAAGCGTCATGCTTGCTAAATAAAGTACAGGGCAGTCAAAAAGAGGAAGTCCCTCGGCCAGATGGATGGCGCACTGACTGCATGTGTGGACTCAGACATAAAGATTGGTAAGGAGGCCCTGAGACTGGGCAGTGTTTTGTTTGGTTGTACAAAGAGGGTCTCTATGAGTCGGAACTGACACTTTGAACAAAGATTGCCTTCTCATTATATGTATCCAGAATGAAATATGACATTTTGGGTATGTGTTTAGGTAATCGTATTCTTCCAAAATTTTGTTCTTTCTCACTTTTGTGTACCCTTAAAAAGGTACAATATAATCTAGTACAGTACTTGAAATTATAATTATCTGCTTCCAATTATGATACATCTTTGAAATAATTATAATATTAGAAATTACAAATGTTTTAATATTATTGAGGTTTTATCTAAAATTTATCAATTACCCATATAATTGAATTCTAAAGCTATTTCAACCTAATTTATGATTTTAATGCAATCGGAGAAAATTATCCTCAGAAACCAACAAAGATTGTGCTATTATCTAATTAATTCTCTTATAATACATATGATAAAATATTTTATAATGCATATGTAAATCTTGTATAATACATATGATTATTAGCATTTATTAAAATTAAGTACGTAGAAGATATTCAGTATTTGCCACTGAGATGAAAACGTTAACAATAACAATACAAATAACATTTAATACTCACAGGAACTTTATGAAATAGGTACTATTACAGCTTCATTTTAGCAGGGGTAAACTGAGGTACAGTGGGATTGTATATGAGACAAGATATCCTACAAGACCGTTTCACAGTTGGTGTTTGAATCACTAGTATTGTTTAGCCAATTGGTAGGAGTTGGTTTTAAGATACCACAAGATCAGATGACAAATTCTAGATATTTTAGTCACTGATTTTTAAAAAGATTATATCAGTTTTCTCTTATCAAAACAAAGTAATTACTTTTGTACCACCATTGTTAGTATCAAATGACATTAATTATGGGAAAGAGGTGTGTTTATTATTATGAAGTATCATTTACTAACATTTTTAGATTTGGCAATAAAGCCCTTTGAACATGAGGTTTATTTCAGTTCCTGTAACTAACTTACAGCAGGCGGGGTTTAGAGGATGATGTTATTTAAAAATATATCTATCTACTATCATGATGCTTGAGATCATCATTTGTGTACTGTAAGCGTTATGTTCTCAAATTTTATGCAAAAATCTTGAATACTGTTTTAAAAACTATTTAAAAATCCAAATCTGAGATAAATTAGGATCTTTTAGAATATAATTTGTATGAATTTTTTTATTTTATCTATATTTTATAAAACAGTTGGAAATGTAAGCTCTAGAATGACATATTTGCAACTTCCTTATGAGGATATTTGCTCTGAACTAATAGGTGCTTTGATGTTGTTTTAAGGAATATTTATAAATCTGAAATAAAATAATTAATGAGGGCCCCAGTTTTAAAATGCAATCTCTATAAAGTGTTTATGTGACAGACTTTAGGAAATTTATTAGAACAGTCTTCCAAATGACTGAGATTTGAAAAGATGTTCAAGGTCATTAGTCATAATTTTGGTTTCTGTTAGAGTCACCTTTGACTCGTCGTTACCCCTTTGTTGGAGTAGAACTGACCCATAGTGTTTTCTTGACTGTGATCCTTAGGGAAGAGGCCTGAGGTCTTTCTACTGGTTGAATGGAAATCATCGACTTTTCTGGTCACCATTAAAACTACAATCTGATATAATTTTATCTTTACTAAAATGACTAGGATTAAACTGATAGAAAGCAATACTTCCTTATCCCTCAGACCCCCTAAATAGTGGTCTGAGTGGCTTAATAATAAGGAAAAAGAGGAAGAGGAAGAGGAACATTTAAATAGATTTGGAATCTTTAATGACAAGCTCATCTCAAATGAACAACAACAAAAAAGATAACAATAGGTCTTGTCCTTTTGTGACTGCCATTTCACTTAGCCTTTATTGCTATGGCTAAATAATGTGGCTAAATAATAAATAATGAGTAGAACTTTTGTAGACATTGATCTATGTATATCTTTTTATTCCTTAAAATTATTTTAAAATTTAATTTTTTAATTACATAAAAATAAATGTGCCTTTTATTATAAATTTCTATTTCAGTAGAGTAGACATTTACATAATCAAGATATTGAGCAGTTCCATTACAGTAAAAAAGTGTCCTCATGCTCCAATTAGTCAACTCCATATTGGTTGTTTTTTTTTAAATTCATCTATTGAAGACAGAAGTCACTATTTCACTTCTGAGAAACACACGTTCAAAAATATGTTGGAAGAAATTAGAATTGTTCCCAAAAGAATACAAAGATATATCTGGAATTGATCAAAAAGAAATATGAAGGCATTGTCTAAATGAAATCTGAGAAGAACAGATAGCAAATTGTTTAGAAAGTATTACTGGCAACGTATAAACCTCAAAGGAAGAGATGAATAATTTATTTTGCACAAGGGAATGTGGTGAAACAAGATAATAAAAAGAAAAAGTTTTCTTTTCAGAGAAGATAGTAGATAATTAATGTATGCATTCATTTAGATAAAAGTCTAGTTCTTTAAGCAATTCAATTAAAAAAACAATAGCAGATCTGTATACTTTAATTTAATTAATGGCAATATAAATAACTTGGATATAAATGCTAAATTAATCCTAAGAAGATATTGAAAGGGATAAAAAGTAATTTAAAGTAGGCAGGAAAAAAATGGAAAGCACTTAGAAAATGGTAGGTTTTAACCTAAACCTATGAATAATCATATTACATATGAATGGAGCAATTGTGTCAATTAAAACACAGAGATTGTTCTGAGAAACTATACACTCATACAAAGAAAACCCTACCTATAGATGGTTTACAAGAGCTATATCTAAAATATAAACCTGTTAAAAGTTTGAAAATGCAAAACTGGGAAAATGGAAAATTTATATACTTATATTAATAGTATTTTTTAAGACTCTTACCATGTGTTAATTCCCATTGCCCCCATATAAAAAAAGTAGAAGCACATTATTGGTTTTACAAGTCTATGATCTTTAGACTGGCTATCTTTCTCCTGCAATTGGCCAGTGGTTTCTATTTCCAACATTTTGTTTAGTGGCCGAGCCCTTAGCCATTGTATTAGAGCACCTTAGTTAGATTAATATCAAAGATAGTTACCTTGGAGCAGAAATATTCCAGAAATAAATATTGTCTCATGGTATTAGAGTTAATATTTTAAATTCTCAGAAGGATATAAAATTGCTCTATATGGGTAAGCTAACGCATATAAATTGTAAAGCAAACAATACAGGTGGCTGCAACCATGGGCTCCCCCACAGGATAAGTGTGAGGATGCTGGAGGACCTGGAGGTGTCCGTCCTGATGCACATAAGGTCTCCACGAGTCACAATGATGCGATGGCTTCTAACCGCCACCCCCACCACCGGCGAATACAGGAATGGAAATTCTGACAGAAATAACACAGGAAACATAAGTTGTAGAAATATAGTACTATATAAACATTTTTCTTTTCATGACTGATAGATAAGTAAGTAAAAATTAAGCAGGGTATAACAAAGTAAAACAATATGATTCCATTGTAGAACATAAATTCATTTCAAGCACCCATGGCATAGTTATAAAACCTGACCTCAGGCATGAGTATAAAATAACTTCTAAACTTTCAAAGGACTAAAATCTTACAAAGTAACATTTATGATTACAATACAATTAAACTAGTGATTTATTGATGTCTTTAGCAAATAGATATTTAATAGCCAGCTCTAAATTTTAGAGTTTGATTGTTTCTGTGGTGTAAATGCCTCTTCTAAACTTCAAGCTCACAATAAAAGTATTGAATTTGGAATAAAAAATAGTGCATATAGCTTTCTTTCAAAAAGTGGTGCATCTGACTCCAGCACAAAGCCAAAAAATTAAATATCAAAAGCAAAAATACGTGAAACATTTCCATGTGATTAGCAATCATTTCATGCATTTCTAATCATGTGGATTATATGTTCAAATATGTCTAAAGAAATGTCCAAAGGGAAGGGAGACAATGTGTCATCAACCTTACTAGTAGAATTGTTCTGCATCTTTATTGTGCCTATATCCTACTTTAAGATTAGAGAGCATCAATAAATTGATGAAAAATGAAGATAAACAAGCAGCTATCTAGCTGAGAAGCATCAAAGCTCACATGGAAGAAGCACACCAGCCTGTGTGACCATGAGGTGTTGAAGGGATCAGTTATCAGGCATCAAAGAACAAAAAATCATATCATTGTAGGCCCACCTTCCCGATATGATCACTGAAAACAAATGTGTGTGTAAGCGAATGTGGTGAAGAAAGCTGATGCTGCCCGGCTATCGAAAGATATAGCATCTGGGGTCTTAAAGGCTTGAGGGTAAGCAAGCAGCCATCTAGATTAGAAGCAACAAAACCCACATGGAAGAAACACACCAGCCTGTGTGATCATGAGGTGTAGAAGGGATCAGGTATCAGGCATCAAAGAATAAAGCATCAAATCATTGTGAATGAGGGGGAGTGCAGATTGGGGACCCAAAGCCATCTGCAGGCAACTGAACACCCTCTTACTAAAGGGTTGCGGGGAGGAGACAAGGCAGTCAGGGTGCAGTTTAGCAATGATGAAACATACAACTTTCCTCTAGTTCTTAAATGCTTCCTACCCCCCACTATCATGGTCCCAATTCTACCTTACAAATCTGGCTAGACCAGAGGATGTACACTGGTACAGATAGAAATTGGTAACACAGGGAATCCAGGACAGATGAACGCTTCAAGACCAGTGGTGAGAGTGGCGATACCTGGAGGGTGGAGGGAAGGTGGCGTAGAAAGGGGGAACTGATTACAAGGATCTACATATACTCTCCTCTGTAGGGGATGGACAACGGAAAAGAGGGTGAAGGAAGACATCAGACAGTGTAAGATATGACAAAATAATAATAATTTATAAATCATCAAGTGTTCATGAGGGAGGGGGAAATGGGGAGGGGGGAGGGAAATGAGGAGCTGATGCCAAGGACTCAAGTAGAAAGCAAATGTTTTGGGAATGATGAGGGCAACAAATGTACAAATGTGCTTGACACGATGGATGTATATATGGATTGTGTTAAGAGTTGTATGAGCCCCCCCTACCGATACAATGATTTAAATAAACAGTACAATATTTCCAAGCTGTTTTTAATCTACCTCATATTGTTCTGTAAACTGGGTGATGGACACACAAGAGTGCTCTATGTTATATATGTTACAACTGTGAATTTAAAGCTAGCTGAATACTTTTAATGTTTAAACATATGTAAGCTCAGGACATGCAAAAAGGAAAACTTGTCAATATCACAAGAAAGAATATAGCAAGATTATCAGAGGAGAGTATAATAATGGATTACTCTTCATGAGCATTTATGAAAACTATTGAACAAAATAATAGAAGGGCCCTCATAGTTTCTGACACGTTAACTCTTTTACAGGAGTAGAAAGCCCAGCCTTTTCCTGCAGAGCAGCCTGTGGTTTCGAACTGCTGACCTTGAGGATCAGAGCCCAAGGCATAATCACACTACCAAAGGTAACCAAGAAATACAATTTACATAGTTGTATCTCATGATCAAGATGAGTTTATTCTAAGAAATCAAGTTCTCCTCAATATGTCAAAAAACAGTCAATACAATGCACTACACGGACAGAATAAAGAAGAGAACACGTCTTTCTGTAATTGCAGGGAAATCATTTAATAAAAGCCACGTTCAAAGAATTCTTAGCCAAATGCGCACGTAATTCCCTTCTAAAAATAAGCAAACCTGATCCACAAAGTGTCCTTTGGAGATTGAAAATACTTATTTTATTTAATATCTTACCATATATTCTAGCAAGGGAATTAATATTAAGCAAATAATTACAAACATAAAGATGTAATATGGCATTATCTTGAGTTCAAAAAGCAAAGGATAAAAGGAATATATAAGTACATCATTAAAATGAATAATGTATTGCCTTTGTGGATTCCTTCATAGATGCCAATGGCTACACATTCCTCACTGGACGGAGAGCCACTTGGTCCCCCTGAGAGAGTTGCCACGGGACACGAGTTTGAGTGTCTGTCCCTTTAACAAGGACCAAATAACTCTTGAAATCTAGGTTTCCAGTTCTGCTCGCTCGCACATCAGGTCATCATGTGTGGGTTGGTGAGGTTTTGTTTCTTTGTTTGCCTTATTTTGCCGTTGAGAATATCCAAGGCTGGTTCAAGGTGACCATTCACGACAATCTGGGCTGAACCCTTCCCACCCCGTTTGCTGTAGTGAAAACACAGCAGTTCTCCAGTGGACTCCAATTCACGGCCGGCAGGTCTGTGAGTGTCAGAGTGAGCGGTGCCCCAGAAGATCGTCACGGGTTTCTTTGTAGGTGCTTTTCCAGCAGGACTTCACCCCGTCTTTATTCCAGGAGAGAAAGGCATTTAAGTGACCACCTCTCGGTTAGCCGCTGAGAGCGTTCACTTTGGTGTCCGCTACGAAGTTCAAAAACGCAAGAGCCTGCAGTAGCAGAGGTCTAATTTTTCCCCATTAAAAAAAAGACTATCAAATCTTAAAATCCGAATAACTGTATTTTATCAGTCATTCTTTGAAATAAAAAGTATTTCAGTGACAAATATAGTTAGTCCAGTTCAGTTTGCAAATCACAAACATCCTTGGGTTTTGTTTAGAATCAGTTGAACTTCAATATGCTACAGAATTGCTTCGTCCAAGTTTGTATTTGTCAAAAAGACTTTTTAAAAGCTCTCTTCAAAAAAAGGTGTCTATTTTACATGAAAAAAATGAGCACATACAGTAGTTGGATAAATAGTAGAGTTATTAAGCCATACACAAATTTCCCAGATTCAATTATTATTAATATTTAAACGAATTATTTGGATGTTATACCTTGTCCTTATGGATATTTTAAAATTAAGAAAATTCTATGGTAAACCACGGTAGATCTTTAATATTATATAATAGATAATTCACATTTTACCAAGAGTCCACCAAAAATTTTCTTTCTTAAATTTGGCCTCTTTTAATCTGTAACTGTGTTCATTCCCATTAATTTTTTATGGGGAAAAAAATTTTAAGAGACTAGTCCAATTATCTTGTAAAAAATTATTATTCCTGTGTGTTATAATTGAACTTTTTTCTTATTGTTCTATATGTTATATATAATCTGGATGCTAATTCATAGATTTGGTAAAGTTTGGGTTAAGACGTTGATAAACTTTCAAACGTGATGTTATGATGTGCTGTATCATATCAGGAGATAACTAATATAAGAATTTCTGTTATTATATTGCAATAATTTTAATGGATATATGTCACAAAACTTGAAATTTCATCAGTCTTCATTTGCATGATTCAATAATATTGATTATGCTTGTCATATTCTATCATCAGTATTATCCATACCCAACTTTTTCTATCACTCTTCACTGAAATTTAATTTCCTAAACAAATGAATACATTTTATTGATCTACCTTATATGAAATTGGCTTATTTTAAAGTGATTACTATTTCAGTAGATTTACTGCCATTTGATACTTTTGAATTATGACCATCAGCGCTGGTGGCAAATGAGTGAGATCGACAACTATTTGTTTTGTTCCATCAGATCCATTTTCAAATGATGAGAGTGGGCAACAAACACTTGTGCAGTATTATTAAAATAGTTGAAACTTGAGGACCCACAGAAGTCCACAGAAAAAAATTGAGAAATACCATTTCATGGTCAATCCAGAAATAAAGCAAGGAATAATGTTGAAATGGAACATCCCTTATTATCCTCACTTTGGTCTCAAGTTGAGTACGTTTCTTGGTGCTCATTGCACAGATAATTCACAGATGCAGAAGACATGGTCTATAATATAGGCTTGAGATCTTGCTTTTTGATAAATTGAATGAACTGTTTTGAGAGGTTTGGAGTTAGGAGTTTCAATATTTTTTGGTGATGACTATTTAACAACTCTGGAGTGCTAAGCAAACAGCAGTAAAGAAATAAAATAAAAGAAGAAACTTGAATGATAAAAAGGGATATTCAACTATTATGCAGTTTACACAACTTATAAAAAATATAATTTCTGTATAATATATTCTTATAGCTTTGAATGCTCATTGTTCATGCATAAATATGTAGTTTTACAGGAAATAAAAAGTAATACAATTCATTATGAGAATGTGATTATGATACCAGGCTTATATCCTTGATTTCCTTTCTGTCATCAAAAAGTACTGCTAGCTTGAAAACAGTTTTGTCATTGAAGTGTTTTCTGTAGAATCAATATTAAACATACAGCCATCCTCTGAAATGGGAAGACAAAGGAGAAAATGTGGACATGTATATTCCAATGTTCATTCTAATAGCTCACTTTTATTCAAAGAGTTAAAAGGGCATACTGAATACAGAGATGAGTATTCCACAGTGAGAGCCATTGAGGACGGTGGTCTGAAATGTGTGCCTTTGTTCATGCCCCAGAAATCATCCCAAGGAGAGAAGCTCAACTCAAGAAAATGTCCTTGGAGTCTATCTGAAGATAGAGTTTCTCTTATATCTGAAGAAAGAGTTGTGGATTGGATCCACTACCCATGAAAAGTATTACCATCCAAGAAACTAGAGAACAAAAACTTCCAGAGGATTCCATCACAGTTGTGGAGAAAGTTACAACTAAAAAGGGAGAAACCCTAGTGAATGGCACATGTGTGTGACTTTATATATAAGATAATTATGAATTAGTGATTTTATTTTAATCTAAAAATATTATTGAAGATATCATTATTTCAAAAACTGCTAGTTGTTTGTAATGAGTATATCTACTAAAAATAAAACTTTAAAATCTAAATAACTGAACAAATCATTATTTTATAGACCATGTGTCATATCATTGGAAATAAAATTAACTATGTAGATTTATTTCTTTTGACACATACTGTTATTGTGTAATATTTTTATAAATGAAAATGTATGACACCACGACCTGACATAATATCATATATATTTAAATATATAAATCACATTATCACATTTTTTAGAAACAAATGCATGGGTATATGTCAATTTAATCCTAAATTGAGATATTGATATGCATAAAATGTTATCTCTTCTTCAGTCACTTTCATGAGCTCTCAGATATCACCAACTCTTTTATGCTGACATTCAAGCATCGCCATTTCTTCGTACGCTAAAATTCAGAATAGACGAGGGGTTATCCAAAATACCCCGGATTCCACTGAGCAGCACAGAGCTTTCTTATCCAGTTAGGGAAGCATCCAGCAACTCCCTCTGGCAGCTCGGTGGCGTCGCCTGAGAAGGTTTTCTCTGGTCACAGTGAAGGTTTTTGTAAAAGCAGCTTTGCTGGAACCTTGTTCTTTTGTGATGGCAGATTTAAAAGAACAGGGTGTATCTCTGAAATTTCATTTCCTGCTCCGCAAAAATGCCACAGGAATGCCGCAGCTGTGAGTGGAACACCGTGTAGAAGGACAGCGCTCTGAGGACAACTCGAGTGTATGAGTGGCTTTCTCATTTCAAAAAAGGTGACATGTCAATTGATGACAAACTACATTCTGGATGTCCGTCAACGGGCCCAGACCAGTGAAAATGTCAACGCAGTGCATTTGGAGTTAATCAAGCGTTCTATTTAGAGGTTTGGAAAGGATTGCCTAACAGTGTGACACACACAAAGTTCTGATTTGTGGCAGACTGGGGGACTGGTTGTGCCACCACGACAATGCACCTGCTCATGCAGCCAACTTAGAGCGCCAGTTTTTAGCCAAACAATAGCATGTTTCTCTTGCTCCACACACCTTCCTCACCTGATGTCACTCCGTGTGACTTCTTTTTTTTTCTTCTGCGAATAAAGGGCATGAATGAGCTGATGAAGCAGAAGAGGTGAAGGAAAAATGCGGGAGATGCTGTCAGCCATCCAAACAGATACGTTTGAAAAATGCTTCCAAGAATTGAAACACAGATTGGCAAATGTATTAAGTGTAATGGAGAGAACTTTGAATGTGGTAAGGTTGTTTTGTGAAAAAACAATTAAATACATAGCTTGGGGAGGGGCAGTCTGTTGTGGGGGGGTACCCCTAGTATATATTCTGTGAAACACTCTAAGCTTTTGCTGAAGATAATTCAGAAATGACTACAGCAGGTCATTGATTGGAAACTTTCAGAAATGCCAATGCAATTCAGAAAAGAATGGGCAAGGAGTGATTATTAACACTGACATCAGAATACTAGAAAAAGGTTACTTGTACTTGATTGACTATGCAAAGGTTCTTTTCTATGTAAAGGTTTTTGTGTGCAGAATAAAAAATTGTGGATAGCATTAAGAAAGAAAACTATAGAATACTTAGATAAGCTCTGTTAAAAGTTATTATTGAGAGTTAATACACATATCATATTATTCCATAGTTCAATCACATCAAGCAATGCTGTGCAATGCTATCACACTGGGTATTCATTCGTTTCCTTCCTGGTCTCCTTGACATTGTCTCCCTTTGACCTCCCCGCCCCCCTGCATCCAATAAATGGAATAAACCTTAATTCCACTAGCTGTCCCTATATCACATATCAAAGCCCACTAAAACATATAACACGACTTCAATAGGGTGACCCCCCAATGAAATAACATCTCTGAGATAAATCCTAATATGAACAAAAAAACAAAGCAAAAATTCAGAAAAAGTTGAATACCAGATTAGATCCTGCATGCACCAGTAGGGGGATCAACTGAAAATGTTTTAACTGTTCAAGTCAGGTTTATCCTTTTGATCTGTATTATCTATCCAGTGTACTCTGTTTAGTAATGATCTCCTTCCCATTCCTCAGTTATGGATAGAGGGAGATCAATGGAGGCTTTTTCCTATCTGGTTGCAATAAATGTATTTGGGGCTCCCACTGTCACCCATATCTTTCTGAAAACCCAATTCTCACAATTTCGGTTCTGATACTAATCCCTCCTTCGATCTTGATTTACATGATTTACAATCCACTGGTAACTGATGATGGTGTGCTTTTTCCATGTAGACTTAGTGGGCATCTCACTTTAATGGCTGCTTGTTTGGAGACAAGCTTTTAAGACCCCAGATCCTACTTTATCAGATAGCCAGGCACCATGCAATTTCTTCATCAAATTTTGTTATTACACTCAAGCCTTCTGTGTTCCCTTTCTGGGGGTAAGTATCAAGCAGGGCCATGAGGTGAGAAATAATTGTTCTTGAGTTGGAGCTAGGATTGAGGGTGAGCCATAAGTCCTTAAATGAGCTCTTGTTGAACTCATAACAAAAACTAAGAATAGAGCATTCAAATAGACCAATGGGATAGTTCATGGTTTAAAATAAGGAAAGCTATGTGTCAAGTCTGTATCCTTTAAACATACTCATTCCATCTATATGATGAGCCAATCAAAGGACCACATGAAGGAAAATGTACCATCCGGTTTGGAGGAACACTCCTGTGCTTTCTGAAATTGAAGGGAAATTCAAGTATTTACTGGTACAGACATAGATTATAAATATCAATGTCGATTACAAATCAATATAAAGAAACAAAAACACTAACCAATATCAACATCATGATTAATGGGAAAATATTGAAACTGTCAAGGATCTCATTTTACTTGGGTCAACAATCAGGGCCCGTGACAGCAGCAGTCAAGAAATCAAACAATGTATCGCATTGGGCCAATCTGAGGCAAAACAGCTCTTAAAATTGGTATGTGCCATAGAAGACGGAGGCACTGAACCCTGGTTCCTCAAAGTTCATCACATACTCCGAAGGCCTCATCAGAAGTATGTGATGTGGAAACCCCAGTAGGTGAAGTGGGCTCTTTCTCAAGCACACCTGTAGCCTGAAGACTGAAGTCCAAAATTACATGATGTATGAAGAAGCAGAAGACACTTATGACAAGAGAATCGAATTAGTGACAAGGGGACTACCATTTCCTTACTACTTCAATGACCTACTTGCTTGATGAAGGTATCGGTTATTCTAGTAGACCTGATTCTGGCATTGCCATTGAACATTACTGTAAGCTTTACCTGACCACTAACTCCCACTGTTTGTGGAAATAGTGTCCAGTACATAAGCGTTTAAACTGTACAAATAAATAATTCATGTTTTGTAATGTGTAGTTAGTCTACATTTGTTTAATCTCCTTTTGTCAGTTGTATTTTAAATACATTATCAAGGGCTAAATCAATGACACTAAAAACAAAAGGACCTTATGCTCCAGGGAGATGATCGTTAAGGTTCTCTAACATAAAATAACAAAGATGCCTCTAAGGTGAGTCATAGGCATATCAAAACCACACTTAATCCTATCGCCAATGGAAGAACAATGAGCTTTTATGATATAGCTCTGCTCAATACTTGCCCTTATGACATGAAACATGGAAGCTATGGGGCTTCAGAAAAATTTGATGGTGAAGAAGCTGGAAGTGGCTGGCGATCAGAAAGAACAGCATCTAAGACTGTAAAAAAGTTTTTCATTAAGCAACCATCCATGTGAGATGTTTCCTAAGCCAGCATGCAAGGGGCATACCAACGTGTGTAATCCCGTTATTGTAAGTGATACAACCCAAATCTGAAGGAGGAAATGGTTCAGAGCTGAAAGTGTGAGCCCCTGGTTTGCAGAAGCCGACGATGCCAGGGGAAAGCCAAAAGACATTTGCAGTATCTCTACCTGGACTAACCTCCGGTGCCTTCCTACTGACTATAATTGAGGGATGGAGAATGGCCTGGTTATCAGACAGAGAGCATTGTAGATATGATTAAAGTAAATTAAAATGAAAATTCAGACTAAGATGTTTAAAACCTCATCATGTGATCTCCCTTTGGAAGCACTTTCAGCTTGATATGGTTTTTAATATTTCCTGGTTTTTTTTTTCCAAACTGTGCTTTATTCTCTGTTGTATTTTGTCATTATTGGTAGTCTTCTTGACACTCCGTTATGTATGGTTCTATGTTTTGGCATATGAAACCCACGATGGTGAGTCCATAGAGACGTTAACTAGATGGAAGTTTCCTGAGATATACAGTAGGGAGGTTGAGTGTAATAGGGAGCTAATATGAAGGAGCCCAATAAGGGAGGAAACGTTTTGACACTGAATATAGTAGCAATTGTACAACCCTTCTTGATATGATTGAATATAATGAGGTCTGGATTATGTTCTAGTAAAATGATTTGGGGAAAAAACGTGTTAAAAAGCAAGGATGTCACTTTAAGGACTCAGAACCACGTGATCAGGTCTGAGGACTACGAGCCACATGACCACGTCATGGTACTTTCTATTGACTCCTGTGTATGTAAAAGCTGACGATGAATAGGGAAGATCGAAGTGAAATTATTCGTTTGAATTACAATGTTGATGAAGGATACTGAATACACTTGGGACTACAAGAAGACCAGCCAAGGAGGAAACTAGACTGTCTCTTAGAAGTAGGAATGGAATGATTTTGTCTGACATACTAGAGGTGTGTTATCAGGTGGGACCAGTCCCCAGAGAGGTCATCATGGTTGGTAAAGTGAGAGTGAAAAAGAGAAAAACTGACACCGTTGCTGTAACAATGGCTTCCAACCGTGGTTGATGGTGCATGGCTGGGCAATGGTTTGCGTTGTTGTGCATAGCTTTGCTCTGGGCCAGCGCTGATATGAACATACCTCACAACAGAGACATGGTGTGTGCTACTTGAGTCACAATCTTTCCGAATAATTTCAAAGTAAGAAATGTTTATCGCACACATACATGCAAGTGTCAATGGAAATACAGCCTATGGGCTTTTGCGTTCCTTTAGTGCAAGAGATCCCAGATATTATTATGCCCTCCTGAAAATAGAGTCGATGAAAGTAGCCTAGGGAATCAATCCTAATTGCTTCCACACCATTCACAGTGCTGTTTCACTTGCAACACAGTAGCAGTCTGGGCTTTCCATAAATATTTGGCAGCCTGCCCTACCACAGCTACCTAGCAGGTTCTTTGTCTTTCTTTGCACAGTAATTTCTACTCTCCCATATAGCAGAACGTTTTGGAGCCCTATGGACTAAAGCAAACATATTTTTTATGTGCAATGTCTGCAAGTTTCAAAAATAATGAATTTGTTCCGCTGTTCATTACTCATTAAGTCTGAATAAGCCTAAGAAGCCAGCTAACACAAATAATTGCCGCTGTAGGTGTCAAGATAATGATGTATCAGTAATATAAACTATCCATAATGGACATAGAGGTTTTTAATAAGCAAAGTACTTAATATCAACAAGACAGATTTTATATGGATTTACAGAACTGCTATATGAAAACACTGCAGGTAAAAATGTTGTACTGCTGCCTAATTTATCCTGGTAGAAGATTTTTTATGCCCCTCCTGAATTTTAAATATGGAAGAAAACTTTGACTCTTTCTGAGACCCAGAATGATTAATTCTGTATTTTGATGGTTTGAATAGACTTTATTTGGAGAGAAGCTCAACATATCTTGCCATGTAACACCTGGCTATGCTCAAATAAGGTCTAAATATAAGCAGTAACCTGACCCTTACTTATTCTTACACAGTTTCAAAGAATAATATTTGAAGTGTTATTTTCTTTTTAAAAATCTGCAGAAAAATTGTTTTCTATTATGATTATAAATTAATTAGTCGTATTCAAGGTGATAAGGGTTATAGGAGAAAGGCTGCAACTATTTAGAGAAAGGGATAAATAAGAGTTTCTTTCCAAATTCATCTTATTCATGAGTTGTGAGAGCGCTTGTCATTATTGCAATTGCAGAGATGTCAAGGGAGATTTGATCTTGAACCTGTTGGTCAGGTGGGCAGATAATAGTTGTGGAAAATCAGTTTTGGAAGAAATAAAGATATTTGGTTGATAGTTTAAAAAATTGTAGGTTAAAATTAAAGAGAGGCAGCATGCACTAGGAAAAGGCCCTCCGTATTAGCAATGCTAAGGGAGAGGGACAGTACACCAGAGCAAGAAAAGACTAGTGAGAGCCCTGCTGTGGGCCTCGGGGCCTTCAACAAAGAAGGTAAAGAAGTAATGGGGCTGATTTCTATTTCAGAGTTCAGAGTGCTGCCTGGTAAACTGAGGATTGCAAATCACAAACTCATGGATCAAACCCATCAGCCAATCCTCAGGAGATAGATGAAGCTACCTGTAGCCATAAACAGGTGGTTCTCAACTTATGGGTGGCGACTCCTTTGGAGGTCAAAGGACGTTTCACAAGGGTCACCTAAGACAATAGGAAAAGACACCACCCCTCTATCTGTCTCCAGGCAGGACTGCCCACATGCAGATATGCCCACAGACGAGCACCAGCTTGAAGCCTGTTACCCATGCTACACCATGTTTCAAGATAAAATTTCATCTATTTGTCATTAGAAACAAATATTTGACAATATATAATTACATATTGTTTCTGTGATGAATCACTATGCTTTAATTATGTTCAATTTTTAACAATGAAAATACATCCTCCATTCTTCTTCATATAAATTAGGTATTCGGATTATTTGCTCAGCATACAGATTGAATAAGTATGTTAAGAGGATACAACCCTGATGCACACCTTTCCTGAATCTAAACTGTGCAGTATTTCCTTGTTTTGTCTGCAAAACTGCCTCTGATCCTGGAACAAGTTTCAAATCAGCACAACCAAATGTTTTGGAATTCCCATTCTCCTCGCTTCTGTGCATAGTTTCTAATAATCCACGCAGTCAAATGGCTTTGCATAGTCGATAATGCACAAGTAAACGTATTTCTGATGTTCTCTGCCTTCAGCAACGGTGCATGTGCTGTCAGCAAAGCTACCTCTTGTTCTTCATCCTCTTCTGTGTCGTTAAATCTCTGTCAGCTCCCTGTCAATGTACTGCAGCAATCTTTGTTGGATGATCGTCAGAAAAATTTTATTTACATGTGATATAAATAAGACCATTCTATAATTTGAAAATTATGTTGAATCCTATTTTCAGTCTTGTGTGTATGTTTAAGTTTGAATAATTCTATATCTCAATTGATTTCTGATTTCTCCTGAAAAATCTGAGCTTGGTCTTATCATTTCCATTTTGTAAATACTTTATTTTCCTCAAACTTCTCCAAAAAATCTGGTCTTTTGTTTTAAAAAGTTTGATTTTGGTATGTTGACATAATTTGGGGAGGAACCCTGGTGCTTATGTGTTAGGCTGCTACTTGCAAGGCCAGCAGTTCAAACCACCAGATGCTCTGTAGCAGAAATATGTTACTTTCTACTCCCACCTATAAAGAGTTAGAGTCTCAGAAGCTCACAGGTTCAAATCTACCCTGTGCTATAGGGTCACTGTGAGTCAGCAAGGACTTGATAGCCATGAGTTTCATTTTGAATTCCATTTGGGGGTTTCTATAGTTTTTGAATACATATCCTCTTTTCTTTTATGATGTTAGGAAAACTTTCATCCAACACCTCTTGGATAATTTTCTCTCTGTTTTTTGTACTTCTTTCTTTATCTAGAATTCTGATCCACATAATTATTAGAAATTCTTTGGCTGTTATTCTGTTTTATATTGTTCCTCCAGCAGATTAAGATAGAGACACCTGTCTTCACACTCACTAATTTGGTCTTTGGTTAATTCAATTTTATTCCTTTGCTCTTGAAGTACATTATTTATTTCTGGAATCTTGGTATTTACAGTCTGTGTTTTTATTTACCAATTTGGTTTGCTTTCTATGGTATGTTAGGCCAGATTGACTAGAGTAACAAATTCAGTGACACTCATATATATGTAAAAAAGAGATTTATATCCAGAAACTTTATGTATTAGGAAAGCATTCCAGCCGAGTCCAACTGAAGTCCCTAATTCCAATACTAGTCCATAAGGCCCTCTTCAGACTCACGCAGCTAATTTCAATGATGCAGAACACAGACGGATAACAGGCCGGTGGGTGAGACGTCACGTGCATCCAATCACAGGGCACCGGCAGGTTTCAGAGTGGCTCAGGGTCATGAAAATGATAGCAGAGAGAGAGAGTGGCCAGCCTCCAGGGAGCCATTGATTTCAGTCCCACTTCCAAAGGTCATCAGATGACCTGATTGACATGCTGAACTCTACCCATATCTTCTTACAGGTGCCATGTTGGCATAAAAAATTAATTATCACATATGGATTCTAATTTTTTATTAATTTTGTAAGTTCTTGTAGTGATTTATGGAATTTTAAAAAATCATGTGGTTTTCTTTCTCTTTTCTGAAGCATTTGATATTTCACTCAATCTATTGTACACGTCTAAATGTTACCCTCTAGAATTCCTTATCAATTAGTTCCAATGCATTTTCTTGCTAGTAATGATCTTCTGGATCTATATCTTAGTCAATTACTTGAGTTCATTTATTTATTTTTATTGTGAACTGAAAATTTCTATTGTCTCCTTGACATTTTTGTATTTGTATTTAAATGGTGATTGCATACTTGTGAGACCATGGCTACTCAGCCCTGTCTCTTGGTGGCTCCAATATGAATTCACTCTTTGTTTGCTGTTCACATGAAACACTGGAGGTCACGTTTTCTAGTGTTTCCTGCTATGAATGGCCAGTTGATACGGGGATAAGCATCAGCCACTGCCCACTAAGTGCAGCTGCAGTAAATACAAGCTTGGTGGGGCCATGCAGACATAGCTGTTGTCTCCATTTGGATGGGACAAGAAAAAATAAAACAAAATAACAACTAGTAAAAAAGAAAATATTTTAAAACAATTATAACAAAGTAACAGGGGAATGCAGGCAAAAAATAGCAAAGAAAAAAATTTCTTAACCAAAAACAAATATGAGTAAACACAAGAAAAAACAAGGCTATGGAAATAGAAAAGTGGAAAGAATGCAGTAAGATGTACCAGAAAAATGAGGAAAAACATAGAGACTAATAAGGAAAGATTACAGCGAGGGAGAGAAAAGAGTAAAGAACAGGGTAGATTAAGAGGAAAAGAGAAGCAGAAGAAGAAAGAGGAAACAGGAAGTCACAGAAAAATGTATAAGCAACAAGGGGAGAGAAATAAAAGCAAACCAGGCAAGGACTATACCCGGCAAGGCCAGGATCAAGAGAGGAGAAAGCTGGGGAGGTCTGGGCACCCTTTATGCTTTGGTAGCTTTTACCAATCAAGCAACTTGTGGGATAGAGATGGGGAAATGGGTGAGTGAGTGGACTGCCCAGTCTTAGATGTAGTTTCTTCTGGTCTAGTTGTCATCTGGGTTCAAGGGCCTAATCTGGAATTAGTTCGTGTATTCTCAGAGAGTGCCTGTTCCCTGGAAGGGATTAATCGGCATCCAGGGTGAAGTGGGTCAAGGCTAGTATATATGGAAGAGATTCTAGGTCACTCAGAGTGACCAGGCATACTCTGCTTGTCTGGTACTGCACTTTCTGCTGTTAAGATAAGGCAAAATTCCAGTGCCTACAGTCATGAGGGTGCGGATGAAGGCTGGTGCTTCAAAAGCCTGGTCAATAAGGATGACTCTGACCTCACACAGAGCAGAAGTTTCACAGGGGCCTTGTATCTGATCTAGGTAATGGCTAAGATGGGGGGTTGGCTGCTCCATCATTCTCCGCGAGGGTGGGGAGTACAAGAGATGTTCCCATCTTTTGGTCATCAGCCACTCGTGTGGGTGCTTGTGATGAACTTATGTAAGCTGAGCTGATTATGACCATGCTGATTCAGGACAACAGACCATTATTCATTTGTGTCCCCTAGATGCATTTGTTCAATTTCTTCTAGTTGGTGTTCAATCCACCTCTCTCTATTTCTCTTTGAGTTTCAGGTTTCCAAGATTATTATCTGTATCTGTTTCTGGTGATCTCTAATGCCTCTGGGACAGAGGGCCTGTGTAGCATGTCTGTCTAGCCTACTACTATGCTGAAGTGCTTTTTTTTAAGGCTTTAACACTTTATTTAAATTTTTAAATAATTGTAGATTGACAGGAAGTTACAAAAACATCACACAGATGTCAAATTGGCTCTTCATGCAGCTTCCCCTAAATGATTTCATTTTGCATTATTATACTATGCTCTCAATCTATATCTTATACTCAATCTTTGTATATAACTCTATGATATTTTAATACATATGCATATTTATGTAACCATACACTGTTATATTAATACAAGCATCTTCTATCACCATAAATATCTCCCTCGTGTTATTTTAGAATTTCAATCATATACCTACCTACCTATGTTTCCTTAGTCCTTAAACCTTGGTAACCATTAATCTGCTTTCCATCTCTAATTTTACAATTTTAAAAGTGTAATATAATTTGAAGCATAACACATGATTCATTTCTGGAAACATATCGTTCCTAGGAATGGCCTCCCTCCCGATGCAGCACAGTTCTTTTAACACCTTTCAAAGATTTTGTATGGATCAAAATTTTATGACATCTTTGTTGAGTAGTATGGTGTGATATACCACAGCTTTTTTGTAACCATTCAACAATTGATTAGACACTAGAGAATTACAGAGTGAATTATAAAATAGGTCCTGTCATTGTGCTATTAAAAAGCAATACACATTAGATACAAAGAACAAAGTAGACTAACAACCAAAGGATGGAAGGGAAAAAAGCCATTGATAAGCATCTATTGCCTTTATTTTTGTCCTCTAGTAAAGTGAATTGTCATCCTTGTTCCTTTTAAGAGCTGTCCAGTCTGTTCTCATTCATAGCTAGTCTGTGTATGACAGAACGCTGCCTGAGCTTCCTTAATTTTCCTAACGGTTGCTATGGTTGAGCTCCTTGTTTCATCCACCAAACAAGGCAGTCCATCTTGTTGAAGTCAATCCATCTTTTGTGCTGCACTTCTATCTTTCCAATCCTTATGTTCTTTGCCAGGGACGAGCTCCTTCTGAGGGTAAGTCCAAAGTATGTGAGTCCAAATAGTCCTGATATCATAGGTTATAAGGAATAGTCTGGCCAAGCTTCCTTAAAGAAAATGTATTTGTTCTTCTGACAGTAGCTGGCACTCTCAATATTCAAAGTTATGTAATCTTCCTCAGTGTTCTTTATTCAATGTCCAACTTCTACATGTATGTGAGGCAGTTGAAAGGACCATGGTGTGGCTTGGGTTAAGCCTTAGTCTTCCAAGTGAATCCTTGACCTTGAACTCCTTAAAGTAGTCTTATGCAGAAGGTTTACCTAATTCAATGTCTTTAGATTTTTTTACTTCCATGAACATTAATTGTGAATCCAAGCAGTATGAAATCTGTGACAACTTCATTCTATTCTCTATTTATCATGCCATTGCCTATTGGTCCAATTGTGATTTTCTCTTTTTCCACATTGAGTTGCAATCCGTACTGGACACTGCCTTCCTTGATTTTCACCAGTAAGTGTTTCGAGGTCTTTTCATTGCCTACAAGTGTGCTAGCTGTATATTGAAAGTTGTTAATAAGCATTCCTTGGATCCTGATTGTGTGTTCTTCTTCACATAGCCCTCCTTCTCAAATAATTTGCTCAGTATAGATTGAATAGGAATGCAAAAATAATTTGTGATAGGGTTCTCTAGAGAAACAAATACAGAATGCTAGTAATTTTTAAAATATTTATACAGATAGATATATAACACAAGAAATAAACAGTTAATTAAATTATAAAGCAGAACAAATGGCTCAGTGCAACTCACTCCCGTGAGACAGTTGTGAGACACTGGCAGTCCTTCAAGTCTTGAGGGCCACTGGGTAGTCTTCTGTAGGGCAATTCAGGCTATCAGGGCACAGACAGCAAACAGCAAGGCAGGTCACCAACAGTCAGTCAGATGACAGGATCCGACAGTCCCCAGCTCAAGAGATGTAAATTCAAATGGTGTGGCGAAGCAGGTCTTAAAGGAACCTCAAATTACAGCAACACAGTCCATGGGTTAGGTGTCCCACAGGTAGTGTAGCTTGCAAATTAAGACACAGAACAAGCAAGGCAGCCGCACACTGGTCCGATAATCAAAGAGCAAGAGACAAGAAAGGCGAGGCTCACTGAGCCATTTATCTCTCTGCCCTTCCATTAATCCCACATATGTTCATTGGCCATGTTGGCAAAATAAACATTAACTCATAATCCAACACTGAAATACAGTTATTAATTCATTCAGCAAATGATGGTCTCAAAACTGTATTCCAGCCAAGTCATGGTAGGCCCTCCTTTTAGTAGGCAGCCCTTCCTTTACACATATTTTGAGACCCTTCAGAACTGAGAGATTTAACTTCAAGGACGATGTCTGACAATGTTCAGCTATGATTCATAGTGTTCTCAGTTCTTATTTACTCAGAAGTGGACAACCCACTCGTTCTCTGGAGCCTGTCTTGAGATTGGATGCTCCACTTAAACCTTTTCCCCTCGGGTGACCCTGCTGGCATTCGAATAACATCATCACAGCATCACATGAGCCACCACAATGTGAGAGATTATGGATACTTTCTGCTCGTGATATGAAATATTTTAATCATTTCTGTCAGATTCGATTTGTTGAAGTATCATTTCAGGCCTTTAATGGTTGTTTATATTTTACTGCTTAGGGTTCATTTTAAGATACATATTCCAGGTCTGTAGGTGTTTGTCTCTTATCAGATATGTGGTTTGCAACTACTGTTCGCCCAGTCTTTAGAACGAGTTTCACATTATTAGAGGTCTGTACAGAGCTAAAGCTGTTAAGTTTGAAAATGTTGTTGTCCTTGTTGTGTTTATTGAGTGAAATGTAGTCAATCCCAACCCATAGAGACCCCATGTACAACAAAACAAACATTGATCTGTTCTCAGCCATCCTCACAATTGTTCTGACGTTTATGCCCATTGGTGCAGCCACGGTTTCAATCTATCTCCTTGAGGGCCTGTCTCTCTTTCACCGCCCCTCTACTTCACCTACCATGATGCCTTCCCCAGGGACTGGTCTCTCCCGAAAATCGAACAAGTAGGTAAGATGCAGCTTCATCATCCTTGCCTCTAAGGAACACTCTGGCCTTACTTCTTGCAACACAGATTTGTTTGAATTTCTAGACATCAATGGTACTTTCAGTAATCTCCTCCTGTGCCACAGTTCAAAAGGATTGATTATTCTTTGATTTTTGTTATCCAATGCCCAACTTTCACATGCTTCCAAAGCAATTGAAAATATCATAGATTTGGTCAGGCGCACTTTAGTCCTCAAAGTAATATCGTAGCTCTCCAATGCTCGAGGACTATGTCTTTTCCTCACTCTACTGCTGCTGCCATGAGAATTGATTGTGGATCCCAGCAAGACAAAATCCTTGACAACTTCAACCCTTTCTCCATTTATCATGATGTTGCCTCCTGGTCCAGTTGTCAGGCTTTGGGTCTTCTTTACATTGCGTGTAATCCATACTGAAGGCTGCAATCCTTGACATTCATCATTAAGTGCGTCAAGCCCTCCTCACGTTCAGCAAGCCAGATTGTGTGATTTGCATTGTGCAGCCTGTTAAGAAGCCTTCCTCTACTCCTGATGCCACCTTCTGCTTCACACAAGTCAACTTCTTGGTATCTTTGCTCAGCTCACAGATTAAATAAGCATAGTGGGAAGATACAACCTGACACCAATCGTTCCTTATTTAAAGCATGCAGTCTATCCTCGTTTTGTTCCCACAACTGCCTCATGATCCATGTACAAGTTCCACATGAACACATGAAATGTCCTAGAATCCCATTCTTTCAAGCCTTTCCTTAGTTTTTTATGACTCACACAGTCAAATACCTTGAAATAATAAAATACAAGTAAACTTTTCTCTAGTATTCTCTGTTGTCAGTCAAAATCCATATAACATTAACAATAATCTCCCTCATTTCACATCCTCTTCTGAATCTGTCCTGAACCCAAACCTCTGGCAGCTGCCTGTCAAAGTACTGCTGCAAACATTGTTGGATGGTCTTCAGTACAATTTTACTTTCACATGGTATTAATTATATTGTTACGTCATTTGAGAATTCTGTTGGGTCCTCTTTCTTTGGAATGAGTACAAATATGTATCTCTTCCAGTCAGTTGACCCAGCGGCTTCCCAAATTTCTTAGTACATAAGACTAAAGAATTTCTGATTTATTACCTTGTGGAAGCATTTTAATTGCGATTCCATCAATTCCTGGAGCCGTATTTTTGGCTAATGCTTTAAGTACGGCTTTGACTTTTTACTTCAGTACCATTGGATGTTGTTCTTTCTACTTCTTGAGCTGGGTAAATGTCAACTGATGCTTCCTGGTGCGATGCCTTTCTGTATTCTTTCCATTTTATTTGGATACGTCCTGCATCATACGTCCTGCCCATAAAATCTTTCAATATTGCAATTTGAGTCTTGAATTTCGTTTTGCTTTTTTGTTCTTGTAGTTTAAGACATGCTAAGTGTATTCTTCCTTTTCAGTTTCTGACTCTAGATTTTTGCCCATCTTGTTATAATATTTGACTTTGCCTTCTTTAGCTGCCATTTAAAATGTTCTCTAGTTCTTTGACTTCATATCTTCCTTTTGCCTTAACCATTCTTTGATTAAGAGCAAATTTCAGAGTCTCTCCTGACATCCTTTGATCTTTTCTTTCTTTTCTGTCTTTTAAATGACCTCTTGCTTTCTTCATGAACGATGTTCTTGATGTGCTCTCACAGCGCATCAAGTCTTCTGTCCTTAGTGTTCAGTGCAGCAAACCCATTCTTGACATGGTTTCAAAATTCGATTTTGGCTCTCGAAGACTTGTTTTTGTTTTTTCAGCTTCATCCTGAACTGACATATGAGCAATTGATGGTTTGTTGCATAGCCAATCCCGGACCTGATTTGGGTGCTGGTATTGAGATCCTCTGTTGGCTCTTCTAACAGATGTAGTCCATTTGATTTCTGTGTATTACAACTAGAGAAATCCAGATCTATAGTTGCCATGTGTGTTTTTGAAAAAAATGTATTTGTTAAGAAGATATTGTTGGTATTGTGTAATTCTGTTATGCAAGATCCAGCTTTGTTTTTATCACCAAGATCATGTTTTCTAAATACTGCTCCTTCTTCTTTGCTTACAACTTTTGTGTTTCAATTGCCAGTAATTATCATTGCATCTTGATTGCATGTTCGATCAATTTCTGACTGAAGACATTGGTATAGTTCTTCAATTTCTGGATGACTAGCTTCAGTGGTTGACTGGATTTCCTTGTGTACAAATATATAGCATACTGTCATAGATAGCATTGTATGTCAAGATAAACCTTGAAATGCCATTTTTGGCAATGAATGCAGCACCATGCCTCCTGAATCTGTCGTTCTTGGCATAGTAAGCCATGTGATTTGATGATTCAAAGTGGCAAATACAAGTCCGTTTTATCTTGCTAACATCTAGGATATCAATCTTTTATGTATTTCATTTTTAATCATCTCCAATTTCTCTAGATTCATACTTCATATACTTAAACTTTTTATTATTTATTGGTATTTGTAGCTTTTTCTTCTCCTTTTGAGTCGTGTCTCATAAGCCAATGATGCTCTCAAAGGTCAAAGGCTTTACTCCACAGGCTTTACATGAACCTTGTCATTATGGTCATCTCTACTTTGAGAAGACAACTCCTCCACAGTCACAGTTTGAGTGCTTTCAGAGCTAAGGGGCTCATCTTCTGACATTATTCACAAGGTTCCAATGCTCTCCATGAGGTTTTTAGTGGCTAATTCCTTATAAATGGACAGTCTAGTTCTTCTTTACTATCTGTTCTTAGTCTGTAAGCTTGCTGAAAGCTATTCACTTTGATTAACCCTCGTGGCATTTGAAATAACCGTGACATAATTTCCAGTATCACCACAACACCACAGTATGAAGCAATCACAGATAAATGGTGGTTGAGCAATTTAGATCCAACAGTTTTCTGTAAAGCGTTATTAAAGTTTATTGTGCTTAAAATGTATTGTTATTGAAATTATATTTTGATCAATAATTTATTTTATTTTATTTGTGTATAAGCTGTGACATTTCAGCCAAGTCTTATTCATGCTCCCATCAATCCTATACATCCCATTGCTCTTGTATTACTGGTTAAAAAGGACATTCTTCAAAATAAATTATTTTGGAAACATTGTAAAGAAATTAATGACTATGTCTATATGAGTCTATTCTAAGTTCTCTAGTCTCTTCTATTAATCTATGTCAATCCCTCCAGTGAAACAGTATGCCTGGTTACTTGGGTTATATAATAGTACTTAAATATGGCAAATTAAGTTTAGTTTATTCTTTTTGACATTATTTTGGTTATTCCTGTTCATTTGTTTTTTTCATATACAAATTAGAACACTTTTGCTTATTTCTATGTATAAAAGAACTTTTGTTTGTCATTTTGATAGAAATGGTATTAAACCTACATATCAACTTGACAAGCATTATTATCTCTAAGTTAACATTTCCAACTCATGAGCATGCTATATCTTGCCATTTGTTACACATTATATTTCTTATTATACTTACATTTTTTCTTGTACATTATGACATTCATAAGACAAGATTACAGATTTTACTTCCACCATTAAATATAATATGTACAAATTAAAAGAATTAAATCTATTGTATTAACCCACTATTTTTGTTCTTATTTTCTTTTTTCCTTCCTTGCATTCCAAAGTTCATTCCTTTAACGTCTCTTTCTACTTATAAACTGTTCTTTATTCTTTAAAGATAAGTAGTCTGACAACAAATTATCTGAGGTTTTCTTCATATAAATTGTCTTAATCTCCTCTTCTTTCCTCAACAAAAGGTTCACCCTCACTCTGCGTTAACTTTCCTTTTCCTTCAGCAATTGGCAAGTATGAGTGATTTCCTCCTGACCTTCAACTTTCTATTTCTATTGAAAAATCAATGTCATTCAAGCCGTTTTGTACTGTATGTGAAGCACTGCATTTTAATACTAGTTTTTGTATTTTTTCTTTGTTAGAAATAGGTTTATTATTTGTCTTTGTGACGATTTTTAATCATATCCAATGGACTATTTCTCACTTTTTTTGAATGAGTAATTTTTTATGAAATCTAGGACCTTTTTTAGCTACAATTTCTCTAAAAGACTTTTAATCCATAAAAAAAATAGTTTTGAAGCCCTCAGAAGCAGTACGGCTCTGTCCTATGTGGCCACTATGCGTCAGAATCAACTCGGTGGGAGTGGGCTGGGTTGTGACCATGACGACTGATTGGTGGTGAAATCCTGATTCTACAGCGGAACTCCTCTGCTAGGAGCAAACCAAGGACATGAAAGTTACTACAAAGTGAGGACACAGATTCAGCATCCCTACATTTTCCGGTGATGGCAGGGCGTTAGATACTATTCAGCAGGAATACAAGTCCCCTATCCCCACTCAAGCTTCTCTGATATCACTTGAAATGAGTCTGGGGTACCTCAGTAGAGTTTGGGGTACCTCAGTAGAGTTTGGGGTACCTCAGTAGAGTTTGGCAAAGGTGAAGTACAACTTTCCACTCAGTCTTGCTGGTAGAGTTTTGTTTTGTTTTTTTCTTTGGGCATGGGGCTGGAAGAGTGGATATTGTCTAATATTAATTAGCATTCTAGAAGGCAAATGGAATGTAGAGCAGATCATTAACTAAACTCTAAGACCTTAACCACGTAGAGTATATATGCATATAATCACAACTAAGTGTAAAATATTCAGAGCAGTTGGAGGAAAATGCCTAAAACAGGAGAAAATAAACATAATGCTTTTAAATAAAAACATTAGTATTACAACTATCTTTCTTATTAGATACAATGAAAGTCAGAAGGCGGTGTGACTTTTTTTAAGTGTTTAAAGATAATCATGCTCGATTTCTATAACCACTATCTCCTTTAAAATTGAGGGTGCTATGAAACATTTTAAAGCAAATATAAAACTACAAAATATCAGAACAAAAATATAAAATACATTTCTTTTCAAAGAAAGAAATTCCAGCTATAGATCTGGTATTAGATCCATTGTAATGATAAATATTTGAATAAGTGGAAACATATTTCTAATCTATTTAATATTATTGATTTCTTAAAGCAAAAAAAGATAATACTATGTGATGGGGTTAATAACATATGTGTGATAACATAAAGATGGTGGTAAGAAGCTAATGGAAATAATTAGCTTCAAATATTATAAATGATAATAAGAGAAATGATATAATAATGTTGAATATGGGGTGTTGTAATCCTTGGAACAACTTCAAAAAATGTAATTCAAAGACATTCAGCTGAAAATACAACAGAGAGAAAAATGTGGAGTACTAAAAATTACCTGATGATCAAAAACAATAAGGATAAACAAGAAAAAATTCAAATGTAAATATTCATTGAAATGTCTCAGATTTTGCCTAAGTAATAATAATCTCTTCGAGTAGCATCTATAAAATAAGTGGTTCTTACCTTTCATTTATGTTTTCAAATATACAGTAAAAGAAAAGAACAAACTAACCACAACCATCACCTAACAGAACTGAGAGTATTACACTTTGAAGAACAATGCCCTAGGGATTAATTTACAGTAATAATATCTCAGTCAATGTTTCTCATTTAGTGTCAAGCTAGAGATACTATGTCTTTAAGGTAAAGTTAAGTATATACAGTGAACCCTCGTTTATCGCGGTTAATCGGTTCTAGACCCTACCGCGATAAATGAAATTCCGCGAAGTAGGATTCCTTATTTGTAAATCAAATATTTTCATAGTTAGAGCATAGAGGACATGAAAAAACACCCTTTAGTCACCATTACACTCGTATTACCCAATTTATTAAACGAAAAAGGGAAAATACAGTAAAACATTTTGGACGTTACAATTATCATTTATTATTTATTATATTATTTATGGCATCTAGTTTACAGTATTACATATTTCACATACAGTATTATTATACATAGTTCTTACAAATACTGTAATCAATAGCCTATGAAATGACTTAAGGGATGTACTCTACAGGTGGGTCGCCGTCTTTTTCCTCTGAAGGAGCGGGTGTAGGCAGTGGGTGCTGTTACGCAAAAACCGCGATAGAGTGAAGCTGTGGAAGTCGAAGCGCGAAGTGGCGAGGGTTCACTGTATGTTCATTACACCTGAAATACATTGTTAAAATGGAGATTAATATATCTAATGGTCTTTGAAATGTATTTCTAAACTAAAAATTACATTTATTTTTGAGACAGTGTCTTTTGTTTCTTTATCCATGATTTCTATGAGTTACATACTTGTGACCGTGAAATGTATAAGTATTTTAAAAATTAATAGATAGAGATGACATAATATTAGATTTAGTAACTCTAATATACTCCCTCACCTTTCCAGATCAAAGTAGAGCAAATATGGAGCTGAATGCATTTCAGTAACGTTTTCCAGTACAAAATTCAATTCCCCAGTGAGTGCCACAGATGAAGCCTCATGGCGCAGGCTTAGAAAAAATGTTTCCAGAGCAATGCATTGGATTTTATTATTTTCACTACAGTACAAAAGCTTCCTAGTGAGAAAATGTGAAGTTAATAAATCCTGTTTTCAATACATCCTGTAAATTTTTAATTCTCTGTGTTTTTTGCCAACTTTCTAAGTGAGAAATAAATGACTGCCCAGGCAAAGAGAAAGCACACATCAGAAAGATTGTAAGCCCAGGCACAGAGTGAGAAAATTAGACTATCGGTATCACACACATGCGCGCGCACACACACACACACATAATGCACGTGATACCTTTCCCAAATTAATTTTTCCCCATCCCCCCAAAATTAATGTTAAAGTCTTTGGTTTCTGTTGCCTTTTATTGTTCTTAGCTATCAACATTTCATCTTCTCACATACCAACAAAGCCTATTCACTTCCCTTTCTTTCAATTCTGTTACGAATTTCTGGGCATGTTTGAGCTTAGGAATGTTAATAGGTCCATGGTAACATGTGAAATATTGTTGACAGTCTTGGATATTTTATTACACGCACATTTTCTCATCTCTGCATATTAAAACAATAACAACACAAAAACAAATGAGAGGCTATTTTTTCCCTACACCTTTCTTTGCTCAGTAAAATTCTTCAAAATTCCTAGAACAGGGATTGTTCCTCGCTGTCTACCATCTACCAATGGTTTATTACAGATAGATGAGGGATATGTTTCTAAAATCTGTGGGTTTGGTGTTTGAGGGAATGAAAAGAGGGCCACACATGACCTCCTTTGATTACATAAGGACAATTCAATTCACACTAACCCAAGGCCAAGTGCCACACAGAGGTCAGACACACTTCCACTCCCCATCCTTCTTTGACTCTATTCTGATACCAACCATTCCTCCCATATCAGCTTCTCTAGTTCTCTGCCAGTTTGATAATGCCACAATGGCCGCTCAGAACTCAGAGGCAATGCTCAAAATTATAGGGGTTACTAGGACAGTTAACAGATAACCACAAACCAAGATTATAGGACATTAAGTACTGCATATCACATTGGTCCTTCACCTTCCGACTACATGGTCCCTTGGGCTTGGCCTTGTTTTGTGGATAAGGAAGCTCACTGACTGCTCTAATGCATAGTCTCTGGTTGTAGTGCTGCGGCTCCTCTTTTCTGGTGTCTCTACATGCAGACATGAATCTGGAACATGCGCCTTTGCTTGCTGTCCTGTCTTGAGAGTCTGGGAAACTTTCTGTTACCGAGATGTCTGGTTCTTATACCCAGAAATCTCTTCTGTTGGTGTTCCTGGCACTATTGGATCATTTGAGTGACAGTCTACGCAGATAATCTGGAAAACTGCTCTATATGAAGAAGGCAACATAAGATGGAAGAAAGCTTATCAGAAATCTTCAATATGCAGATGGCACAATCTCACTTGCTGTAAGTGAGGAGGATTTAAAGAAATTGCTGATGAAGCACAGGGACTGCTGCCTTCAATTTGGATTGCAACTCAATGTGAATGAACACAGAGTCGTCACAATTGGACCAGTAAGTTGTGTTGTAGTTGTTGTTACGTGCTATCAAATTGGTTCTGGCACAGGGCGACCACAAGCAGAACAAAAAGAAACCCTGCCCAGTCTTGCTCCCTCCTCACAACGGTTCCTATGTTTGGGTTCATGGTGTAGTCATTGTGCCAAGTCATCTCATTGAAGTCTTTCCTCTTTTTGCTATCCCTCTGCTTTACCTAGCATGATATCCCTCTTCCAGGTCTATTTTCTTCTGGAAACATGTTCAAAATATGTAAGACAGAGTCTCTCCATCCTTGTCTCCAAGCAGCACACTGACCATACTTCTTCCAAGACAGATTTGTTTGTCCTTTTAGCATTCCACGATACTTTCAATGTTCTTCACCATCACAACAATCCCAATGCATTGATTCTCCTTCTGTCTTCTTTATTCAATGTCCACGTTTCACATGCATATGAATCAATTGAAAATACCATGGCTAGGTTCAGGTGCACCTTAGTCCTCAAAATAAATGTGTTAGTCTGGGTAGACTAGACAAGCAAATCCATGGACACACATATATGAATAAGAGTGATATTTAAAATTAATAGCAATTGAGCATTGAGAAAGCATCTCAACCCAGTCCAGACCAAGTCCATATATCCAATATTAGCCAACATGTCTGACAGCAATCTATAAAGTCCTCTTCAGACTCACAAAACACATGCAATGAGGTCAAATATAGAAGATCACAGGCCAGTAGGTGGCCAGTGGATAAAAAGTCTTTGGATCCAGTAGCATCGGAAACATTTCAGTGCTGGTAGGGGTCTCTGCATGGCTTCTCTAGCACCCAGGACTGCATCAGGGTGGGTCCATCTGTCTTGTCAGCTGCTTTGTCTCCCACGGTGTGAGCTGAGAGTCTCTCACCTCCAAGGTGGAAAATCGGGATTTCCCAGAATCCTTAGAGGAAGGCCATGCCCACACCGAGATCTCATTGGCCATATCCTGATTGACAGCCTAGACTCCACCCTTACACTCTTAATCCTCAAATTGACACTAGATTATGTAACTGCCACAGTAAACATCCCATGTTTGAATATTCTAAAATGGTCTTGTGCAGAAGATTTACTCCGTGCAAGCTGTTGCTTGAACTCTTGAATTTTACTTCCATTAGCACTGGTTGTATAACCAAGCAAGACAAAAATGCTTAACTACTAAAATATGTTCTTAGTGTATCATGATGTTACCTATTGGTCCAGTTGTGAGGTGTTGGATCTTCTTTATATTGACTTGTAACCCATAATAAAGGCTTTAATTCTTGATCTTCATCAGCAAGTATCTCAAGTAATCATCACTTTCAGATAGCAAGGCTGTGTCTTCTGCTTATCTCACACGGTTAATAAACCTTTCTCCAAACTGGATGTTGCATTCTTTTTCATGTAATCCAGCTTCTCTGATGATTTGCAAAGCATACAGATTGAGCTTCTCTGATGATTTGCAAAGCATACAGATTGAAATAGTATGGTGAGAATAATACTGCTGACTCTCCTCTTTCCTGTTATTAAATCTTACAGTATACTCTTGTTCTCTTCACAAAACTGCCTGTTGATCCATGTACAAGTTCCACATGAGTACAATAAAATATTGTGAAATCCCCATTATTCTCAAGACAATCCATAGTTTGTTATGAACCACACAGTCAAATGCCTAGGCTTAGTCAATAAAACATAGGCAAACATCTTTCTAGTATTTTCTACTTTCAACAAAGCTCCATCTGACACCAGCAATGATATCCCTTGTTCTATGCGCTCTTCTGAATCTGGCATGAACTTCTGTCAACATCCTCTCAATGTATTGCTGCAAACATTGTAGGATAATCTTCAGCAAGATTTTACTTATGTGATATTCATCATATTGGTCTATAATTTGAGCATTCTGTTGGGTAACCTTTCTTTGGAATGGGTACAGATATGGATCACATTCAGTCAGTTAGCCAAGAAGCTCTCTTCCAAACTTCCTGACATCAATGAATGAGTGCTTCTAGTATTTCTTCAACTTGTTGAAACATTTCAATTGATATCCCATTGGTCCCTGGAGCCTTGTTTTTGGTTATTGCTTTTAGTGCAGCTTAATTTCTTCGTTCAGTACCATTGGTTCTTACTTATCTACTGCCTCCTTAAATAGTGGAATGTCTACTAGTTCCTTATGGTACAGTAACTGTGCATTCTTTCTGTGTTAGTCTGGGTAGACTAGAGAAACACATTCATAAACACTCACATGTGTATAAGAAAGACCTTTCTATACAAGGGCAATTGGCTATTGAGTAAATAGCCCAGCCCAGTCCAGACCAAGTCCATGAGTCTGAAATTAGCCCATATGTCTGATACCAATTTATAAAGTCCTCTTCAGACTCACAAAACACATGCAATGATGCCAAATGAAGGAAGATCACAGGCCAGTGGCTAGGAGCCCTTGTGGATCCAGTGGCATTGTAAGCATCTCAGCACTGGCAGTGGTCTCCACTGGCAGTGGCTCCTCCAGTTCCCAGGGCACGGGGTCCATCAGCATAGTGTCCTGTGTCTTGTCAGTAGAGCGTCTCTCAAGGAGTGAACAGAGAGAGAGTCTGTCTTGCCTCCAAGGAGGAAATACAGGAATTGCCAGAATTCTCAGGAAAAGGCCATGCCCACACAGAGGGCTCAGAATAGACTCCACCCCTTCTCTCTTAATCTTCTCAAGTCCCAAATTGACACCAGATTATTTAACTACCACACTTCCCATCTTCATTTAATGATTCCTTCATCATTCAATATTGGATCCACATATTAATTCAAAATTGCAACTCAAGACTTGAATTTTTTATTCAGTTTTTCCAGTTTAAGATAAGCTAAGTGTGTCCTTCCTATTTTTGGTTTTCTAACTCTAAGTCTTTGCACATTTCTTTATAATATTTTACTTTGTCTTTTCAAATTGCCTTTTGAAAATTTCTATTTATATTTTTAGTCAATTTCCCTCAGCTACATATGATTAAGAGCACTTTTCAGGGTCTCTTCTGATGCTAACTTTGATCTTTTCATGATTTCCTATCTTTTCGATGATCTTTCGCTTTATTTGTGAACAATATTCTTGATGTCCTCCTATATCGCATCAGGTCTTCTCTCATCAGTGTTCAACGGACTGTTCTTGAGATGCTCTCAAAATTCAAATATGATATACTCAATGTTATATTTGGGCTCTAAAGGACTCACTTTAATTTTCTTCAACTTTATTCTGAAATTACAAATAAGCAAATGATGGTCTGTTCCACAGTCAGCTTCTAACCTGATTTTAACTGCTAATAAATTCACCATCACCTCTTCTGACTGACATACTCAACTTGATATGTGTGTGTGACATCTTGAGAAGGATTTATTTTCAAACTACTGTTTCTTCAAATACCAGCAAACCACCCAAAGTGACGTGTTTCAGCAAAGGTTCCATGCGAAGAACAGACTGCAAAGACGGAATCAGCTGCCTACTTTGGAGGAGGCAGCCCCGCAAACCTTATGGATATTTGTGAGAGAGTGACATAATTAATTAAAGGGTAACATGATTAGGAATAGTGCTTGAGGATGGTCCCCTGAAGTCAGGGGAACCAGTGTGTGTGTAACTGAGGGGGAGTTACTTTGTCAGTGTTGTCTACAGTGGTGAATAGATGGGGGAAAGCTTGTGGTAGTGAAGCCTTGGTGATCCACATTTCCTAATGGAGCACAAGTCAACTTAAAGAGAAAGAGCTACAAATATCTACTAATAATCAAGTGCTGGACTGTAAAAAGTATGAATCTTGGAAAATTGGAAGTTATCAAAGATGAAATGGAACATATAAAGATTGATATCCTAGTGAAACAGACAAGCTCACATCACCACATTTAACTAGTACAGCAACGCAGGACCACTCTGACGCCAACTAGCCTCAACACGGGGAAATCGTGGATAAGTGACACTACCTATCCAATTTACCCAAAAAGATGATAGGACGTTCCTTTAACATGTAAGTGAAAGCAAAATAAGATGCACATTTTTTCCCCTAAATTTTCTCTAAGGCTTTGGACCTCTATGTTTTTTTCTGCCCATCTTTCCTGACACCTAACTCACACTTCCACGTAAAGGATTTTTAAGAGAAAAATGAACAGATATGTAATTTGAAATGCTAAGCAGGGATTTTATCTGTTAGAATTGACTTTAATTGGTTTGTGTTCAGTAGATATGTTTTCACTCCAAAAGCACAATATCAGAAGTATGATCACTATGTGGCTACCACAAACTTGGTAAATGTTATTTTAGAACTGAAATCAATTAGGCACTCAAAAACAGAATGCACTTTAAATTAAAAAACTAAAAAGTGATGATCTAGTGGTAAGGAGCACTTGTTAGCTCGATGACTTATCCCTCTTCCAAAGTGTGGTTCGTTCAGTACTGTCTTCTGTGTGTGACCCAACCCCCTGTTCAAGGTCTGCTGAGCTTTGTAAATGTGATGTGATTCTCATCTGAGATTCACACATATTGCTTCACAGACAGGCAAATTAGGAACAATTATAAATATTTGCGTTATTATTCCAAAGAGTATGTGTCAGGAAACACAAATGCATTCACTAATGTAATATCTACTTAAAGGCACTAAGTTTTGATAGAGGTGCCTATCATTTCATAAGAATTTAATTGAAAAGGGAAAATATTCAGTAAGTTATCTGGGAAGATATGTTTCATTTATATGAAACTCTTATAAGATTTGTGGTTGGATTTAGATAAGCCTTACCTTTATATCAGAATAAGTCCCGAATCCAAAGATTATATGAGTCTGAGTCCAAATTGCAATATCTAATATAGGAGATCATAGGATTACTCATACTAGGTCATAACCCAGCCCAGCCTTTAGGTTTGGGATGGGATTTTCATAGGCAGCATGATGTCGTTATTATGCATTCTTCCCAAGACCTCGGAAAATTCAAGCACATTTCTGCTACTTGCAATTTTCCTAGTTCAATTGTTTCAATTAGAGAGCTATTAGAATCCAATACTCATTACCTAGTGTAACATCTGTCATTATAGACCAAGAGACTACTACTCATATATTTAGAACAAGTGGATACCATTTCAATAATAATGCTTAGAGAGCAGATAAGGAGAAATCAGGGGAATAATTTCAGTACTTCAGTTCAAGATGGAGATCATTAAAATATGAAGAACTTCAATTTGAACTTTATATACTAACTCAACATATGAATAATAAAGTTAAATATTGTCAGTAGTCATGTTATTTAATAATCAGTCCCTCAAACTAATTTAAATCAAGGATATGCCCTTTCAATAATATAGAAAACTATATTGCTACTGAATAATCACAATGAATGCCTGAAAATGGTCCAATTCAAAATTTAGGGTGAAAACCTAATGGCAAACTATTGACCTTTTGAGTCATAGGTTCGTGAAGAAAGAGGAAATGATCTGAAACTGGGTTGTGCTGCACAGCTGCACAGTAGTCGTGCCACTGTAAGAACCCTCTTTGTCTCATGATTGGGTCTGAGTCTCTGAATAGTGCCAGGACCTTTTAAATGTCAGAATTCTCTGGCTCTGAGCCACTTCTGTCTTTTCAGTAAGTAACATTGCAGTCATTTTGTGATAGAATGATACTTAGCATTTGAAATATTTCCTGAATTCTCCTTTAGATACATAAATGACGGTGGAATAGAGTGGTAAGAAAATACTGGTGAAGGGCTGGGTTAAAATGTTGAATTTCCTTTATCCTCAAAATAGAAATGAATGCCAAAACACATGCAGTCCATAACGCTACAAGAGAGTTTAAGTAAATATTTGATCTTTACAAGATGCCATAGGGAATGTAAATTCTTAAAGATGTACTTATTTTATATATGAGTATATATTTGTTCTATTTTGTTCCTGTAGTTAGAAAATGGCAATCAATAGCACTCAATGTGGTGCGTAAATTCAGGGTTTTGAGTTCTGAATGAATTTCTTGCCCCCTTTTCTGTCTCTCTTCCCAAACAAATCTAATTTATGAAGATAAGTGCAACCTTTATGGGATATTGACCTTGAGTTTTAGATCACACCTATATACCTTTTTACATCGAAGTTTTATAATACAGATAAATTTCTGCAATGAACTTGTTGAAGCTCCCTATTTCTATTATGGGACTAATCTGGCTTTCTGTCAAAACTCATTAAAATACTCCAAAGTGTCTTTAAGAATCTACAATATCTATTTTAGCATCTTTCCCTGAAGCATTTTCCCCAGAGATATACAATAAGAATGTATCATCCAGAACTTATGCAAATAAAAGTTTTTATTTGATATGGTTTTAATGTCTATTTTGAAAGCTAATGCTAAAATTTCTAAAACTAAAATCTTCAAAACTGGACTAATATATATCATTATATATATTGTAATTTAAAAGGATTTAATTTTGCTTGATCCACAATCAATGCTCATGAAAGTGTCCGAAGTCAAATGGCATATTGCATTTGGCAAATCTCATGCACAAGTCTTTTTTTAAGTGTTGAGAAGCAAGGAGGTAACTTTCAGGATTGAGCTGTGTCTGACCCAAGCCATGGTATTTTCCATAGCCTCATACACATGTGAGAACTGGACGACAGAAAGGTAAAATCAAAGAATTGATGCTTTTGCATTATAGCGTTAGTGAAGAAGATTGAAAAGCATCACGTACTACCAGAAGAATAAATAAAATGATCTTGGAAGAAGTTTACGTAGCATGTTCCTTCGAAGCTATCATGGTGATATTTCGTCTTACATATTTTGGACATGCAGTCCCGAGAGATTGATTTCTGAAAAGGACATTTTATCATGCTTGATAAAGTGGAGCATCGTTGAAAAAAAGGAATGGTCTCGAGGAGATGATGTGTTATGCTAGGGTCTAGAGATGGAAGATAGATGAACAGATGATGATGGATAGCTAGATGATATTGATTTACATCAAAGAAATGCTTCACATAGTTATAGAAGTGAGAATTCCAGCCCAAGGTCCTTATGTCAGATGTCAACCTAGAGGCTTCACCTGATTCAAATAGCTTCAGGGACTCAAGTTCAACTGGAACACCTCAAGTGGTGAATGAATCCAAGGTCTGTAGGCCAGGTTCAGTATTGAAGAAGTGAATTCATTCAGAGTCAATAACCTACTATCTAGCAGGTCAGATGGCAAAACTGATGGTGCCTATTTTCAGCAGGCAGTATGACAAGCCTTTGGAGCAAGTCCAAAGAGCTCGCAGTCAATGGGCCAGATGCAGGATCCAGATCCAGCAAAAACCAAGCAGATTTCCCCACAGTGTCCATTTATATGGGAAATAGGTCACATGTCCTAGGAAGCTTCCTTTCAGTTGCATCAGGACTGTGACTTGAATTAGGGATTACATTCCACCCTAATCTTCTTATAATTGCATGGTTTATACAGCATTTCCCATTATGCAGTTGATTACATTATATTAAGTCATTATATCATGGGGTGTTACTGGGCCACAATTGCCAAAGCATTGAAAATCCTGGCCCAGCAAAACTGACAGACACAGATAGACACAGTGGCTTCACAATGTGCCCAAACATAACAATTATGAGGATGGCACTTGACCATCAAACTGTTTCATTCATTTGTCCACTGGGTCACTATGAGGGAGAATGAACAAGACATTTAGAAAAATTCAGCTCAGGAACACTCTGCTGAAGAATGCGGTACTCCACTGTCATTCATCATTGCTTGATTAGTAGTTAGCAGGTGTTCCTTACTATATGAAGAAGTGAAGACATAGACCTCTTTCCAAAAAAATGCATCTGATGCAGACAGGGAAAGCTCCTAGCAGCGCAGTAATCTGCTTTTAATTGAAATGACAGTGATTCAAACACAACATCTGTTTTGCAGAAAAAGACTGGGCAGTTTCCATCTATAAAGATACATATAGGCTACGAAACCCTATGGGCAGCTCATTGTTGTACAGGGTTGCTATTAGTCAGAAGCAACTTGGAAGCAACACGTTTGTTTTAAAATGAGAATGAAAAATAATATTTTTGTATTTATGTTTGAAAATTGAATGTCAGTGCAGTATTTATGAGTATATATGTTAAGTAAATTCTTGGTGCATAAAAATCTTATAATAATGATGCCTTTACCTAAACCTGTATTTCTTTTTCCTTTGCTTGGTTTTAAAGAAATGTAAATTCTTGGGGAATTTCACATTAAGTAGAAAAAATCCTCATGAGAAAGTAAGATTAATAAATGTAGTGTAATGAAATTTCTTAATATGGCTCATCTACTCAAGGTTTTAACTCCCACCAAATGATTGGATGAGACTATGCAAATAGGACTTGTGGAATACTAACAGAGTGGAATGATCCGTTTTTGCTACCACCTCCTTGAATACAAGGTTGAGCAATTTTAGAAGCAAGAGTAGGTAGAAGAAGTCCAGGACCATTGTAAGATCGTGTTGCCAATCTCTACCTGCAGTGGCAAAGGTTGTATCCTGAGTTGCCAGAGATGGTGTGATGAATCGGAGGGACATCATTGAGACTATGGGGAACCTTTTCCTCGTCTGGTGCAAGTTCACAGAACTGTGAGATGGAGTGACAGGATGGCTACTTTCCTGACCCACAGAAGGAAAAGCCAAGGAGCCACGTGGAGACTGAGGACTGGAGAGGCACTTGGCTGCAGTCTGAGGAGAGGCGCTACCGTGGACATATTCTTACTGTTTACTAAATACAACTTAAAGACTTGTACTATTATTATAACGTTGACTATTCAGTTCTGGAAGAGGTTAATCAATTTATATATTTTTCATTGTGCACATGTATATTTACTATGGTTGTATCCTCTTATTCAATTGACACCTTACTTAATATATAATGCACTTTTTGTCTCATGCTGGATTTTGCCTACACATCTATTTTATCAGAAATTACTAGAGCCATACACCAATTTCAGAAGAAAGAAATAAGACCCATATCTTACCCCATGTACAAAAACAAACAATATGGTTCGAAAATTTAAATGTAAATCCCAGAGTTATAAAGTTAATTACTGCAAAAATAGGGACAAACTTACGGCCGCTACTGTAGGGCCTACACACACTGAAATATAAGGAAACACAAGTAATATAAGACAAATAGGTGACTAGGTCCTACTAATATTCAGACACGTGTGCATCAAAAGACTATCAAAAGAGTAAAAAGAGAACCCACAAATTTGGGTGGGGGGACTGAAAAATGACAAAACAGACAAAGGGACTAATCTGAAATCTAGAGAAAACTACTATAGCTCAATAAGAGAAAGACAATTCAATAAAAAATTGGGAAAGGACATAAACAGACAGTTCAACAAAGATCACATCTTCAATCACTTGAAGAAATGCTCTTAATCATTAGCCATCTGAAGATGCAAATCAAAGCAATGATGACATACCACCTTACACGGACAATGACAGGCAAATTTTAAAAACAAAGAAAAACAAAAAAATATGCTAAATAAGGTGCAGAGAAATTGGAACTATTCTACACTGCTGGTGGGACTGTAAACAGGTACAATACCTGTGAAAATCAACATGGCATTAACTCAAACCACTAGGGATTCCAACTTCACACAATCCAGAAATGCCTCTACAGGGTATATCACCTAAAGAAGTATCATTCACAGACACTCATGTGCAGACACATACTCATCAATCTAAATGCCCATCAATGGAAAAATGGACAAAGAAACGCTGGAACACACATACAATTGGAGAATACTAAGCATCTCTAATAAACAATGTTTAAACCATGAAGAAATTCATGGCATGGGTGGATATGGACAACATTATGCTGACTAGTCAATCACAAAAGAACAAACATTGGATGAAACCAGTATGATAAAGGGGCTGTGGGCAAGAGCAAACAGAGGCTTTCATACCAAAAGGAAGATTTTGGAGGTTATCAAGGTGGGGGGAGAAAGGGAGGGAAATTAAGTAATAGGACAGATATTTACATGGTAGGTTAAGGTATTGAGGATTAAGAATTATGTTAAATTGTTTAATAAAAAGTTAAAGACCATGAGATGGAAGAAGATGGCGTCTAGTTATATTCACCCACCCGGAGAGCTCCTGCTGCCAGACTGGAAAATTGGGAGGTAAGGTGAAGGAGACTGGGAGGCGGAGTCCTGAAGTTAGAATCAGGGTACCAGGGTCTGTCCTGAACCCCACTTTTTTTTATTTCCACTCACAAAGAAAACCAAGAACGCACTAAATCGCTCTAGGTTCTGAGTGCTGGGCTCATGGGCTGCAGCTGAGTTAGTAGCTATTTCCCCAGGCAGACGCCCTAGAGGGGACTTAATCCCAGACACAAGAAGAACCTCTCAAAGATAGTCACAGGACCTCACACCAGAGCTCCCCACATGGCTAGCTGCGCTGGGCTCATAGCCTGGGGATCGGGGACTGCGGGTAGCCACAGATTTGGAGCAATTGAAAAGAAGTAAGGAAATTTACCTGAGTCAGGTAGCAGTGTGCAGAAAGTAAGTGGATTGTCATGGTCCTGAGGGCTAATTCAAGGCCAATTGACTGAGAAGAAAACAACCTCTGATACGCTAGACCTCCTCCTCTGGGGGTCAGCGTGACAGCCCCCAAATCAGGGCACTCCATAAGCCCAATGTAAAATATAGATAAAAAATGTTTTCTCCGTAAAAGTTACAAATCCCAGGCTCATTTTTTAACTCCAAGGCAACTGGTAGAACGAGTCCTTTAACATACATTAGAATAATTAGGGAGCCTTTCCTAAGGAAGGCCAGAAGTTAGCTCTAGAACCCAGAGTCTATCAACATAACAAAGGCCCCTTGGAGGCAGCCTCAGTTTCAGAATAACTTAAATCAATTCCAGCTGGCCAGGGGCCAATAAAACAACCTCTGAGCGATTAGGACGTCAGAGGTCCTGGAGCAAACTAAGACAATAAGCCCAGCTCCACTCTCGGTGATCCCAGGACACACAGCTAGGGAGATCCTACCTGTCTTGGGCCCTGCACAGGCCCGAGGTAACGTGCTGCTCCCTCTGCTGCAGTACGTCATACAGCACAAGGTGGCTATACCAGTGAACTTGAGCACTCAACACCGCTGTGGGAACCACTGCCTTGCCTCTGCTGGGATCTTGCCTTGAAGGGTAATTCCGCCCAGCATCTGTGGGACCCTACACCAAGCAGGCACACCACACCCCTGCTACCTTGAGGTAGGGTTAGAAGTCCTCCAGCCGCACAGCCAGGTGATCAAGCCTCAGTTATCTCCTTACTTACTGCTCTTCTCTCTTTATTCTCTTGCCCTTCTATGTTTCCCAATGCAGTCGGTGGGCCCAATTTTGTTTTTCTCTTTCTTTTTCTTCTTCTCTCTTTCCCACCCACCACAGTCAATCTTAGAGAGCACCATTGTGTTTCCCCCCTTATTTCTCTTTATTTTCTTTTTCTTTCTTTTCTCGCTCTTTTTTCCTCTTCTTTCTTTCTTCTTTCCTCTTTCTTTTTTCTACTCTTGCACTGTTTTTCCTCTTCTCTCCATCTCTTTCCTTCCACATGCCACTACTGGTTTCAAACCCCTAGGGCAATGCCACCCACACTCTGGAGAGTGCCTCAGCCTTCCCCCAGTGATAGTGCTGCAAATGGCATGAGGCAGTGCTAGACACAGCATAGCATGGAAGTCAGCCATCTCTTTATCTATTTTTTCTTCTCTTTTCTTCTTCTTCTTCTTTTGTGTCCTTCTTCTATCGCTTCTCTCATTCCCTCCATAGTCTCAGCAGATTCGGTTTTTCTTTTTTACTGTTGTCTTTTTTGACTATTTTTATTATTTTTGCTTCCACAGAGTAGGAAAAACATCTTTAGCAATGACACATCAGACAAGGTCCTTATTACTATGATCTATAATACTTTGCAAGCTTCCAATAAGAAAAATACTAACTTCCCACTGAGGAGTTGAGCAAAGGACCTGAATAGAATTTTCACAGCAGCAGAAATCTGAATGGCCAACAAACATATGAGAAAATGTTCCCGTTCATTAGCCATAAGAGAAATGCAAATTAAAATAACTGTAAGATACCATCTAACACCCTCAAAGATATCCCAATTCAAAAAGTCAGAAAGTAACAAGTGTTGGAGAGGCTGTGGGGAGATAGGAACTCTTGTCCACTGCTGGTAGACCTGTAGGTATGTACAACCATTATGGAAATAGATTTGGCAATATCTAAAACAGATGGAGATTGAGCTACCATACGACACAGCAATCCCCCTACTGGGCATACCCAGAAGAGGCAAGACTTTACAACATTTTCTTATGCACCCATTTTGTCTTCAGCAATCGGGTTGGGAAGATGAATGTGGTAGTCACCTAATCTGGTGTCAATTTAGGGATTAAGAGTGTAGGAGTAGAGTCTAGGTTGTCAATCTGGAGATAGCCAATGAAACTTCTGTGTGGAAATGGCCTTCTCATGAGAATTCTGGGAAATCTGGTACTTCCCCCTTGGAGGTGGAAGACACCTCTCTCTCTCTCTACTACTCCTTGGGAGACATTGCAGAAGACAAGCCACATGGATCCAACCAGACCTGGGAAGCTGGAGAATCCACAGGGAAACCCCTTCCAGCACTGAAATGCTTACAGCGCCACTGGCCCTAAGACTTTCTACCCACTGGCTTGTGATCGTCCTGCCCTTGGCTTCATTACATGTGTTTCGTGATTCTGAAGAGGACTTTATAGATTGGTATTGGACATATTAGCTAATATCAGACTTATGGCCTTGGACTATACTGAGTTGGGATGTTTTCTCAATGTTTAATTGCTCTTGTTATATAAATCTCTTTCTTATACACATATATATGTGTCCATGGATTTGTTTCTCTGGTCTACCCAGACTAACACAGTGAATATGAGTCCCAGGTTATTAGAACAAAGTGTTCTTGTGTTTAGGGAGGCCTTGAGTAGAGACCCAAAGTTCATCTCCTATCTTAATACTTATCATATAAATATATATGAATTGGCCTCCATACCTTTCAGTATAAATTAATATATTTACATATATTTTATTGGGGCACTCAGTAATTCCTCTTGGATGCATTGCACTTGATCAAGCCACACCAGGCATTATACCCCCCCACCCCCGCCATTAATTTTAGATGTCTTGTTTTTCCCTTATCCCTGAGTTTGTGGGCTCCCCACTCCTCTCCCTGCCCCTCCTCTCCTATGTCCTCCCCAAGGACCACTAGTTCCATTGTTTTCTCCTCAGGATTTTTTGTCCTGCCTATCTTATATAGATAGTCATAGGCGAAAGAAAGGACAAAATAAACAAACGATAGATAGTTGCAGGTCTGTCTGCTGACCCTTATCAGTGTTTTCCGGCCGGATCTGATGAGGTGCCAAGCCCTGTCCCCTGAGTCAGAGGTCTATTTCTAGGATTCCTCGGGGACTTTGCTACTTTGCTCCCCTTGCTGTACCGCTGCACTCCCTTCGTGTTTCACCCCACTGTGCGTGGGACAGACATGGCCCAATTTCTGTCCAGTGTTTCCAGTGCTGTCCCCTGAAGTGCTATGGGTCAGTGAGGGAATGCCGTGTCTCATGGTGGGGCCCGGTGGAGCTCAGAAAGGCCTACCAAGTCGCGGGGAAGACATTCCTGCTCAGACCAGCCAACGCACAGAGAGGATCATAAGGCTGATCCTTTGCTTTCTTCAAGAATGTTCATTATTTCCTCTCATGGTTCATCAAGTCTTACGTCATTAATGTTCAATGAAGTAAATGTGTTCTTAAGTTGTTCTCATCATGGAATAGACTCAAGATAATATATTGGTTCTCATGGACTTCTTTACATTTTCTTCAACTTAAACAGAATGCATGCCTTTATGAGCAATTGATGGTTTGTTCTACAGTCAGGACTGGCTGGTTTATTTGCTGATACTGATGTTCTCCAGTGTCTCCTCCCACAGATGAAGTCAACTTGATGTCTATGTACTCCTTCTGGAGAAGTCATGTGTAATGTCACCTTTGTTGTTGAAAAAAGGTATTTTCCATGAACAAGTGGTTGGTCTTGAAAACTTCTATCATCAAGAGCATATTTTCCAATTACTCTGCCTTCCTCTTTGTTTCCCACTTTTGCCTTCCAGTCATCAACAATTATCAATATAACTTGATTGCATGGTGGAATAATTTCTCTCTTAAATTTTGGGTGTAATCCTTTATCACTCACTGTAGTGGTTGATACATAAATTGAATAATAGTTGCAATGATTGGATTTCCTTGAAGACACAGATATAATGTGATCTCAGACAACATTGTACTTCAATATTGATTTTTCGTGATTAGATTTCTTTGAAGACACAGATATAATGTGATCCCAGACAACATTGTACTTCAATATTGATTTTTCTATGTTCTTTTTTTGCTAACAGTTTTATTGGCACATAATTTACATATCACATAATATAATAGTTCAATTGCTTAATCATATTGAGTGAAGGAGAATTGTACAATCACCACCACATCTGTCTTAGACCATTCCCTCCCTCATTACCCCCATGGTTGAATCCCATTTAAAATATGTTGTGCAAACACGATCAGTTCTAGTGCTTCCTCCCCACTCCTACCTTCATTATTTACTCCAGAAATCCCCTTTCCCTCCCTATCGCCCAGCTGTCACCCTGTGTTCCCTACAACACTTTGTATCAGTTATTACCATTACACATTCACTCCTCTTGTGCTTCACAGCTGGGAAACCCCATAGAAAACAATAAACAACAGATCGCACTAAGTTGACAATAAATGCCAAATCATTCCTCTTGATTTTTGTATCCTTCGTAGAGTAAATTATATGATTTGATTCAAAGTAGCCATTGCCTGTCCATTTCAGCTCACTTATGCCACAATATTGATGTTTTTAAGTTCCATTTCATTTTTTGACTACTTCCAATTTTCCTCAGTTCAAACTTTGCACTTTCCAAGTTCCAATTATTAGCAGATTTGTGCAGCTATTTCTCTTTATCTGGAGTCTTTCCCGATCAGCAACTGATTGTCCCAAAGGCTACACTCTCACAGAATTATCACACTCATGCCACCATGGTCAACTGTCCTCTGAGAAAGCAGCTCCTCATTGTCCACATTTCAAGTGCCCTCCAACCTGAAGGGCCCATTCTCTGGCACAGTTCTGACAATATTCTGCTTCCATTCATCAGGACTTCAGTATCTGAAAATGTCTTAAAACTCAACATAAGGTCTCCTCCAAAGTGGGTAGTGGAGTCCTTCTTTGTACTGAAATGAGAAGCTCTGCTGAAACCAATTCCCTGTGGGTAACCCTGCTGGAGTTTTAAATAACAGTGATGTAGCTTCAAGCATCATAGCAGCTCACAAACCACCGCAGTACAACAAATTGACAAACAAGTGGTAGAATCCACAATAAAATATTAATGTTATTATTTCTTTGACTTTTTGGTCTTTGACTTTTAATATTTTATTTTTGTCTTTTTGTTTAAGCTGTCTCTTGTAATGGTCTATTGATGGGTGCTGTTTACTTATGCATTGAACTACACTGTCACTGGAGTCATTCATTTGATCCTTTTATATTTAGAGTAGTTATTGATAGGTATGAATTTATCACTATAATTTTGGGGTGTGTGTGTGTTTTGTGGTATTGCTGATTCCTTTTTTCAACATTGAGTTTATTTGGTTTGTGAGTTTTCTTGTCATTGACTTAATTGTTGTTCATTTTAGAATTAACTGGAGAGTTATGATTTTATTTTTCATTTTGAAGAATTAATTTTTGGAGTTTATCCTGCACTTGATTAATTTATTTCTACATTTAAAACAGTCAGGCATGAAGCAAGGAACCAATAGAGAGGTCTGAGGGACTGGCCTCATTACCAACTAAGTGGACAGCACCCCTACCCCAGAAGAATTCATTTCAGAGGACAGCACTGAAGCTACAGCTCAAGGAGAGGGACGTGTCTGATCAGAGCACACAGGGGCAAATGGGGAGGGAGGAAAAAAGAGTGAAGTACAATCTGATTGCATCCCACCAAACACTGAGGACAATATTTCTGCTCAGAGCAGCCAATGCACAGAGAGGACCATAGGGCTGTGCCCACCATGGGACACAACGTTGCTCACTGACCCATAGCACTAGGGGGACAACATTGGAGACTTACGGTGGGAATTGTGCCTGCCCTGACCCCATCACACCGAGGTGAGACACAGGGCAGTAAGGGGAGCAGAGCAATGAAGTCCCCAGGGAATACCAAAAATAGACTGTGGGGCCAGGGCATGGCTCCCCATCGACTCAACTGGAAAACACTCATAAAAGACAACAAATAGAACTTGAACTATTTATAGGCTTTTCTCTTTTTTTGTCTTTGGCTTTTTGTTGTTGTTGTTGTTGTAACTACTGTTTTATTTGCTATTATTGCTTTGTTTTGCTCGGTCTTGTGTTTGTGCATATGGTAGTTTCTGCATGTCAATCTGGATGGGATAGGTGGGATAAATAAGCTGGAGGAGAGAACAATGGGACAACAGTTCTGGGGTGACATGGGAGATGGGGACGAGGGGAAAAGGAAATGAGTGTTAACAAACCCAGGGACAAAGAAACAACAAGAGCCTAAAAATTGATGGTAAGGAGGGGGTAGGAGGTCTGGTAGGACTTGATCAAAGGCAATGTAACCGAAAGGAATTACTAAAACCAAAATGAAGGGTGAACATGATAGTAGGACAAGAGGAAAGTAAAAGGAAATAGAGGAAAGAACTAGGAGTCAAAGGGTATTTATAGAGATCTGAATACAGCCATGTACATATGTAAATATATTTATATATGACAATGGGCAAGTAGATCTATGTACATATATTTATAGGTTTAGTATGAAGGAAGCAGATGGACATTGGGCCCCTACTCAAGTACTCCCTCAATGCAAGAACACTTTGTTCTAATGATCTGGCACACTGAGATGCTCACCTTCCCAACACGATTACTGAAGACAAAGGGGTGCATAAGTAAATGTGGTGAAGAAAGCTGATGGTGCCCGGCTATCAAACGATATAGTGTCAGGGGTCTTAAAGGCTTGAAGATAAACAAGCGGCTATCTATCTGGGAAGCAACAAAGTCCTCATGGAAGAAGCAGCACACCAGCCTGTGTAATCATGAGGTGTCGATGAGATCAGGTATCAGGCATCAAAGACCCAGAGCAAAAATTCATAATGTTAATGGGGGGCGGGGGGGAAGTGCAGAGTGGAA
>NW_022103902.1:4095569-4096946 GCF_000313985.2 Echinops telfairi | reverse complement strand
CTCTGTTATTCTTGTTAGTTTTTATTTTGTTTTTTTTTTTTTTTTTTTGAAAGTTTAATTACGCTACATTATGAGGATTTTCTCTCAGGGTCAGTCCTACTTGTAGTTAGTTCAGCTACTTGAATGCATATCTTTGCCTCTTTCACAAGGTGAAGGGTAGGGGCTCTCCATGCTTCTGGTCACCAGGAGGATGTGGGAAACAGGAGGATCTGAGTTTTTTCTTTGAAAGCTGCTAGTTTACCAGGAGAATGGTTCAATCAAAAGCTTCTAATAAAATTCCAGGATTGCTTGGCTGTGTCAAGCTGGCCAGCAGTTCACTTATTTGTCTCCCCTTTGGCTACACTGCCTATTTTTTCCTCTTTTAATTGGTAATTAATTCTCTTAGCTGTCTTTTCTCTCCAAATTCAGGATTCCAGGATTATCATCTGCAACTTTTTGGGGCAATGTATGTAGCATGTCTGCCTAGCTCTCAATCCTACTGTAAATCTGATTGCTTCTTTTTTAAATGAATTAATTAACACATAATGCATGGTGTGTTAGGCTGGGTTGTCTAGAGAAACAAATTCAGTGACATTTATTTACGGTAAGAAAAAGTTTTATATCAAGAAGGCATACCAGCTTAGTCCAAGTGAAGTACATGAATCAGTTGTTCATCAATAGTGCCTCTTCTGACTCATATAGCTGCATGCCAGTGATGCATAATGGTGAACCAGAAGGGCAGCTTGATTAGACAAAGACAACTTTTATAATGAAATATGTAGATTTATAATTAGAAAGCCAAAAGAGAAGAACATTCTCGACACACCTGAAACAGGAAGAACTCAAGAAAACCCTTAAGACTTGAATTGCAATTTTGAAAATTTCAATATAGGCAACATATTGAATGATGCAAAAAGCATCAAGAGAAGACAGAAAGCGTACACAGTCACTGGACCCAAAATAGCTAGCCGTCAATCCACCATTTAAGGAAGTAGTATATAAATAGTGCTACAGTCCATTGACAGTGAACTGTTAGAAGTTCAGGCCAGATTCAGGAGAGGCCTTGAAATATGGAATATCGTTGCTGATGTTAGATGGACCTTGGCTAGAAGCAGAGAACAAGAATACCAGAAAGATGTTCACTTGGGTTTCCTTGGCTGTGCCAAGGCATTCAACTGTGTGGACCATAATAAAACGTGGGTAACCAGAGAAGAATGGGGATTCCAGAATACTCAATTGTGCTCACTCACAACTTGCATATGGATCAAAAGGAAACTGTTCAAACAGAACAAGGGAATATGCATGGTTTAATATGAGGAAAGGTATGCATCAGGGTTGTATCCTCTCACCATACTTGTTCAATCAAACTGAGTAAATCATTGGAACAGCTGAATTATA
>NW_022103902.1:4093013-4095140 GCF_000313985.2 Echinops telfairi | reverse complement strand
TGAATGTTGGATACTGAATAAGCAAGACTGTAGAAGAATCAATGCATTTGAATTGTGATGGTGGAGAAGAATATTGAACATACCATGAATTATTAAAAGTACAAACCTATCTGTATTAGGAGGAGTAAGGCCAGAGAACTCCTTAGAGGAAAGGATCACAAGACTTTATCTTATATACTTTGGACATATTGTCAGGAGAGACCAGTGCTTGGAAAGGATATCATGTTAAGTAAAGTGGAGGGGTGGCAAAAAAGAGGAAGCCCCTCAAGGAAGTGGATTGACACAATGGCTGCATCAATGGGCTTAGGCATAGGAACAACTGTGAGGATGGCGCAGGACCATGCAGTGTTTTGTTCTATTGTGCATAGTGTCACTGTGGGTCAGAGACAATGGCACCTAACAATAACAACAATATCCTTCTATTTATTTCCTATTGATGTACATGTATTTTGTTTTGTGCTGACATATACATACAGCTGAGTTATACTGTGCATTTCTAAATTCCAGTGGAAAAGTCAGACCTGTATGACACCAAAATCAATGTTCACAATCCCTGCTTAACCCCAAGTTCTTAGATGGATTTGTACCTATGCACTTATTTATACACACATGTATGTAGATATATACATGCATCTCTCTATGTATTTATCGATAGCTATCATCTCTCAATCTATATGTTACATGATGATAATTTAACTGCTCAAGACCATATTTATATTTTGTTCCAACATCTGCATTACCTTATATGGGTAGTAATAGCTGGATTATTTGTGAAATTAAATAACTTTTGTTGTCTATAAAGCCACTGCCATCCAGCTGATGTCCTGAGACTCTAACTGTTTATGGGAGTAAAAGGCCTTTCTTCCCCTGGAAGTGGCTGGGAGTGTGTACTGGCTGACCTGGTGGTTAGCAGCCCAGGGCTTACACACTGTGCCACCAGGGCCCATTTATTTTGTTAGTTATACTAGAGTTTAATTTAAAACTTATCCTTTCTTTGTATCTCATTACTCCTCATCTAATGCCTGATTGAACTTCCAGTATATCTTCTCCATAAGAAGGGATCTTCTAGGAGGTGCAACCAGTTTTCTCTTGGCGACTAACCATAAGGTGGCAGTTTAAACCCATTCAGTAGTTCTATAGAAGAAAAGTCTTGTATTTTATTTCCTTAGGAGTCTAAACAAGGAGCTCAGTATTATTCTAACACACGGACTCACCATGAATCAGTGTGGTACATGGTTAAGCACATGGCTGCTAACTATCATGGGTAAATCTTGGTTACTATCAGGACGTCTCCATATTGAACCCCATTGGCTCTCATTGAGAAACTATCCCATGTCCAACTTCTGTAACGATTAAAGCCTCAGAAATCCCATGAGGAAGATTAAGTGGATTTGGAATCAACTTGACAGCACCAACAGCATAATGTATTTTATATGCATTTCTGTCTGATTTCAGTCACATATGGCAATGGCAAAATCTGCAACCTGATTGACAGCAGTAACAGTTGTGGAGACAGCGCAGGACCAGGCAGTGTTTCATTCTCTTATGCATCGGGTCACTGTGAGTCGGAACTGACTCACCAGCACCTACCAACAACAACAAATGGGAAGCTAAAGGGGCATCCAAACTCTCAAAATACATTGCCATGACATGTACACTAACTCATAGCAACCCTGTAGCACAGAGTTGCATTTTTCATGTTGGGTTTTCAAGGCTGTAAGACTTTAAGGAAGTACAAAGCCATGTCTTTATTCAAAGGAGTGGCTGCTGGTTTAGAACTTCTTGCTTTTAAGCCAGCAGTCCAAAGGGTAACCCTAAGGGTAACCAGGAGCCCAAACGGTAACAACTAAGGTGGTAGAATAATTTGGGAAATGTTAGCTAGTATCTTTCCCTGACATGGAGAATGTAATCAATGTCATGGAATTGTACATATAGAACTTGTAATGATGTATGTTTTGTGGATTTTCAACACAATATTTCCATCACAATAACAAAGAAAATTATTTTTTAAAGAGTAAGAATCTCCAAAAATCTTTCCCTGAATCATCTAATAAAAGTTAAGACAATATACACTTTTCAAACTTTTACAGAGTGTGTTATTCTGGGTAGACTAGAGAAACAAATTCA
>NW_022103902.1:4086208-4092351 GCF_000313985.2 Echinops telfairi | reverse complement strand
GCATCAGGTCCTCATTTTTTCCCTTCACTCAATCCTCTCAAGTCCCAAACTGACACCAGATTATGTAACTACCGCACAGAGACATTCAACAATTACCCATATGAGCTTTTTCTTCTTACAACAGAAAAGAAGCTCATCTTCTTCAACCACAAATATGTGTGTTTTGGTGGTCATCATGAGGCCAAACCCACCCTAGATGTCAGAAATTATTAGTAAACATCAGGGGTTTTTTGTGTGTGTGGTTACTTAGAGAAAGGTTATAGTTCCTATTTTGAGTTATCTATTAAATTTTACAGCCCAGGCAAATACAGCTGAGTAGGCAAAAAGTTACATTAGCAAAGTAAAAATACAGCCCTTGGATGAAGAAATAGAATGATAATGAAACCCTTAGATGTAAATTGAGGAGCCCTGGTGGCTTATTTGGCTAATTGTTCTGCTGCTAACCTCACGGTCAGCAGTTCCCAAACCACCAGCCCACTCCTCAGGAGAAAAAACTCTCAGGAGCTCTTCTACCCCATTCCACGGGGTCTCTGTGCATTGGGGGTCACTCAAAGACAGTGTGTTGGGTTTAGTTTTTATGTCAATTACAAGACTTAGAAAACACTGGACCTTTTTACAACTGTGCGTGCTTAAAATGTTGGTGTATGTCACCTTCCTCCTTCAAAAAATCCTATTGGAGCAGCAACTTGCACCCAGAAGACAGATGAAATCTCTAGTTGGCTATCATTCTGTTGTGCTTGGTGCACAAAAGGTGAAAGATTTGCTTTCATTTGTATCTGCGTGGCTCCCAATTTTCCAAGAGTTACCCTGGTCACAGACCTGCTTTGTTGGTTTTGTCCGATGCTGTTAAATTGGTTTAGATCCATTTTGGTTAGATGGTTGGTTTTGTCCGATGCTGTTAAATTGGTTCAGATTCATTAAATGTAGAGTAGGCCCATGGGGACCCATAGATAACAGAACTAAGCATGCCCTCGTTCTGTTCCACCCTCGCAATTGTTCTTAAGCTGGAGCCCATTGCTGCAGACACTGTCACTGCATCTCATCAAGGACCTTCGTCTTTCTCACCGCTGCTCTGCATTCGCGAGCACAATGGCTCTCTCCAGGGACTGTTCTCTGATAACTTATCTGAAGTCCATGAGATGAAATCGTTCCACCCTTGCTTCAAAAGAGCATTCTGGCTGTACTTCTTCCAAGACAGACTTTTGTAGTTCTTTTAGCAGTACATGGTATTTTCAGTGTTCTTCACTAGCTTCATCACTCAAACACATTAATTCCTCTTTGGCCTTCCTTCTTCACTGTCCAAATGCACCTTGTGAAATTGAAAATGTCATGGCTTGGGTCAGGCTCACCTTAGTCCTCAAAGTAACATCCTTTCTGTGAGAGTTAAGTTTTCAATACTTCAATGGGGTCTTACACAGCAGATTTACCCAAAGCACTGTGCCATTTGATCTCTTTCCTGCTACTTCATTGAGCATTGATTACAGATCGAAGGAAGAATAAATCCTGGACAATGTCAATCTTTTCTCCATTTACTACCATGGTACCTATTGGTCCACTGTGAGAATATCTGTTTCCTTTACATTGATTTGTAATCCATGCTGAAGAGTGTAATAGTTGATCTTCATCAGAAAGTTCTTCAAGTCCTGCTCCCTTACAGCAAGCAAGTTTTCAAACTTGTTTTGGTCTGAAATGCTCCAGTAAGATTCTGAGACTGCAGATCTCCTCTCAAAGAGGGAATGGTTGGTGGGATCAAACTGCTGACCTTGCAGTTAGGAGCCTAACGAGTAACCACTAAGCCAATAGGATTCCTTTAGGTTATCATTATTTAGAGAATGTTGAAAACAAAGAGAGAGTGAGAGAAAAAGTAAAGGAACATATAAATATTTATGAAAAATAATAAAAATATGATATAAGAATGATCCCAAAGACATCTGGATTTTGCTGTGTTGTTGTGTTCCAATTTTAGCTTTAAATTGTAGGTCAATTTTCTAAGTAAAATTTTAAACTCAAGTCCGTTTTGTCAGAATTTCTTTTGTCGCAAGAAGGCGAGGGTGCATTGTCAAAGATGATGTGGTGGGAAGGATATTCTAAGGTCCACTTCAAATCTACAATCCATAAGAAAAAATAAATTAAAAGGAAATTCATTTAAAAAATATGGACCTTCAGATATTTTGCTTGAGTTTTCTTTCAAATATTTATATTGCAGCATTGCATTTATTGTTATATGGATTTATTCACTCTCTTATTCCCTTTGCATGCATATGTTAATAAGCCAATGTGGCATAGCTAGATTGGTCTATCTAGAAAAATCAGATAGGTGCCTATCAATACAAAATTGTGGCCTGTTACTGATAAACATTAGCTTCTGTTTTCATTTTGTCTTCTAATAAGCTTCATAGCTTTGGCAACTTATTTTACCTGTTTGTCAGATTTCTCTACTAAAAAATCCTGATGGTGGTGGTCAAGGGGAAGATAGACATGATTAATGTTCAAGAGATGTGCAGAAAATGCCCCCAAATTCAAGGATTTTTTATTTTACTAAATCACTTTTTTTCTATTTACTAAGTCACTATCTTCTATCAGTGGTCTAGTCTTTATGCAATAATAACTGATTCAGACTTCATATTTTTTTTTCTAAACAACAGGAAATAAAATGTTACAACACAAAGCAAAGAGAAAGTACAGCTATAAGAACTCTAACACTGTAGCATTCTTTCACGGTCTGGTACTTTTTAATCTTCTGTCAGATAAAAAAAATAGGAAAAATTTGCGCGCGATGTTTTACAGCAGGTGAGACAAGTGACACTGTTAGAATTGATTACTCTGAACCCCAGAAAACAGCTACAGAATGTCTAGAGATTCTCACATAAGTGATCATGTTTCTAAGTAGAGAGGCTCAGCAGCTTTCCTATGCACATAGGTTATTTGTGTCATCAATTGTATGTTAGAAAACCTTTCATTTGACAGTGGTTTGGAAATAATCACCATGGTTATATTTCTTTTGCTTTTTTGTCTCTATAAATGTTTTTTTTCCCTGATAGGATAAAAACACTTACTTGACAAAAATAATGAGAAAATATAGATGCATTTGCTTTCTTTTAATAATGACTCTACTGGATTCAGATTTCACTTTTTCATGTTCCTGACTGAGGTCAATGAGCAGGCTATTATATGTCTGCTTTAGTAAAAATAGTTGAAAATAATGAAAGTACGTATTCCCATATAGATCTGAGTAGTCTTTTAGAGATATAATAAGTGAATATAAGCTCTACATCAAATAGAAGTTTGATTTCCTCTTTGGAAAATGCTCTGAAGGGAGACGTCGGACAGTGTAAGATATGTCAAAATAATAATTTATAAATTATCAAGGGTTCATGAAGGAGGGGGAGCGGTAAGGGAGGGGTAAAATGAGTAGTTGATGCCAGGGGCTTAAGTGGAGGGCAAGTGTTTTGAGAATGATGAGGGCAACGCATGTACAAATGTGCTTTACACAACTGATGTATGTATGGATTGTGATAAGAGTGGTATGAGCCCCCAATAAAATGATTATAAAAAAGTAAACGGAAAGTTCTCAACTTTATACACACACACCTGTATGCACACATATACGATGATGTAGCTGTTGTAAGGGACCCTCGAGTCAGTTCTCATGCATAGTGACTCAGTGCACATCAGAAAGAAACCTCCGTTGGTCCTGCACCATCTTCACAGTAGTCCCGATGGCAGAGCCCACTGGTGCAGTCCCGGAGTCATTCTACGTGGATGAAGGCCTTCCTCTTCCTTCCTGCCCCTCCCACATGACCAAGGATGCTGTTCTTCTCCAGGGGCTGGTCTCTTGGCGCAGTCTGCACGACTGCTCGCAACATAAATCTGTTTGTCTTTTAGTGAAGGCACCAGTCCATGGTGCTTTCTATAGCCTTCCCTAGCTCCACAATTCAGATGCATCAATTCTTCTGTATTCAATGTCCAACTCTCGCCTGCAAATAAAGCCATTGAAAACACCATACCTTGGGTCAGGCGCACCTTGTCCTCAAGGTAACGTCCTGGCTTTCAATCCTCTAAACAGAGCTTGTGCAACAGACTCACCTAGTCGCAATTCACTTTGTAAATCTTTTGGCTGCTGGGTTCAAGAGCATTGATTGCCGATTCAAGCAAAACAAAATCATTGACAACTTTAATATGTTTTTCCATTTATCATGATGAAAACTATTGATCCAGTTGTTAAGATTTTGGTCTTCTTTACATTGAGTTGCAATCCACATGGAAGGCTGTATCCTTGATCTTCAGTAGCAGGTGAGGTCCTCCTTACTCTGAGCCAGCAAGTTGGCATCATCTGCATTCCGTAGACTGTTGCTACATCTTGCTCCAATCCGTATGCTACATTCTTCTTCATATAGTCCAGCTTCTCTGATGATTTGCTCAGCATATAGATTGAACAAGAACAAAATTAAGAAAATAATAGTGAGAGGAAACAACCCTAACGCACATCTTTCCTGATTTTAAACTATGCCATATCTCTTTGTTCTTTTTACATAATTACTTCTTGATCTATGTACAAGTTCCTCACGACCAAAATGAAGTGTTCTAGAATTCTCATTCTTTCTAAAGTTATCCATAGTTTGTAGCAGTCAACAAAACACAAGTAAACCTTCTCCGGTCTTCTCTGCTTTCAGCTAAGATCCAGCTGGCATTTGCAATGCTACATTTGCTCTACATTCTCTTCTGAATCTGGCCTGAACTCTTGATCAGTTGCAATCATTGTTTGATGATCTTAAGCAAAATTTTACTTGCAAATGATATTGGTCTATTGTTTGACCATTCTGTTGGATCACTTTTGGTTGTTGGAATGGGTACCAATATGGATCTCTTCCAGCTGGCCGAGTAGCTGTCCTCCAAATTTCCTGGTTTACACTAGTATGTACTCCTAGTGATTCATCAGCCTGTTGAGACATTTCAATTGGTATTCCATCAATGCCTGAAGCCTTGTTTGGGGCTGGCACCTTCAGTACAGCTTGAACTTCTTCCTTCAACACCATTGGTTCTTGCTCACATGCTACTCGCTGAAATGGAGGACCGTCCACTAGTTCTTTGGGGCACAGTGGTTCTTTATATTCTTTCCATCTTATTGTAATGCTTCTTTCACCACTCGATATTTTGTCCATAGATTATTTCAATATTGCACATTGCACATTGAAGTTTTAGTTCTAACAATTTAAGATTCTCTGAACATGTTCTTTCTTTTTGGTTTTTAAACTCTAAGTCTCCACATTTCATTATAACATATTACTTTATGAGCTGACCTTTGAAATGCTTGTGGTAGTTACATAATCTCATGTCAACTTGAGGTTATTAAAGGTGAAAGAGTAAAGTCTAGTCTGTCAGTCAGCCTGATGATGCCTGTTTGTGGGGATGGTCTTTTAATGAGGATTCTGGGAACTTTCTCTCTCTCTGCTTTCGTATTCCTGTTGACAAGCCACAAGGACACTTGCTGAGACTTGGGAGAACTCTCTATCTCTGCTTCACCTTCCTATTGAAGAGCCACACTCAGAGAGCTGGGGGAGCCATGTGGAGATCTGTGCCAGCGCAGATATGCTTCCCCCACCATTGGATCCATAAGATTTTTGCACCCCCCGGCCTGTGATATTCCTGCATTTTTCATCACTGCATGTGACTGCATGAGTCTGAAGAAGGATTTTTTGACTAGATTGGACTTGTGGGCTAACATCAGACTTATGGACTTGATCTGGACTAGGCTGAGACATTTTCTTCATATACGTTAGCTCTTTGATTTAATGCTCTTTCTTAGACATATATGTGTCTCTTGAATTATTTCTCTTGGCAACCTGGTTGAACACAATGTTCTATTCAGCTTTTTGACTGCATCGTTTCTTCCATTTGCTTTAGTGACTTTACAACTCAGTGTGTTTCAGAGTCTCTTCTGACATCCACTTTAATCCTTTCTTTCTGATCTTTTTTGTCACCTTTTGCTCTCCTCATGAATGATATTCTGGATGTTCTCTCGCATTAGTGTTCAATATATCAAATGTATTCTTGAGATAGTCTTTAAATTCAGGTGGAATAGACTCAAGTTTGCATTCGGGCTCTCATGAATTTGTTTTAATTTTCTCATCTTCCACCTGAAT
>NW_022103902.1:4083960-4085545 GCF_000313985.2 Echinops telfairi | reverse complement strand
ATCTTGAAAGGTCCACTCCCACTGCTTTACTGGACGTTTGTTACCATGGTGGACTCCACTCCAAGACAGCAGCTCCCACTCAGTCACATTTTGAGTGCTCTCCGACCTGAGGGGCTCATCCTCTGGCACGCTCTCAGAGTGTTCTACTTCCAGTCATTGGCCTTCAGTATTTGACAATGTTTGGAAGCTCTTGTTAAGCTTTTCAACAGATACTTCCTCCAAAGTGGGAAGCTGAGCCCTGAGTCCTTCCCTGTTGTCTGTCATTATTCTAGAAGCTCACTGGGTAACTCTGCTGGCACTTGAAATACTAGTGGCATAGTTTCAAGGATCACAGCAACACACAAGCCATCACAGTAATACAACTGAAACACGAGTGGTGGTACAAAACCATATGTTGATGTAATATTTCTAAGTAATAACAAAAATACTTTAAAATTGTCCATACCTGGTTGTTAATATGTCTAGCACTTATAAATCATTTGGAGAGCAGATTTCCTGGTATTGTTCATTAGCACAAATAATAAAAGTGATATTTGAGAACATTAGTGTAAAGAAGGATTTTAGACTAGCATTAATGAAGTGATTTATTCGAGCACATTCTGTTGTGGAATATTATATAGACACTAATAATATAACACAATTTTGTAGCACATTGAAAATGTTCATAGCATAAAATGTATTATGTAAAGGCAAGCAATATTGAAAACTATATATGCAATATGATCTTAAATAGTAAGAAGGAAAATGATTAATTAATTGCTGGATCAAAAGAAGCAAGCACTAAAAAGACCGAGACAGAAAGAAGAAAAGAATAGGAAGGATGGAAAGAGGGAAGGAGGAGGGAGAAAAGAAACTAGCTAGCAGGAAGCAGATGAAGGAAATTGTATTGTTATAGATCTAACCAGGTCTGGGTGATCTCATATAAAGCAACTCAGTATAATTTTATATAATTCAAATTTCCTTTATTGGACAAAGCTTTCTAGAATCTGAAAATTTATTATACATTAAAAAAATACCTTTTAAAAATTCTCACCCACCCAATCCATGTCCTAATGATCAGACTCTAACGTTATTACTACTTACACTTAAAAGAGTGTGAATTCAAGGAAAGTACATGGAGCCCTTGTGGTGTAGTGGTTAAGCACTGGACTGCGACCCGCATGGTTGGCAATTCAAAACCACCAGCAGATTCATGGGAGAAAGACTGAGCTTTCTGCTTCTGTAAACAGTTATAGTCTTGAAAACCCACAAGGATTTTCAGCATTGACTCAATGACAGTGAGTCATATATATATATGTCATATATATGTGACAGTGAGTCATATATATATATTTTTTCCCTCAGATTGCTTATTGTCTTATTGCTCACTAAATGACAAATTAAGATGCCCTATCTATTTATCATATTCATTGTCTTTCACTTTCTTTGTACGAATTTCAATTTGCAAAAACCCTAGTCATCCATCATTAAAATGTTTATCTGTGAAATAATTATTGTGATTAATATTGCTGATTGGTGATTGTTCATCTCTACCCTTAAGAAAACCCACATTACGGGATAAGTGATCCAAACAAGACCAGTGATA
>NW_022103902.1:4081547-4083775 GCF_000313985.2 Echinops telfairi | reverse complement strand
CAATTTGCAAAAACCCTAGTCATCCATCATTAAAATATTTATCTGTGAAATAATTATTGTGATTAATATTGCTGATTGGTGATTGTTCATCTCTACCCTTAAGAAAACCCACATTACGGGATAAGTGATCCAAACAAGACCAGTGATACTTAGTGTAGAAAAGGTGCATTAGAATCTTATAATCCTTGATTCTAAGGCACATTCTGGCTGTTGTTCTTGCAAGACTAATTTGCTTTTTCTTTTGACTGTCCATGGTACTTTAGATATTTTCCACTGTCACTATAATTCAGCTACATCAATTTTTCTTCAGTCTTTCTTGTTCACGATGCAACTTTCATATGCATATGAATTTACTGAAAATACCTGTCAGGGCTCATACAAACCTTAATCCTCTCCTTTTCTCTTGTTATGGTTTTCACCTTGAGGTCCATTTTGTGGGAGATTAAGATTGCAACCTCTGACTTTTTAAAATTGCCATTTGGGTGGTATATTTTCTGTCGGCCTTTATTCTTAGTCTATTTTTTTCTGCGAGCTTAAGATGTGTCTCTTGCAGACAGATTGATGGGTTATGTTTTCTGAGCCAGTCTGCTAACCTTTATCTTTTAATGGGCGAGTTAAAGTCCTTGGCATTCAGAGCTATTATTACCTTCTGTGGATTCATTGCTATCATCTCAACCCTTTTGTGTTGCGTGCTTTCCTATTTCGATTCATATCAGTGTGCTGTGTTTGTGTGTGGGGCTTCATTCTTGCTTTTTCCCTCTGAGGCAATGTTATCTTGGTGATTGTTTTCAGTGTGGTTACTTCTGGATGGAGTTGCACTCTATGGCCATCTCCTGATTGTTTTGGGTGGTTGTTGGTCTTTTGTTCATAGTGAGTTGGCTAGAGTTTACCGCAGGGTTAGGTGTCTCATGTCATTATTTTTGAGTTTTCCCTTGTCCTGGAAGACTCTTACCTCACCATCTATCTTAATAGATAATTTGACAGGGTAGAAGATTCTCAGGCTCGTGTTTTTTTCTTTCAGCTCTCAGAAGATGTTACTCCACTTTCTCCTCCTCTTCATGGTATATACTGATAGGTGTGAGCATATTCTTACCTGAGCACCAATGAATGTGACTGCCTTCTTATCCCTTGCTGCTCTTAAAATTTTCTCTTTTTCCTAAAAGTTGGGTGATTTAACCATTATTTGCCTTTGTGAGTTCTACCTGGGGTTTAGGCTAATTAGTGTCCTCTCTACTTCCTGTATGAGTGTCTGATTCATTCATTAAGGTGGGGATATTTGCTTCCAGAAATTCGCAGCAAATTTAGCTTTTGGTTTTTTTGTTGCGTCTTGTTCCAGTAGACCAATTAGTCACATATTGTTCCTCTTCATAGCATGCCATTGATCTCATGTTTTTGTTCTGCCTCTTTATGTTTTTGACTGTCTTTCCATTTGTTGAAGTATGCCTGGATGTCCTTGAGGTTGCTGTTTAGATTCTCTCCCTCTTCTAGTATGTTGGTGAGGTCTGTGATCTTGTGTTTTGTTTCTGTTGCCTCACCCATTAGTTCTTGTATTTACCTTTGTTGCAAGGATTTCATCCCCTCTATCATAGACTTTAGCCCCTTTTGTGGACTTCATCTCCTCTATCACTGAATCATTCTGCTTTATCCTGTATTATCTCCTCATACCCTGTATTACTCCCAGCAACATCTGAAGATTTCTTTTTGTTCAGATCAGTCTCTGATTCTTCTATGAGCGTTGCTAAGTTTACAATTTCCTCCACTGTTGTGTTTCATTTTTCTTGTTGAGGGTTTTGAAGTATATTACTGTTTGTGTGTCATTTTTGAACTTGGCGCCATGCTTCTGTAGACCAAGTGGCCCTGAGCTCTTTCTCTGTGTGACTGGAAAGACTGTTTTCGAAGACTACCTGTAGCCTACTATGATGGTCGTCTGGATACTTAAGTAGGTAATGTGCCACAGAGACTCAGCAGTAGGGCGCTTTAAAGTCTGGGCTGAGTTAGGCAACTGTAGGTTTGTCAATGGCCAGATTGGGACATGCCTGAAGCATTGGCACGGGCCTGGTTTCAACTGTATGGCCATAATTTTCAGCCTTTTAAAGACTCTTTGTGGAACCCAAAACTTGTAAAGCGATTTTTTAGCTTGGGCTGTTAGCTGTCAGCACATGTTGCTTTTTCTGTTTTGTTTTGTTAAAGCCCTAGGATGTGCTCTGTAAATTAGAGTTGTTATGTTA
>NW_022103902.1:4076730-4080099 GCF_000313985.2 Echinops telfairi | reverse complement strand
CGACTAAATAATACGTTTAAATTATATCCATCTCAAAGATTCAATTTGGATAAATTACATTTTCTTAAACTATCCTACAATTTATTTTTTTAATTCATGTTCTGTTTTATACAATTATTTTTGTGTATTTAATACATATAGCTATATAATATTTTAATTGAAATTTTCATGTAAATTTTTCTTCATTTTTCTCATTTTTGGTAAGAACACCATACATACTTGTGCATAAGCCATTTTTCAGCACATTTTTTATGCTGAAAAAGCTCCCTTTGGCTTACACTTGAGCGACGTGTCCCAGTTACCTGTTCTCCAGTGCAGTGCAGTGTTTTCCGGTCTCTCCCACTCATCTGCGGGCACCTGCAGCCTCTGTGGGCAGTCCGATGACTACTGATGTCACCGTTCTCCTTTTCTCTTGCACACTGGCAGACCCTGTGTTGTCTGTGCTGCACTGGGCAAATCCTGCCCGCTTCTGTGTGCTGGTCCCTGGGACGCACCGCATCCTTGTCAGATGAATGTCGGATGCAGCTGCTCTTCTTCTCCTGCTCTTCTCAGGGCTGTGACGAATGCCTTAGCCTTTACAGTCTTACCCGTGTTTGGTCACGCCCCCTTGCTTCACCCAAGCATTGCTAAATACAAGTATTGGTATATCTCTGGTCTTGGATATACAGTACGTTTATTTACAATACTTAGTCTGCTATACTTTATTTTTTATTTTCTTATTAACCCCCATCTGGACCCAGTGTTGATTATGCTTGCATACAGCAGCCTGCTAAGGTTCATAATATACACACTGCATTGTGTACACACTGTGTTACTGTATATATTGTGTTAGCACTTCCCATACCTAACAGTGCATACACAACACAGTGTGTATATTATGAGTCCTAATACAGGCTGCTCTATGCAAACAGTCATGTCATCACATTCTGGAATATCATCAGCCTGCGTTAGACCTCAAACTATACAAGCTGCATTGTATCCATGAGGTAAGGCAGCGTATGTAGTAATGAAGCACATGCAGTAACAAATATGTATAGTATGAGCCCTAACATAGGCTGCTCTATGCAAACATAGTCATGTCATCACATTCTGGAATATCATCATACCAAACTCTCCAAACCCTGAATTACTGTCAGCTCCCTTCGTGATCCAGGATGTTTTGTGTCTCGTGGTATCTTTGAGTGTGATTCTTTTGGGGGTATCTGTATTCCGTGGTGAAATCTATCTGTCTTGCTGCATTCTATTGCCTATTTATTTTACTTGTTTATATGTATAGTTGCCTGGATACCATTTTTAATGTAAATTGACCTCTTTTAAGAACTATAACTAGGGGGCTTACGGAATACTTTGAGAATTCAATCGCTATGGTATGGCATTCTTTTGCAAAGTTTTTTTTTCATCCTCTTAGAAATGGATCCCAGTACTTCTAATCCTGAACCAAAAGAAACCAGCAGGTCATGCTAAGCTGGTTTCAAACTTAAGGTTGTGTCAAGAGCAGAAGAAAACAATAACAGTATTGCAAGGAGGGAATTTTGTGTTGACCCAAAACAAATGAGGTAGTGGTGGAAAATGAAAGCTGACTTGGAAAAGATTCTAAAGGCAAAAAAATTCGACATGGTTTAATGACTTCATTTGGGGCTCTAGAGACTGAATTGCATAAATGGGTTATGGAGTGTTGTCAAAAGGATAACTGCATAACCCGCATGGGAATTCACTTACATGCCTTTCGAATATCTAAATATGACAAATTAAAGGCACCAGGCATTGAAAATATTGTTGCGTCAGTAGGGTGGTGTACCTGCTTCATGAATATGTTTGCCCTATGTTTGCAGCAAGGAACATAGATTTCACAGAAATTGTCAAAGACCTTGATGAAAAAGTGATGTCATTCCATTCATTCATCATAAAACAAAGAAGGATCCATAACTATGACCTGGGAGATATTGGGAATATGGATGAAACACCTATGACCTTTGGTCTTCCAAGCAACAGAATTGTGGCAAGTTGGGGAGACAAAACTATTTTACTCAGAACCACAGGAAATGGAAAAAAAAACATTTCACGATCATTCTGTCATGTTTGGCTAATAGAAGTAAGCTGTATTTTTATAAGAAAGATCTTGCCTTTAAAAGAAAGACTTTGCCTAAAAAGGTCAAATTCCCACCACGAATTACAGTGCACACACATATTAAAGGCTGGATGGATGAAGACAAAACAAAACAAAACTGGCCGGAAGAAATTTGGAATGGACAACCAGGAGCAGCCTTAAAGAAAAAACCATCCTTGCTAGTTTGGGATATGTTCAGAGCCCACACATCTGATGACATTAAAAAAAAAAGGCAAAGTCTTCTCAAGTTACCTTGGCCATTATTCCAGGTGGGCTTACATCTGTATTGCAGCCCCTCGATGTGTGTTTAAGTAAACCTTTCAAAGACCATGTGTGAAAGATGTGGCATGAATGGATGATATCTGGTCAAACCCAACTGACAGATTTGGAAATCTGATGAAGCCCGGCATAGAATTGACAGCAAGGTGGGTTCGTGATGCCTGGGAAGAGATTCCAGAGTACATGGTGCAACGCGCCTTCAAGACATGTGGCATCAGTAATGCTGGGGATGGCAGTGAAGAGGGCACTTTGTCTGACAACGACAGCAGTGATGGTGATGGCTGTGGACTCAGGGATGAGGACAATGCCTATGCTGACAACCTCAGCTGGGAAACATTAGGAGGGGAAAAAAGACAATTAATTGGTCAAAGAAATCCCTCATAATCTCACAGAAAACAAATTGTTATTTATATAACATTTATACTCCATTCGGTGTAATAAATAATATAGAAGTGTAATAAATAAAATAGGGATGATTTAAAGTACTATAGAGGAATTGTGTAGGTTATATATCCAAACAATGTAATGCCATTTTATATGAGAGACTTGTGATAAATCTTTCTGGAGTGTGAAGGACAGCAGGATTCTTTAGTTTTTTCCCCTCTATACACATAGAGGTGCCTAGATGTGTATATGTATATATACATAAATGTATATGCCTATAAATATATAATTAAATTATATTTATTGAGATACATTTCATGTCATGAATTTTAGTGAGACTAAATGTGGTAGTTACATAATTGTCAATGTAAGGAGTAAGCATGTGGGGGTGGGGTCAAGCCTGTCCATCAGGTCATAGCCAATGAGGCTTCTGTGTGGGCGTAGCCTTCCCCTAAGGATTCTGGGATTTCTGGTAATTTCCTCCTTGGAGGTGGGAGCCTCTCTGCTCACCCCCTAGGAGATATAGCAGCTGACAAGGCACATGGACCCACCCTGATGCAGCTCTGGGTGTTGGAGAAGCCATGCAGAGACCCCTGCTA
>NW_022103902.1:4067818-4076084 GCF_000313985.2 Echinops telfairi | reverse complement strand
AAATGAGGTATAGACAACTCTTACTCAGGACTGGTTAGTTTTACGTGCCACTGGGTAAAAGGACAGTCATTTCAGAAGCAGGAAGAAGAATCCTCTGACTCTCAAAAATGAGCCATTAGCAAAGAACAGAGCCAATGCCTACTTAAAGTGCAGAGCACCAAAGGCTACAGGAACACGTCCGTGTAACAGAACAGAGGAGCACTGAGGAGACCAATATGCATGGCAGTGAGAGAACTCTGAGCAACTGGAATTAGGTAAGGCCAAGAAATGAAAAGGTTAAGAGGCCAGGACCAGACAGAGGGATACCTGCTAGTATGACTGAGAAGAGGCACTGTTATAGATAGAAACTCATCTTATATTGGCTGTTGAGTTTCCTAAAATTTTTTATTAGCTTCTATAGTGTTTTGGAAGTTGTACAATCAGTGCTCATGAAATGCCAGTCAAGAGATCAAACAACACATGCATTGTCTGCTGAATAGGTTCTTTGTTGCTTTGACAACTAAGGTTCATGTGACCCAAATCATGGTATGCATAATAACTTCATATGCTCGTGAGATTGGGTCTTCTTTGGGCATGGAATAAGGAAGGCTGAGGAAGGATTGCTGCATTTAAATTTTGGAACTGGTAAAGAATATTAAAAGAAGCAAAACTACCAAAGAATCAGTAAATCTGTCTCAGAAGTCCAGCCAATGTGCTCCTTAGAAGCCAGGATGGAGAGACTTTGTCTCACAAGTTATCAGGAGAGACTAATTCCTCAAAAAGGACATTATAATGATAAATGGTGGTTATAAGAGCAGTGAGAGCCCCCAGTAAAATAATAAAAAAAGGGACATTATGCTTGGTAAAGTAGAAGGGCAGCCCAAAAGAGGAAGGCTCTCAAGGACATGGACTGACATAGAGGCTTCAAAAATGGAATCAAGCATGGGAAAAATTATGAGTATGCTACAGGACTGTGCGGTATTTCATTCTGCTCTCTCACTCATAGCACCCATATGTAGAGCAGAATGAAATACCGCACAGTCCTGTAGCATACTCATAATTTTTCCTGTGCTTGATTCCATTTTTGGTTTTCTAATGTAGCAAGCATAATATCCTTTTCCAGGTACTGATCTCTCCTGATTACCCATCCAAAGTAGTCACTTGAAAGGAGTCTCAGATCCTCACTTCTAAGCAGCGATCTTGAAAGGGGGTAACAGAATAGCTTGTTGTTAGTCAAACACTGGAAGTGGGAAATGCTTTGAGATCTGCTCTGCTTATGACTTGGTGGGCAGAAAAATGCAAACTGTAGCTCCCTTACCCCCTTACGATTTTAAACTGAGTCAGCAAGTTTGGACAAACAAGACCATCTTGGCATGTAAGGCCATTTTCATAAGCAATGAAGCTTGAGATTTTAGGAAATGAAAAACCCAAAGATGTCTCCGTTTCCTGTGAAGCATGTCTCTTTTGTCTCCTTACTTGAATATTTTCATTGTAATAACCATGTTGAAAATTCCTTCAAGCTTGCTACATAGTTTAGAGTATATATGAGGGTTTACAAAAACAAAACAATTTAAAACAAAATGTGAATTTTTTTCAAAGCTATATATTTAATTTTATTTTTATTTTACAAAACAACTTCATCATTTTCAAAGCACTCTCCATTACACTTAATACATTTGTCAAATCTGCTATTCCATTCTCGGAAACATTTTTCAAACTCATTTGTTTGGATGGCTGACAGCACCTCCCTCACTTTTTTCTTCATCTCTTCTGTGTCATCAAATCGCTGTCCTTTCATGTCCCTCTGTATTCGGGGAAACAAAAAGAAGTCACAGGAAGTGAGGTCTGGTGAGGAAGGTACATGGGGCAAGAGACGCAGGCTGTTACTTAACTTTCTTCTTCTTCTGACTGCTACTTCCATGAGCGTGTAGTTCTGGTGGCATAGTGATTATGAATTGGGCTGCAACCCGAAAAGTTGGCAGTTCAAATCCACCAGTCACTCAATGGGAGAAAGATGGGAATGTCTACTCCCATAAACAGTCTCAGAAACTCACAGAGCAGTTCTACCCTCTCCTATATTGTCACTATGAGTCAGCATCAACTCCATGGCAGTGAGTTTTGCTCTGTTTTTACTTCTGTGAGCACTGGTTGCTTGAATACAAACAAAATGAAATCCTTGATAACTTCAAGGAAGGATGGGTTACAACACCCTTCACACTACCACAGCTCTGACCCAATGTAAACAGAGTACTCTTTGGATGTAGCCTGAATCCACTTTTATTTTACAGAGATAAAAGGAGTGAAACAAGGAAGAGAGATTCAGCCCTACTAACACCAAGAAAGAAGAATCAGGAACAGAGACGTTTCTTTGGATTCAGTGTCTTCTGTTTGGAACATCCTAGGTCCAGGGAGGAATTAGTACTAAAACAAACAAATGAAACAAAAAACCCACAGAATTCTTTGTTGTATTCAGGTTAAATGTTCATTTCTAAAGAGCAGGAATTGATCTTATAAACATCCCAGCACTGAGATAAAAAAAGAGAATCATTTTATTACATTATGAGAACTATGTCAAATAATTAAAATTTTATCTATGATGAAAGCTATAAGACAGTGACAAAAACTCTATAGACTTGTAAAATTAAAAAACTGTGTATTAGTTATACCATACAAAGTATAACTTGCCTTAAAAAAATAAATACACAACTAAGAACAAGCACACTATTTTCAGAAAAATTAAGAAATCAGAGAGCATATCATATGATTAATTTAAGGCAATATTTCAAGGAGTGCTCCAGTGATATGGCCATTTAATTAATCAGTATTCATAAGTTGAAGGGGCTAAAAGAGAAAGCAGTCCATGTATGCTGATCAGTGATAATGAATGAAACATGCAACTAAGACACATGTATTCTGGACCTAAACAAACAAACAAAAATTCTAATATGGTACATAGCAGCAAATTTCACTTAAAAAAATCTTTCAGTGGATTGTGTGACTAAAAAATTTAATTCATTATACGCTCTTCTACCTAGGGGTACAGTGGTATGAGTTCATGATTGTTAAATGATTATATAGTATGGAATTTACATCTAAAGGTCATCATGGTGGAATTACATCCTATATATGAAAAAGGGGGGCCTCTAAAAAACTACGGTAGATTTTATTACTACTGTGCTCACTGTACCAATTTATTTATTTATTAGCTAGCTCTATCAAATTCTGAAAGTGGTATTTGACAAATCACCATCTGCAATTGTGTTTTTGTTATATCTTCATTGTATTTCAAAGAATACTTTACTTTTTATATGTTGCTATTGTAGTGTTATATAAAAAGGTCTGCATTTTGTAATTCTTTACAAATTTTACCTTTTATAATTATATAACTGTTTCCCACTTAATGCTTTTAGCCTTGAATTCTACTTCATTTTCTGCTATTTATATAGCCATTATGTTGTTTTCTTTGTTAGTGAGTTTCTCTAATATTTAGAGGTTTTACTCATCAATTTACTTTTCCTCTTTGTTTTACTTATTTCTAGTTTTAATAAAAATATATAGCTATGTTTAATTTCTAGCTTAATAATGCAGTCACTGGCTTCTAAACAAACATTTGGTATAAGCATAAATGATACAACATTTATGAGAGTATTAATATACCACTTTCTTCTTTCCTTCATGTGTATTCCATTTTGTTTATTTTACATAATTACTAACCATGAATTTTGGTTTTTCTTTGCCCTTGGACGGTTTTGAAATATGTTGCTGTTTTACATTCTCAAAAGTCTATGTGTGGTCACAACAGGCTTTAGTAAACTGCTGGGCTTCGTGTATTTTGCTTGTGCTTACTGTTTATTCTGTGATTGCTTAATTTGCCTTTTTATATTCCCCTTACAAATTAGAGATTAATGTAATTCTTATTGTAAGTATTTAAGTGAAAGCAAACATTAAATATATTTATAGTAAAATGAGTCAAGTGAATTAAGAATTATTAAGACTTTTATGATTTTAATGTTATTTATTCTAGTCTCCTTAGCAGTGGGAGTAAAGCAAATGAATAGCTTGTGATTTTAGGATGGAGAAAAGGCATGCTTGTAAAGAGTAACCAGACTAAAACTTGTTATTTTGAGTCTCAGACAACACCAAGATAAAATTTTCCATTTTGATGTCACCTTTCAAAATACAATGAGTACCAACCACCAGAGCAGAATGAAGTATAAAGAAAATTATGTGAGGTATATTAATCAAGACTCAATATCTTAATCACAAGATTTCTAATGTCCCTTTCCCAAACATCACCCATTTTTCTTAATTTATAAAAATCCCCTCCTTTCTTTGTTTGGGACGCAATTAGAAGAACTAATCTTCATCCACCTTTGCTTCATCCATCTATCAAATAAAAATGTCTTTCTCCTTGACTGGATTTTGGTGACAGTCAGAGAGCCGGCCTTTGCTATAACATATGGAGTTCATGCCACTCTCTCTTAGTTTCCAACAGATGAAGATTTCATTATTAGACACATATTTGTAATAGTTTGAAATAACTTAGATTCCACAAAATCACTACAATCACTTTCATGGAAATAGTCTCAACTGTTGCCATTCTTTCCATATTCTTACTCACTTGGGAAAAACATCTAAGTTCGGCCTTTACCTTAACCCCACCAATATTTGAAACATAGATGGAGTCAAAATCTACCACTAATTTGTTATACTTATTTCCAAAGATTGTGCTGTGTTTAGTATACATTATTTCATACAGTAAGAACAATAAACCTGTAAGATATGTTTATTCAAATCTATCTGAATCATTAAAGTGAAATATTTATATAATTAATCATTTATATAATTAATATAATCATTAAAGTGAAATATTTATATAATTAATCATTTATATAATTAATATAATCATTAAAGTGAAATATTTATATAATTAAAGTATTTCCAAGACCAAACTGCCGCCCAGTCTATTCTGATCCTCAGCGATCCTGCAGGAAAGGCTAGAACTATCCCGGTGCCTTTCCGAGAGTGTAACTCTTTATGGGAACAGAAAGCCAGGCCTTTGTCCCCAGGTATCAAATAATGTCTGTATGAAAATATATTACAGTCAGAGCCCTGATGACACTCTTGGGAAAGCAATAGCTGGCTAACTGCATGTTCAGGGATTCAAAACCACCATTTGCTCTGCTGTAGATTTTTGGCCTCTGAAACCCTATCTTAAATCATTCAGAGTCACAACAGCCGTGATGGCATTGTGGGATGAATTTTCTTTTGAAAAGGAAAATTCATCATCTGTTTTAACAATAATGATGGTGGGCTATTATTTCGCTACTTCATAAATATTTTTAACAATATCTCCTGGTGAGTATTCTGTATATCTTTTTAGGTCAATTTCTCCTGAAATACCATAGTAAAAGTAAGGTTAATTTCCAGAATGGAAAATAGTTCAATAACAAGTAATATAACATTATAAATAATATTATATTAAGCAAAAGCAGAGAGTAAAAATATTTACCTTTATATTAAATGATAAAAAAATCACCTGATAGAATTTAGTATTTATTAAATTAACATGGATATTTATAACTTTACATCAACAATTTAATATAATATAAATATATTTCCATAATAGTTACTTCAAATTAAAAGAAAAAATATTTAGTAGTAAATTGTAAAAATATAGCTGGATATTTAAATTCCATTTATAAACTTCTTCCTAATGTGAAAAGGCCTAAAGATATTATTTTAAATTTCAAGATCAAGATATGAAACTTGTTAACACTATTATTATTGAATATATTTTGGTGACTAAAACTCTATGGGGTAGTTCTACTTCATACTCAAGTTTTTCTCATATAAATCATCATCAGTTAGGAAAAAAATTGCATAATGTGGTCTTTGAAATAGCGACAAAACTATGAAATACTTAAAAGCAATTTATCAAAATAGAAATCAGATTTATCTGGGGGGAAAAGGCATATACTCTAGGGAAGGGAATTAGATTAAATCCATTAGAAGGCTTAACCGAGTGCCTATAACAGAAATGTTGGCTATATTGTGGCACCTTTCTAATGGATCATGCAGTTTTTAAGCCAGTGAATTACATCCATTTCACTGCATGTGGGTATATATATATTTTCCCATGTATTTCATGTGAAAAAGCATATTGGAGAATTGATATTATTTTTGTAAAAGTTGAGTGCTTAAAAGCAAATTATGAATATTTTAATGAATCGATGTAAAAACAAAATAATGGGGGGAAAGGACATATCCCTAGGTTATTAAAAAATCTATACACATTTCATGGTAGTACCAAAAGAGATAGAAGTACAAGACAAAAGCTTTAAACCAGGGACCAGAATTTCCCAAGGAAAAAACCAAAGTGCACAATTTTAAGGTACTTAACGTATTAATTGTTCAAGGGATGTATTTGAGGAAAGTATTTTAAGGTTTAGCTAGATCTTTAATTTTGATTTATTTTACCTTTCTCTCTTATATTTCCCTATAATCAGTCTTGTCCAAGTTTGGATCCCATGCTGGTGCATTTGTTCTGATTGCTTCCTGAGGAATAATATCATCATTGAAAAAAGTTCTCAATTTCCCTGGCTCAATTTGTCAAAGTTCAAGTTTTACTGGCAGTTTTCTGCTTCAATTGCACAGAGTCTCATCTCTATTGCTATTACTATAGATATTCTGTTACAATTTGCTATTTCATGTGTGTATGAAATACTACCAAAAATTGGCTAGTGTCATTGCTAGTCTCTTTTGAGAACAAGTTCTACAAAATATTTTGTGATTATCATTTTCCTTTCATAAAGTAAAGCTACAAAGTGAATGGGAGCCCCAAAATTCTTTATATCATGATGCCTCTCAGCCGCAGCTGGTGTTTTTCTGGTATTTTTATTTTGTCATCTGGGGTTTAAGTTTCAGGAGAGTGACTTACGTTTCTACATCCAACAACATTATCCTATATCTATCATTTCTACTGAATATTGGAACAATATTTTTATTTCTTTATTGAGTTGATAAAATTTCCAGTGTGTTTTACCTATCAGGTATGTAAATACTGGTGAATGAATCCCAGCCCTATACTGCAACCAATTTTACTTCTGTCCTATGAAGTTTTCTGGAATATTATATCCATTTTTTTAATATTGGAAACTGAAGATACTAGAAATATTGGTACATTAGAAATGATTTATCAATATCTCTTCCTCTATTTCTTAATTTACTCTATATTTAAAAGAACACATATTTATTTTTCTGATTTTTAATATCTTGTTCTTATTTCATGAGAAAAATGAGGTTTCCTACTGTCATGGAGTTACAGTATTGGAAATTCACAGAGGCAGTTCTACTGTAATCCAACTAACAAGGCCACTGCTAGTTAGAATCCACTCAATGGCTGTGAGAGAGTTTCTGAGTTATTTTAACAATGATTTATTTAAAAGGTCAATTACCTATTCTCTTTAAAATATTCTTTACATCCAACCCATACTTCTATTTCATCCATTTTATTTTTTTCTGAGTTCTGAGCTCCATAATGTCTCTTGGACAGTCTCTTGGATGGAGAGATTTGACTCTTTTTGTAAAAAAATTATTTTTGACTGTGGAATATACCTGTGAGATTTGGACCAAGTTTTTAATGACTTGAATTTAAATCAGATTTGACCCCTAGTTTAGTTGTAAAATTTAAAGTACCATTTTGTTATTCTATAGTAAATATAGCAGATTCTAACACTGTTCAAACATTCACTGACAGCCTATTTTGGCCAGTCATGATTTCCTACTCGGCTCATGCCAAATTTGGCCATATGGTATACTTTCATTTATAAAATATGAACAAAAGTCATTTATACCACTTCCTGGCTAACATTTTCAGAATGATGTGTGCTTTCATCATGGTACCTAGCAGGATATTCGAGATAAGGGTTCACTCTCGTCTTGGGTGTAAGTTTTAAAAAACTGTAGAAGACTTGTATATGACCTATGAATGATATGCAATATGAGTAAAAAATAAAAGATTGTTTTGTTGAAAACAGGAGGTCTGGGGATTGATTGGTACAACAGAAAACCTTTTATATTGACTGACTCTTTGGCCTTCTTTTTATTCAGAATTCTGTTATAATTTGTGAAAATCCTACATATGAAAAGCAGCAGAATCTATTGGCAACCTTGTATTTCAAGTGGAATACAAGTATTTTACAAGCCAATGATCAAAGAGCGATTTCTTGCGACAGATGACCATTTCTGAAGAGCTGAACTGATGATTTATGAAGGTAAGTGTTAC
>NW_022103902.1:4058612-4064296 GCF_000313985.2 Echinops telfairi | reverse complement strand
TCTGGTTTTATTGACCATCTAATGGTCTGGTTTTATTGACCATCTAATGGTCTCTTCCCTGATGTAGTTTTTTGATTTTGTGTATTCCATCTGGAGAAGGGCACATGTACACTTGCCTTTTAAGTTGTAGAAAAAGTATTTGCTATGAAGAAGTCATTGGTCTTGTCAAATTTTATCATGTGATCTCCAGCTTCATTTATCTCAATAAGACCTTTTTTCCAAAAGTGTTCCCTCCTTTTTGCTTCCAAATTTTACACTCCAATCCATAATAATTATCAATTTATCTTGATGGTATATTTGATAAATTTCAGTCTGAAGATGTTGGTAGAATAATTCAATTTCTCCTTCACTAGCTTTTGTGGCTGGTGCATGAATTTGAATAATTGTATTGATTGGATCTCTTTGAAGACAGAAAGATATAATCCTATCATAAACAGCATTGTACTTCAAGATAGATCTTGAAATGTCCTTTGTGATAATGAATGCAACTCATTTCTCTTGATTGTTTGATTTCTGACACAGTAAACTCTACAATTTTTTGATTCAAAATAACTAATTCCAGTCTATTTTAGCTCACTAACCCCTAGGATATAGATTTTTATAAGTTATATTTTATTTTAACTTTCAATTTCCCTACATGCTAAGCTTCAATTAATAGTAACTTTTTGCAGCTGTTTCTTCCCACCTTAAGTTGCTTCCCATAGCAAATGAAGACCACAATGGAGTCACTCCCCAAAGCTTTATTCCACTATTCAACTTGATCTACTCTACTTTGAGAAAGCAGTTACTTCCCAGTCACATTTCAGGCGTCTCTTCACCTGAGGGGCCCATCAACCTGCACTACGTTCGATAATGTTCTGCTTCCGTTCATTATGATTTCAGTCTTTGACATTGTTTCCATGTAATGTATACGGCTATTTCTTTGAAGATGGCAGCTGATTCCTTATTCATAGGCTGTTCTTAGGCTGGTACTCAGTTAGTTGAAACTAGTGAACTTTGGGTGACTCTCCTGGCATTTGAAATACCAGTGACATAGCTTCCAGTATCATAGCAGCACATAAACCACCATGGTACAACAAACTTCCAGACAAGTACTAGATATGTTATATATGGTTATATACTTTAAATGCAATGAGAATAAGAAAGTAGAAATCAAATATGTTAATATAATATAAAATTTTGCTGAAGGGAATTGTAAAATTACCCCAGCTAAACACCAACAGGCTATGGCCAGGAATTCAAGGTGAATTCAGAACAGGCCATGAAACATGATATCACTGCTAATGTCAGATGAATATTAGTGGAAAGCAGATAAAACCTGGTGGTTCTTTTCCTGTGGTTTATCAGCCATGCAAAGATTTTTAATTCAATGTACCATAACAAATGACTGATAACATTTGAAAGACTGGGAACTCCAGAACATTTAGTTCTGCTCATCTGGAACACAAACATAGACCAAGGGGAAGTCATTCAAAGAGAACAAACATACATTTCATGGTTTAAAATGAAAAAAAAAGAAGTGTGTCAAGGTTGTGTCCTTTCACTATAATTATGTAATCTGCATGCTGAGCAACTCATCTGAGTAGTTGTTCTATGTGGAGCTGACTGTGGCATCAGAAATGAAGGAAGATTCTAGAAAACCTGTAATTTGCAGACTCAACAACCATGCATGCTGCATAAGACGTTATAAGATTTGCTGTACTTTATTGATGAAGTTCAAAGATTGAAACCTTCAACATGATGTGTACATCAATATATCTAAAACAAACTTCCATATTGTGGCCCAATAAGCAACAACATGATAAACAGAGTCAATAGTGAAATTGGCAAGGATTTAATTGTGCGAGGTCCATTATCAGCACTCGTGGAGGCAGTCATCAAGAAATCAAAGCATGTATTGCATGAGTCACATCTGCTGCAAAAACCTCTTTAAAATCTTATAAAAACCCCCCAAAGGTATCACTTTGATACACCTGTCCAAATTCACTATGTCTTTATTGCTTCAGATGCATGAAAAAGAGCGATGAACAAGAAGGAAGACTAAAGGAGAAGAACTAAGACATTTGAATAAATGTTTCAAATCAGTACTTTGTCGTTCTGTCAGGATCATTGTCCCAAAACTAGAACAGAGGAGAGTTTGTAAAATGTGGGCAAATTGGAACAATAACTGGGATGGGAAAGTGATGTGTCAAAACTTCTGGGAATTTAGCCTCTCTCTTAGTAAACAAGAGGAATATATGCATTACAAAGCACTCGATCTTCAGAGTTGGTAACAAGATGCCCATCTCAAAGATAAAGGTTGGCTGCATGCATTGAATTTGTGTCACTCTCTAAAGATCTGCCAATAATCTAGTCTCTGCATCAGGCTCCCTAAAGGACACACTATACCTTCTCCAAGACTCTCAGACCAGAGTGTTAATCTATGGTTTTGCCTGTTCCACTGACCTTTCCATCTCACCAACTAAAAATCATTGTGTCTGAGCTGAGCTAGTTCATATTGTTTCACAACCTTAATTTGAGTCGTGGTGTTGATGAAGAATATTGGATATGCCATGAATTGCCTGAAAGATAAATAATTCTCTCTCAGAAGTACAGGGGTGATCAATTCATGGAGAAATCAATTATCTGGAAATGTACAATAACAATAAGGAAGACCTTGAATGAGACAGATTGTCACAGTGGTTGCAACAATGATCTCAAGCATACTTATTGTGAGGATGTCACAATGCCAAGTAATGTTTTGTTTTGTTTTTCTGTTATAAATAGGTTGTCTGAGTTGGGACACACGCTATAGCACTCAATAACCAAAATATATCTACAAACATGAACATGGAAGAGTAAGATGAAAATGTTCATCACCTGCAGTCCTTTGTTGCTCACTTATCAAGTGGCTGCAGCTGATCTCTATGATTAAGATTCTTTCCCACTACCCATTCTATGTATTCCATTTGTCCTAAGCAATAACTTTAGCGAATCATTATTTTTAATTGATTGGGTGACTCAGAACTTTATTTCTGAAAGAGTTTGGCCATTGCCCTTGCAGCCTTAGTTGAATTGTATTTTTCCACTAACTCTAGTGAAAGTATATAATAGTCCCAAGACACATCGTAAGGGAGCTCTATGCCAGCAATACTCTTCCTTATCTCAATTGTGTAGTTTCAGACCAATTTCCGCCAGGTAATCATGAGAAGTCATTTATTTCTGGGTAGACATTTCCTCCTTCACTTTTTAATTTATGGTCCGGAGGAACTTAATAGAGTTGGCGACAGCCTTAACTTGCAGTGCAATGGATTCATTGTTTTGATTCTTCGTGAAAATCTTGTTTCTTTTGAAAGGAACACCTCTTCATAAGTATAGCATAAGAATGCAAATACAGGGGGTGAAAATTTGGGGGATGAATTACTAGTATAATTATGATTGGAGTCACTTCAATTTTCTAGCTTTTAATTATTGTCCTGTAAGTCTTCACTAAAAGTGAAATAGCACAATTGGCTAGACACTGATTTACGGCGCACACAGCCTCCTGGAGGCACTGACCCAGCCTCTCAAAGTATCACGGTCTGTTTGGGACCGCAGTCGCGTCTTCAGAAGTCCCTCCAAGTCTCTCACAAGCCCAATTCTTAGAATGAAGAGGAACATCATATGGATTCCCTGGGCGTGGCCCCACGGTCCTGAGGTGAGTGCCTTGATCATCCTCCGTGCTAGATGCAGTACTGGTGGTTTATAGGCACTCTAAGGTTTTGGATGATCTGCACCAAACAAAACCTACAGTCACGGACTCAATTCGGACCCACAGTAACCCTATACAGTACTCCAGAGGCTGGACATACAGGCGCAATTTCCCCCGCAGAGAAACTGGTGGGTTTGGACAGATAACCACAGGGTCAGCAGTTGGAAGCTCACCTGACAGCACCGCCAGCGCTCCGTGTCATTGATGATAATTTTGGCAAAAGTATCACAGGCCGTGCAATCAACTACCTATAGAAAGGAATGTTTTACCAGGGACAAGGCACAAAACCTTCATTGATCTAAGTGTCTCACGTAATTCACCTGCCCCCAAGTTCACAGCGGTCACTACTGGAAGTGGTGCACTATCTGGAAGCGAGCCTTGGTTTCTTTGGCCAGTGGCAGGGACACGCTGTTACGAAGTCAGCCCTGGGGAGTGGGAGTTCATGGTACTCCAAAACCCAAATCAAACTCACGGCCATCAAGTCAGCCTTGACTCATAGTGCTCCCATGGGATGGAGAAGAACTGCTCCTGTGGGTTTCTAGAACCATCCATAATGAATGCAGGTGAGAGCATCCGCTTTCTTCAGCGGTGCTGGCTTCAAACTGCTGACCTTTAGGTTAGCAACCCGGTGTTTAACCCATTACCTCACTAGGGATAATCTGTGGAGACTATCCATCCCTGCCACCACGTCCACCTAGGGAGCGCATTCCTGCAGCACTAACAGACGTTGACTTTCCCCAAAGAGGAAATCAAGCGACACAATTTCTCTGTTACTTCTTTAACTGCATTCACAATGTCTTAAGTGTTATATTTTCATTATCATTCATTTCAGGATATTATTCTCTTTATAATGCCTTTCTCCACATATGAATTATTGAAAGCTATATTTTTTAGTTTCCAACTGTTAGTTGTTTTCTTAATTTTAGGTTTTATTTTTATGATTATACGTTGTTAGAAAATACATCTTAAAGATCAAATTTTGTGATATTTTAAAATATTTCTCTAACATGTATTATTTATAATAATACTTTATTCTTGGTGAATGTCAATGTCAGTCAAAGTAAAATGAATTCTAATAAACATGTGGTATAAAGTATAATTCTTAATTAGATGTGTATTTTCAATTTTTGTTTCCCTCTCATTTAGCATCATATAGAAGTGAAAATATTTAATATTTTATGAATGTTACAGTAGTTACTAGAGTTATTTTAAATTCTAAAATTATGACCATGGCTTTATTTATTTTATTACTCTCAATGTTTAAAATATCGTTTTTATACAGACAATTTTTTTATATACAAATTTAAGATGGTTGTAGTGTCCTATTGATAAAAAAAACTTTCTTTTTAAAGAACACCGTTTTACAGCTAGTAAAACTTCTGACATTAAATTATATTTCTCTCATATTAATGAAATTTTCCCAGATTATTTTAGTGTTTACAGGTTCTATTTTATGCATACTTTTACATCCAATTTAAAGCAAATATATTTAAATTATGTACTCTAAACAGCATGCAAACAAATTTACATATACTTAAACCACTGTGCAGTCCTATATTTTGGTGGAATTGTACTCACAATTTGCATTTAAAGTAGTCATTTATGAAGCAGTTTTTCTATCTGCCATCTCATTATTTGTTTTCTAGTTGGACTATAGGTTATATCTCTCATACCCTCTTCTCATTTTTATGAAACACAGATAATTAAGCAATTTCAATTAGCATAATTTTTGTCTTTTATTAATGTGTTATTTTAATTTTATTTCAATTTCCCTCATCTTTTACATACTATCATCATAAATTTATATGTTATTATTTTCCTCTTTTGACAAGATACCTGTCATGAAAGAGTACCAGCCTAGTCTCACCTTCTTCATGATTTTTCTCAGGTATTTTCCTTCTGATATTATTTTAATACATTAAAATATTATGGTTATTGGATTGCATTGATAATA
>NW_022103902.1:4038098-4058194 GCF_000313985.2 Echinops telfairi | reverse complement strand
CCCGAGAGCAGTGAGAGCGATGGAGCCTCAAGGAGTAGGAGAGTGAAGATGTCCCAAATATCCAACTATTTCAAGATGCTTCTCTGCTCCGTGGCACCCTGCTTCTCTCGAGTCTATCTTGTCTCATATCTCTGGGATCTTTAACTCTCTGCAACATGCCACAGACGCTCACAACAATTTTGAGGAAGTGGTTCACACGGAGAAGGATGCTGTTTAGACCAAAATCTAAGGGTCAGGACAAATGTAGGGTTCACGGCCGGAAGCCAAAAATGTCCAAAAGCCACAGCCAGACTTCTTGTTTCTACCAAAGTTCAGTCAGGAAATAGAGGTCTGGTTTTCCAGGTGAGTTGATGCATGTAGAACTGTATGGTGCCATCGTCATATATCCAAGAAAAACAAAGGTTCACAACCTGGTTCACCCCTGGTTCACACCTTGTATTAAGGTGAGGTCTTAAGAATGTCATCAAGGTAGCAAACAGTGTGGCCTTGTTCATACCCAATATTACAATGGTGTCTGAAAGAAGCCTCCATGGAAACGAAGCTGTGACTCAGCCTACACCCTGCACCAAGGTCAGGTCTCAAGCCCAGCCCAGCCCTGTCCATCAGCAGAGTAGAAAATAAAGGTCCTCTACAATGGGACCATCGTCCCCAGCCTTTACAATACAGAACCAAAATGGATCATATGAGGAACCAGGCCTACGCGGGCTGCACTAATTGACCATAACTCACTCTAGCCTCAGAATTCTGTTTTCCTGTATTAATTTTATACAGATTGAATCTGATTTTTATTTACTTCACAAAATCTTATTGAGATACGTATATGTTGTAACACATTTCAGTACTCATTATTTTATTTATTTGGAATCACTGAAAATTTGTCCAGGCAATGAAGATAGCACACTTTATTTAGTCTTCCTTTTGATTAATACTTGGAATGTTTTTAATTTCTGTTATCAACAAAATCTCAGTTAACTTTCTTGTGAAAATATTTTTGTTAAAATATGGTTTCACACAGGGAATCCAGGACAGATGATCCTTTCAGGACCAGTGGTGAGAGTGGTGATACCTGGAGGGAGGGTGGAGGGCAGGTGGGGTAGAAAGGGGGAACCGATGACAAGGATCTACATATAGCCTCCGCCCTGGGAGATGGACAACAGAAAAGTGGGTGAAGGGAGACTTCAGACAGTGTAAGATATGACAAAATAATAAGTTATAAATTATCAAGGGTTCATGAGGGAGTGGGGAGCGGGCAGGGAGGGGGGAAATGAGGAGCTGATATCAAGGGTTCAAGTAGAAAGCAAATGTTTTGAGAATGATGATGGCAACAAATGTACAAATGTGCTTGACACAATGGATGTATGTATGGATTGTGATAAGAATTGTATGAGCCCCCTATAAAATGATTTTAAAAAGATATGGTTTCAATACTTTAAAGTTAAAACCTAAAAAGTTTTTTTTAATGATAGGATAATTTTGCTTAATTTTCTTACTAAACTGTCTATGTTATACCATATTATACGAACATTAGCATTGTACACAAATGTAAATTGCCTTTCTTATATTTTGTATTATTAATCTTTAATTTTAGTAATTTTGGTGACTCAGTAATTACTTTGTTATTGTCATTTTAATGTATCTTAGTGATAAAAGATGATGAACATCATTTTTATTTTATATGGGCTGTTCTAAAGTATATTACATGCTAACTTTTAAATTGTATAAATCATTAGTGTATAGAACTAGGTTAACATTGATTTTCAAATCTATATACTTATATATTTTATTCTAATAATGGAAGTTAGAAAGCCAAGTGAATTTCTATGTCATCATTTCCAGTAAAATGTAATGTAATTTAGATAACTATCTCAGTATGAAATGGAGACATTTTATCACCACAACCACAGGTATTATTAGAGTTGTCTTACATTAATGTGAACAGAAAAATATCCAGTCTGATGAGAAAGGATCAGGAGAACTATGTTGCAGGTGTTGAACCTTTCCCTACTTCATTGTCTGACCCCATCGTTTCTTGCATTCTTAAAAAATAATTAGTAAAGATTTAGCTTCATAATAAAATAACAATTCTGTCTTATAAACAGCTCTTCTGTCAACAAAATCCTTTATTTCATTATATCATGTGTTTATTTTTTAGTCGCTTCTATTTTGCCTACTTTTATTATAAATATTTTTACATGTTTTTTCAATGAGAAATAATTGAATATTTTACACAATTTGACAGCCCTGTTATATTCTCCTCTCCTGTAATTGCAGTAATGATGGGTTTAAATATTATCTTATTATATTTTTTCTCTTAGTCTCATCTAATCTGTGTTTTACTTTTGCTCTCTCTGCTTTTCTGGGGCTAAAATATTTTGCTATTATTCTACTAATTCCTTGGCTATATCTAAAAATTATCCTAAGTATTTAGAGTAAATAGTCTTCCACTACTTTTTTTGGTGGGGGAGGGGTATTTATTTATTTATTTCAAATGATAATTTTATTGGAGGCTCTTACAGCTCTTATAACAAACCATACATGAATTGTAGCAAGCATATTTGCACATATGTTGCCATCATTATTATCTAAATATTTACTTTCTATTTGGGCCCTTGGAATCAGCAACTCTTTTTTCCCTCCCTCTGACCTCTCATCTTCATGACCCCTTGATAAATGATAAATTATTATTTTCATATCTTACACTGACTGCTGTCTCCCTTCACCCATGGTTTTTGTTGTTCATCCCCCCTGTGGTGGGGGAGGGGCGTGTTATGTATCAATCATTGCAATTGGTTCCCCTTTCCTCCTCTCCTCTCCTCACCTTCTTCCTACCCTCCTGGTATCTGTGCTTCCATTTCTGCTCCTGAGGGGTTTACCTGACCTGCATTCCATATGTCCTGAACTCTTATCTGTACCAGTGTACATGCTCCGGTCTAGCCAGAACTGAAAGGCAGGACTGGGGTCATGATCGTGGGGGGTGAGGAAGCCCCCAGGAACCAGAGGAATATTGTGTTTCATCAATGCTATACTTCATTCTGGTTGACTCATCACTTCATCGTGACCTTTCTGTGAGGACATGTCCCATTGTCTACAGATGGGTTTTGGGTCTCTGCTCCGTTTCCCCTCGTTCTCACCAGTATGGTTATGTTTATTGCTTGTTTTGTTTTGGGCTTTCTGGTGCCTATTCCCTGATCCCATTGACACCTCATGATCACACAGGCTGGTGTCTTTCTTCCATGTGGGTTTGTTGCTTCTCTGGTAGACGGCCTCTTGTTTAATTTTAAGCCTTTAAGACCATAGACAGTATAGCCGGGCACCGTCAGCTTTCTTCACATTTGCTTGTGTAGCCATTTTGTCTTCAGCAATCATGTTGGGAAGGTGAGCATCACAGAATGCCAGGCTGTCATTCTGTTTTAGTTAGAACTTGACTACATTACAAACAAAACAAATGCATCCTTTCATCACTTTCACAAAGAGCAGATTTATTCTCATCTGCTCTTTGACAATGGGGCTTTCTACTTCCATACACCTTTATGATTTCTGGAAGTGCCCACAGAGGCAGTTCTAGCTTGCCCTACAGGGTCAGTATGAGTCATCATCAACGTGATGGCAGTGAGTTGAGCTTACTTTTTGAGATGTTATTAGCATGCAATTAACCTCTACTTACATTGCAAACATCATATAGTCATAGAGCATGGTATTTCCCCCATAATATTCTTTCATATTGCAGCACAGATTTCCCTTCTGAGTTATTTTCATAACCTACAATTTCATTTCTTTAAAATCCTGCTTCAATGTGACTTTTTCCTGGGGGAATTTAATTTAATCTTTGAACCATTCTTGTTTCCTATGAGGTTCTGTTAAGTAGCAATAAACTAAGTGCTGATGATAAATAGGAAATCAAAATACCACTTTACATTTAGTCCGATATTGATAGTTGGAGAACAATGTTCTCTAATCCACTGAGTTGCTGGGCTCAGGACCTAAATTAAACTGCTCTCTCCTCTTAAATGCATCTACTACAGAATTACCATTAAAAAAGAAACCCTCCTTAAGGCACAAGAAGCTATTACAACCAGAAAGCAAAGCCCAATTTTAGCATTTAGACATAATCAAAACAAAGGGAATGTCTTTCTTCCCCCCTTTTCATAGAAATTTGAATTATGACTAAACTTAAGGGTGTGTGTTAGTCTGGGTAGACTACAGAAACAAATCCAGGAAGATTCATGTGTATAAAAAAGAACTTTATATAAAGAGTAATTGTACATTAAGAAAACATCCCAGCCCAGTCCAGATCAAGTCCATAAGTCTGATATTAGCCCATATATCTGATACCAATCTAAAAAGTTCTCTTCAGACTCACAAAACACATGCAGTGATATCGAATACAGTAATATCACAGGCCAGTGGGTGGAAAGCCTTGTGGATCCAGTGGCATCATAAGCATCTCAGCACTGGCAGGAATCTTCACGTGGCTCCTCAGCTCAGGGCACTAGTGTAGCTCCATGTGTCTTGTCGGCTGCAATGTCCCCCAGGTTGTAAGCTTGCATCCTGTCTCCAGTGAGCTATTTATCTCCTTAGCACTTCGACAGGAGGTCGTCAAACTACTACCTGATTGGCAGGCTAAACTCCATTCCTTCATTCTTAATTCTTTCAAATTGACAACAGATTATATAACAACCACAGGATGCAGGAATGTAAATCATCCTGATGGAAACGCCATAGGTCCAAAGAGATATTGCTGCTTACCTAATACGAAAATCACCATTGTTGACCTTCTTCTTGCCAATACTGTATCTGGCAATGAGGCTCTTCCTTTATTACTTAAACCACTTTTACCCTTTCAAAACTGACTACCATATATATTTGAGTATCAGCCCATCCAAATATAAGCTGAGGCACTAGGCCCGGATAGTGGTTAATAAGATCATAAAAAATAGAGTATAGCAGACTAACTACTGTAAATAAACCTACTGAATATCCAAGACCAGTGATATTCAGCAACGCTTGGGTGGAGCTAGGGGGCGTGGCCAAGCACGGGTAAGACTGTAGAGGCATCGTCATTGGTCACCGCCCTGGAGAAGAGCGGGAAGAAGAGCGGCTGCATTCGACATTCATCTGACAAGGATGCGGTGCAGCCCAGGCGCCAGCACACAGCAGCGGGCAGGTTCTTGCCCAATACGGCACGGCATGGACAACACAGAGGCTGTCGGAGTGCAGGAGAAAAGAAGAGCGGTGATATCAGCAGTCATCGGACCACCCACAGAGCCTGCAGGTGCCCGCAGATGAGCAGGAGAGACAGTAGACCACCCGCACTGCACCGGAGAACAGGTAAGTGGGGGCCGTCACTTGAATATAAGCTGAGGGGCGCTTTTTCAGCCTAAAAAATGTGCTGGAAAAGCTCAGCTTATATGTGAGTATATACACTATTTTACTTACTTAGAAGGCACTTAAGTTGGTTGCAGTGATATTATTTGACACAGTAAGGCAATACTCAAAGTACTCAAAGCTTATTAGGCTAACTGCAATGCTAATGAATCATATACTACTTTGAGTACATAAAAATTGATGAAGCCTGTCAAATCAACTCTGATTCCTAACACTCTGGGTACAGAACTTCCTTTATGTTACCTTGAAGTTGGTACAAATGTTTCAACATAGGGATATTATTTTGAGGTGGAAATTCCTATTGTACATCATACACTGGAACCTATATGACACATGGTAAATATTTGTTTTATGAAAAAATATGTAAATTGCCCATGTACTGCCCACTTAAGAAGGAATTGTTTGTGTTTTTGTACGTATCTGTGCAGTATTTTCATTTCTTCTACCTTCCATGTATTTTGGGCAACTTATCAGGAGAGACCAGTCCCTGGAAAAGAACATCAAGCTTGGTTAAGGATAAAGTCAAGAAAAAGAAGAACCTCAATGAGATGGATTTTTTTAATCACCTCCTATGCGTGTGAAATCTGGACTGTGAGTAAAGAAGACGACAGAATAAATTATTTGGATTAGAATGCTGGCAAAGAATTTTGGAATTATCATAAACAACAAAAAGAATAAAATCTTTACAAACAAGATTGCTAAGACTTTGTCTCATGGGTTTTGGCAAGAGGAAGAACTTCAATGAGATGGATTCACACAGTAACAGCAACAATAAACTCAAACCTCACAAGATGTGTTAGTCTGGGTAGACGAGAGAAACAAATTAAAATAGACACTCATATGTGTATAAGAAAGAGGGTTATATAGAAGAGCAATTGAATATTGAGAAAACATCCCAGCCAAGTCCAGATCAAGTTCATAAGTCCAGTATTAGCCCATATGTCTGATAACACTTTATAAAGTCCTCTTCAGACTCACACAACACATGCAGTGCAGAATGCAGGATGATCACAGGCCAGTGGGTGGAAGGTCTTGTGGATCTAGTGGTGGTACAAGCATGTCAGCGCTGGGAAGAGTATCCACATGGCTTCTCCAAGGCTCTGCTGCATCAGGGTAGCTTCATGTTGCTTCTGGTCAGAAATGACTTCCAAAGAGTGAGCAGAGAGAGAATCTCCTGCGTCCAAGGAGGAATACCAGAGTTCCCAGAATTCTCAGGAGAAAGCCATGCCCACACAGAGGTCTCACTGGCTATGAACAGAGGGACAGACTAAACTCCACCCCTTCACTCTTAATCCTCTCAAATTGACAAATGATTATATAACTACCACACAAGAATTGTGAGGGCGACACAGGACTGGACAGGGTTTCCTTGTGATGTGCTTAGCAGAACTGACTGGACAGTACCAACACCTACCACCACCGCCAACATTGGCATACTATCAAACATTCAGGAAATAGGAAAAGAAGATAGAATAAAGAGAATCACTGTGCCAAAATTTGGTAGATATTCAAAAATTTCAATAGATAGCATGAGATCAAGAACTAATGATATTGCAACTACTGCACTGAAGACCATATTAATAAGCAGGGATTTGACTCAATTCCAGTTGAGAGCTATCAACAAATAGAATGCAGTACTGCAAGTTCTCACTTGTCCATGCTAAGAAACTTGTAAGATATTAAAATGTCCAACAGAATATACAATTCATTGTACACTATCATTGATATTATGTGAAAGTAAACTGCTGCTAAAGATAATTCTGAAATCGTTACATCAATATATCAACAAGGAAGTACCAATAATTTAAGCCAGATTCAGAAGGATACACGGGTTGAGGGGTTTCATTGCTATGGATCCTACGGATTCTAGAAAGAACCTTGACTCAGAAAAGGCATGTATCTGTTGAATCATCTGAAATTATGGAGAATATTGTGAAAAATGAGAGTTCTAGAATATTAATTGTGTTCATGTAGAATCTGCACATAGACTAAGAAGCCAACAGTTTGAAATATTGTGGAGATGAAGGAAAAAGAAAAAATATATTGAGATCATATCAGAAACCTGTATAATTGCCTTTATTAAGGGTTATGGAAACTGTAGACATCAACGTCAAATTTGGTTGGATAAGGAAGATTCAAACAATTAAAAACAATTAAAAATGATTTAGTTGACAATGATAATCACATTTATAGAATATTTGCCCTGTAACCATGCAATGATCAAAATATTATACATATGATTTGATAGTTTTACAAATATTTTCATAATCTGGTATATCTCAACACCTGAAAATATTAGTACAGTAAGATAAAATGATGTCCAGTGAATCATGAAAGGTTGCAGTAGTAGTATTTGAACATAAATAGAATGTCCATACAATCAACAGAATAAATTACCCTTCCACCTGACTCTATTTGCATGATGCAGAATTCCACTGATTGGAAGAGATGTATTTCGGAAGAGGCATGGGATAAAGCAGTAGTAACTCGAGAAGCCTTGTAGATGATTGCCTGTAGTCACTAACTTTGTGGATTCAGCACAGGCCTTTTCAGGGTCTTGGGATGGAGACAGATCCATTATGTTTCTATGTGGATCTCACTTTCTCCAGGCAATCCAGATCCTTCTACATTAGGTACTTCATTGTATAACTCTACATGAACTGGAATTTGACATTTTGAATTATATGTACATGGCGGTTCATCAGTTCATCTTATAAGTCAATCTATGAGCAGTCATAAATATTACTGTATGATAAGAAAATAATAAATATTACAATACCAGAGGAAATGTGGTCATGTAAAATGTGCATGTGAGAAAAAAAGAAATAGAGAAAATGTTATTCTTAAACTATGCAGGAAAACATTTTACTTTTAGGCACTGAAAGAAATTGTCACATTTTAGTGTTTTCATAAGCATTTATAGCAGTAGTATCTCTAAATAAAATAATGTCCTGTTACACTAAAAGAAAGAATATAAAACTAATAACAAAATCTCAACTTTGTTTGATTTATAATGGCCTCTTCTGTGTTCTTGAAATCTTTGACACTTCTGATAATCATTTAATGACCTATCCTCAAACTTCAGTCCTCCGCTTGTATTAGGAAACATATTCCATGCTTCTAAAGGCCATTTGGCAGAAAGACTGGTCTTTCTACTTGTGTAAAGAGTTAAATTCTCAGAAACCCACAGGGGCAATTCTACCCTGTCTTATGTGGCAGTGAGTGAAAGACCATTTGTTTTCTGACAGTGAACTGCCTATTCACATGTTGTACACGTGTGAAGCTGAATAATGAGGACAGGAAGCTTATCTGCCCTGAGAGGTAATTAAAAGAGGATAAAGAATATTTGAAAATATTTATGTTACATGGTCAATAAATAATACAGATCAAAGAATAATTACTGCATTTGAATTTTTGTGTTGGCTAAGAATATAGAGTATATCATAGACTGCCATATAAATGAAAAAGTCTGTCTTGGAAGAAGTACAGCCAGAGTATCCCTTAGAAATATCTATGACTAGGTCTTGTCTCAGGAAATGTGGGCAAGTGTGTCACAGTTGACTTCTATCCATAGTTTCTGTAACTTTCGCCCAACGACTAGGTGAGAGCATGCAAATGACTCTCGTGCGACCCTAAGACTGGGGTTGATCAGTTTTGCCATTCTACTGGGTATTGAGTGAGCCAGTTCAAAGCAGGAATGTCAATCTCATGGCCATCAGAAAGGAAGAGACATGGATGGAGGCTATCTGAGATCCCCATGTAGAGAACGCGACAGCGAGAGAGGGAGCAGCGCTCAGACCTGAGACTCAGCAGTGGGCTTCTTGACCCAGGGAAAGAGTCAAATGGAGCTCCTTCAAGCAGGAAGCTGACTCACAGAGGAGAGTGCTTTCTGGACACTTCTCAGCACTAAGGCCACTTTGTAGTATTTACCAAGAAGGGCAGCGGCTAAGGGGCCATGTAGTTGAGGCATCGAGGTTCAGAGAAAGGCCTGCCTAAAAGCATGTCTGAGCAATGGCAGTGTAGACAAAATAATCGTATCCTTAATATTTCTAATCCTGACTTTGAAGGTGTTAGATTCCCTAAAATTTCCATACTAATGAATATTGTATTATCTGTGAGTTCTGTGTGTCCATGGCAATGGACATTGGATCCATGGGAGGAGCTATGGGTTTTAGATTAGGGTAAAGAATGCTGGTGGAGAGCAAATGTTTTGAGAATGATGAGGGCAGTGAATGTACAAATGTGCTTTACACAATTGATGCATGTATGGATTGTGATAAGAGGCGTATGAGCCCCTAAGAAAACGATTAAAAATAATAATGCTGGAAAGTGGGGGCATATCTAGCCTTTCCCTCTTAGGCATCATCTTTTGGCTGATGTAGAGCTGGATTCTCCTAATCTTTGTGTAGCCAGAGGCGGTATCTCATTTTTGTAACATGTTACAAGCTTCGGACATGCATTGGACTAGGACATGGCAATTGGTAGAACAGGAAATTAGCGATACAATGAGGGAAGCTACTCGACAGAATTGCATCACACAGGTGCTACAGCAAGGAGCTCAGGCACAGCAGTGATCAGGAGGCTGGGGCTGGGCGGCAGTGCTTCACGCTGTCAACGTCCTCAAGACGCAGCCCTTATGAGCTTGGCTGCTCACCGAAATACCGGTGGTGGTGACTCATCAGTCACGTCAGGAAAACGATTGGGCAGTCTGCTTCTATCAAGATTTACAATCTTGGCAATCTTACAGCAAGATCTTTACTTTGTTCTACAATGTCATTATGAGTTAGTATCAATTCATGACAATGGGGTAAGGTTGTGTTTGCATTAAATATTATGCTTCATGTTTATCATGTTGACTTCCTTTCTGATTTAATGGCACAGTTACTAATATGTATTTATTTATCTTATGGGGAATATGACCATTAATCCTAAAATTTTGAAAAGTGAAATGTTGTAGCATGAAACATTTGAAGCTATATTCAAGAGGTTTAGCTTTTAAATAGGGAAGAATTGGTCTATTCAATACTAAACCCATTGGCATTGAGTTGATTCCAACTCTTAGAGGAGCAAACATCCTCAATAGAAACCTAAACATAGGGAATTGGAAAGAATAGCAGGACAATTTTAAAAAATCACCTAAAGAAAATAAATTGTCTTATGTATGTAGCTATTTTCAGGAAAAATTAAATAAAATATCAAAATCCATTGCTGTTGAGTTAATTCTAAATATAGCAGAGTTCTGGCATGGATTATAACTGCCCCAGAGGCTTTCTGAGACTGTAAGTCTTTACAGAAGCAGACTGCCTCATTTTTCTCCCATGGAATTGCTACTAGGTGTGAACTACACTGCCGTACTGGTTAGAAGATAAAAGGTGAATGTACTGTATGACCTTGGATTCTTTATAGGAGAGAGTGAACATAAATGCTAAATAAAAATAAAGCATTAAAAATAAAGTCAAGCATGTTTCCTAAAGAAGTTGGAAGAGTGCTATTAAATTGGGGAGATTGCAATCAATGCTATGGAACAAAATGTATTGAACAGAAAACCACTTTACTCTGCACATTTTCACTCAAACCACAATAAAATATTTAAAACACTAAATTTAAAATTTCTTATGAGATTTAAAACATTTTAAAGTTAAGTTAAATGATCATTCTATAGAAATCTACCAAAGAGTAGACAAAAAGAAGAAAATATTTTAAAAATGAGAGAAACGCTGAAATAATTAGAAGATTAAGCCCCAACCATAAGTATCTAGAAAGCAGAACTCAAAAGAGAAAAATAAAACCAAAAATATGAGATCTGTTTCTAGACATACATCTGCAGGTAGGAACTGCCTGTGGACGCCTGGCCCAATTAATGAGACTTTGATTCAAGGAGAGCTTATTATGGAACTTGGGAAGATTAAAAAAGGGTTAGAGAGAAATAAGAGGCTACTGCATAGGATGAGCACCCAGACATCTTAAATGTTTCAAGAGCACTAGTAAATGCTAGAATTCAATGTGAAAATGCTTAAACAATCCTAAGTGGAATCAAACTATTACTCAATGTGAGATTAAACATTGATTTCCCCCCTCAGGAAACTACTGAGTGATGGACACACAAGTACAATTTTACATACGATCATACAGTGTTGGTTTCAGCAACGCATTGACAGGGAACTGCCAGAAGTTCAGGCCGGGTTCAGAAGAGGACATGGAGCAAAGCATATCATTGGCAATAGCAGGTGGATCTTGGCTCAAAGCCAAGAAAACCAGAAAGGTATTTACTTGTGGTTCATTGGCTATATAAAGACATTCATAGTTCTGGTGTGGACCAGAACTAGCTCAATGTGTAATCTGCTCTGCCACCAGGACCAGGTAAATGGGGTGTGTGAAACAGTGATCAAATGTGTGTCAGGCTGGGTTGACTCGTTAAACAAATCCAGAGACACTGGCATATGTATAGGAAAGAGATTTATATCAAGAAGTAATTGTATATCAAGAAAACATCCCAGGCCGGTCCAGATCAAGTCCCTAAATACAATACTAATCTGTGAGTCTGACTCACATAATCACACACAATGAGGCCGAATACAGGGAGATCACAGGCTTATGGGTGCAAAGCTTTGTAGCAATGAAAATACATCCTGCGTATCAGATATGTATATTATGATTCATAACAGTAGCAAAGTAACAGTTATGAAGTAGCAACAAAAATAAATTTATGGGTGGGGTCACCATCACATAAGGAACTGTATTAAAGGGTCGCGGCATTAGGAAGGTTGAGAACCACTAACTTAGACACTTGTTTTATAGGTCTTGAGTTCAAGAAAAATATGACCGGTGTTAGCTTAATAGTATCATCAGCATGTAAATTATGGCTAAGCTCATGCTACTAGATACACTCATCATTGGAATGAGTGTAAACATTAGATGGGATACAAAGAGAAGACATGGGAATAGTTTAACTTTAGACTTTTGGGAAATGAAGAAGTACCAGTAAAGAGAATGAGACAGGTTATCCTGTTTGGTGTCTTACAGGAAAAAAAATGGTAGAACATGTTTCAAGAAGAGGCTAAATAGTTATGTTTAACAAGTAGGTAAAACAAAACAAACAAAAATCTCACTGACATTGAGTTGATTATAACTCATAGCAACCCTATTGGACTAGGCTAGAACTTCTGTTTTTTTCCCCCTGAAACTGTACATCTTTAAAAGAATAGTAAGCCTCATCTTTCTCACAGGAGTAGCTAGTGGTTTCAAACTTTGACCCTGCAATGAACAGTCCAAGAAGGAAAGGACTATGCCGCCAGATAGGCATAGTGTAGCAGATATGTCAAATAAAGTGAGTGTTTGGTAAATGACCACAAAATTTAACTATGTCAATGTCATTGGGAACCTTGATAAGAGAAGGTTCAGTGGTTTGGTTGGTTAACAAACCTGATTGAGATGTGCTTAAGAAACTTTTAAAAGAAGAAACTTTTGAAACACTTGATGTAAAAAATACTTACAAGAGGTTACATTAAAATACTGACAATGGGTTAATGGGATTGTACCTCACATGGAAAAGTAGGATTAAGACTCAGAAGTGCATAAAGTGATAGAGGAGTTCACAACTTGATGACTTTTTAAAACTGAGTCCTTGAAATATGATATTCATATCAGAACGTATTGCAATAAGAATTGTAGCAACCACCAGTAGATTTCTCCACACAGTGGCAAGTTGATGATGACTGTGGACATGTTTTTTAATGAGTGAGTGGATATATGATGAATCATGCATGTTAACATCTGCTGACCTTCTCTCTGATGACAATAACTGTCATGACTTGGCTGCAGTGCCCTATTTCAAGAGGATAAACACATTCAGCCCCTTTAGGATAAGGGTGACATTTTATGTATTAATATTAGATGTCACTGCTTCAGGAATTGTCCTCCTGGGATAATTCCTTTCCAAGGATGAGCACATGGGTGAATTCCTTTCCAAAGTCATTTCTAATTCCCATGGCACATAGAGATACGAGTTGAAACAGTTAACATGACTCTACCAAATGTGTGTTTGTAACGAAAGTACCCAAAGACGGTCCCAGTCAATTCCAACTCATAGCAACCCTATAGGACAGACAAGAATGGTTCCTGTGAATTTCCTAGGCTGCAAACAAACCTTTATAGGACTAAGAACGTCATCTTTCTCTGGCAGAGCAGCTAGTAGTTTTGAACTGCTGATATGTGGTTAGGAGCTCAACTGGTAACACACGTGACTAGGACTCACAGCTTCCGTATGTGACCTGTGCCAGACCCAGAAATCTCATCTCCTCCATCCTGCAACCCAGAATCTCTAATCATTCAGATCAACCCATACTCACCATGCCTTTCCATTTCCTGGTACCTTTCTGAGTCAAACTTGCCAAAGATCAAAGGAGGAAAATGCTTCACCCTTTTTGGAAGTTCAGCAACACTTATTTTAGGCCACATAGAGGGAAAGTAAAAGTTCAATTCTTGTCCAGAATAAAATCTGAAAAAATGTCATTTCCTTCATCACAAACATGAATAGACAGGAAAACGGCAACAAAGTTTAGTACTTTTTTTTTTTGATGTAACAAGTCTATTCAGTCTCTATAAAATAAACAATTTTGACATTGGGTAAATAACATATCTTGCCATAGAGAAAAAAAATAAATGATAGTTTAAAATGATATTTTACTCTCAATAAATTTCAGTTTTTTGGCACATCCACTTTCACCTAGCACATCATTTTAAAAATCAATATGTGACATCGCATTAAGTTGTAAATGAAATTCTCAACAGTTTTTGAAATATAACATATTGGTTAACAGAAGAATTTTGGAATCAGTCATATTCAAAATCAAATCTTCATATTTTAAGGAGATTGTCTTTATATCACTAATTGTCAGAACCCTGATCTTTCATATTAGCCATAATACTATTTCTTGGACGCTAGATAAGAAGAAAATAGAAAAACTTTATTATAATTCAGAATAAACGAAAGCCAAATCCATTGCCATTGAGTTGATTTTAATGCCCATTGACCCTACCTAACTTATTACATAATTTACTGGAACAGACACTCATCTTTCTCCCACGGAAAAGCTGGTGGATTTGAACAGCTAACCTCGCAGTAAGCAAGATGGTGCCTAGCCCATATTGTCACTAGTGCCTCCGAGCATTCTGACTAGAACCTGTAAAATAGTCAGTTCTTGATAAATTTGGTGATACGAAACAACAGACTTGATAGAAGTCAGAATTTACTCAATGGCTCACATCAATAACGTCATTGTTAATAGGAGACCCTGGGGAAAGCCTGGCAATCCATTTCAGAAAGCTCAGCCATTGGAAATCCTAATGGAGCGCAGTTCCACTTTGTCCTACATAAGGTCCCCAGGAGCTAAAACAGACTTCACAACAACCCTTTTTTGTTTAAATCATTTTATTGGGGGCTCTTACAGCTCTTATAACACTCCATACATCAATAGTATCAAGCACATTTGTACATATGTTGCCCCCATCATTTTCTGAACATTAACTTTCTCTTTGAGCCCTTGGTGTCAGCTCCTCTTTGGCTTGTTATTAAACTGACACTTTTTGCTGTTCCTGTCAACATTGATGATTGCTGTCACATCTGCTCATGCTCATTAGTATTATTTCCCGGAATGATTCCCCTAATGGCAGAAGACACAGGATTTTGTTTTCATTTGTGGATCTATTTGCATAATACAAGCCTGCTTAGTTTTAGGTTGATTCACTAGAGATCTTTTTAAACTTACATTAGTTGAATCTTCTACATCATAAGATGCATTTTTGGAATGGGTAATAATTGTCAAACTCACTGCCCAAATAGAGTTTGTTTTTTCATCTGAACATGAAAATAAACATGACATTGCAGGAGGACGAAGCATGCATATCATGTCTCACACGATCTCATCCACAGGGATTTGGGAGCATATTGTTTAGAAAGCAAGGGCGTCCATCATCAAATCCATTCACATCTGTACAACCTGAAGCCCTACGTGCTGCCAACTCAGCCACTTCCAGCCTCACATCCTGACTCTCCTCATTTCCTAACCTATTTTCAACTTGTGTGCAATTATCTGCACTTAGTGAACTGTATTATTTTCTTTTCCCTGTTCCTTATCTGCGACAAAGAAGGGTATCTTGATTCTCTACTTTTCCCATTTGACTTTTGTTCAAATTTAGTACTGTGTTTGTACACTTTGTACATTTGTTTGTGGTTGCTAGATAGAGTCAAATCAATCCAACTCATGTTGACCTTACGTACAACAGAATAAAATGTCTGATCTTGTTTTATACTCAACATCATTAGTACTTTCAATTCTACTATGGTAGTTGTGTTAGTCCATGTCGACTAGAGAAACAAATCCAGAGACACTCACTTATGTGTAAGAGAGAGCTTTACATAAAAGCACAATTGTATATTAAGATAAAATCCCATCCCAGTCCAGATCAAGATCATAAGTCCAATATTAGCCTATCATTCTGATACTAGTCCATAAATTGGTCTTCAGACGCATGCAGCACATGCAATGATGCATATTGCAGTAAGGTCACAGGCCAGTGGATGCAAAGTTTTGAGGATCCAGTGGTGGTGGAAGCATCTTAGCGCTGGCAGGGTGTCCACGTGGCTCCTCCAGCTCTATGAGTGAGAAACAGAGAGAGAGAGAGAGAGATGCTCTTGCTGGGCTCAGCAAACCTCCCTATGGCTTGTCCGCAGGAAGAGGAAGGCAGATTGAGAGAGGAATTTCCTAGAATACTCATGAGAAAGTCATACCACAAGGAGGTAGATCAGACTGTGTCCTGATTGGCAGGCTGGACTCTACCTCTACAGTTATTTATAAAGTGGACATGAAATTATGTAACTATCACAGTAGTTATTGTGCCAGCTCAGCTAACTAGGGACTTCCATGCCCCGTTTGGTCCTCTATGCCACTAAATAAGATGTTCTCCACTAGCAATTGATCCTTCCTGGTGATGTGCCCAAAGCTAGCAAGTTAGATGATACCCTTTGTGAGTCCAAGGGTTTGATCAGAAAGTTTTCAAAAACAGATGTGTCTTAGTCTGGAAACTGCATTGAAACCTGCTCAGAATTAGTAATCCTTCTGGTATTTGAAATATTGGCTACATAGGTTCTGACATCATAGCAATACACAACATAACACAATACAAAAAATTGAGGTTAGTTGGTAGAATAATAATAATAATATAAATATAATAGAATCAATTAATAGGATTATAGGTTTAGCTTATAATAAAGGATATAATTATAGAATTGAGTAGGTGGAACTATGAAGAAAATTTCAAAATATGGTGAATAGGCTTGTTCCAGAAATCTGGATCTGGAAGCATTATTGGACATTTTAAATAAATGACAGACAGTAATCATGAAATGTCATAGTGTGTTAGGTTATGTTTCTAGAGAAACCAAACTAATGATGCCTGTGTGTGTGTGTGTGCGTGTGTGTGTGTGTGTGTGAAGATAATTGTATCTAGAAATGGCTTCCACATGTGATGCAGTAGCTAAGGCCAGTGTGGTTCAAGTCAGTAGGTCAGCAGTAAGCTTGAGGTTTCTCCTGACTCTTCTCCCTGCTGGAGCTCTTTGAGAGGAAGCAATGAAGCAGGAGAGCCACAGGTTGCTGAAATGAATCAGTCTGAGGTTGACCAAATGAATCCAAGGTCCAAAGTCTGCTGATGACTCTGGAGATCTACAGGTGATATTACCAACGAGTTGCGAACCAGATGCAGGATTCAGATCCAGCAGATGATGAATCAGCAAGAGCGAACTCAGTTCAGCTCCTGGCCTCACTTATTCTACAGGCCACAGCCCCAAGGAGGTGTCACCAGGCTGTGACCAGATCTACCCAGATATCTCCAGTTGACATGAAATTTGACCATCATGCATAGCCATCAGTAAGAATACCATGGCTTGTCTGATGCATATTACAGTAAAAACACATTAAAATACTTAAAATATCAGAATTGTAGAAATTCACATACTGCAAAATAAATGTTAGAAATGTAGATTTTCAGGTGCCTGAAAAATATTTGCACACAAAGTGTTAACAGTGCTAAACTTTTCAATCATTTTTAGGTGGATGAAAATTATTTGCACCACAAAGTGTAACAGTGCTAAATTTTTCAATGCTAACTTTTTCAGTGCTAATAATTTCAGGAGGGCTTCTGTTCAAATGTATATTACCTCTCTCAAGAATTGGCCCTTAATTTTCATATAGTTGCATCTTTTCTTCATCTCAAAGAAATTGTGAATCTTTCTCATATTTAGTTGTCTACCAATAGCTGCATTTAGGGTTCAGAAATGATTTACCACTTTAAACAACTTAAAATTCTGGGGCCTGAGTCCAATATTTCAACTGTCTCCAAATTGTCCTCAGCATAATTCCTTAATGGGATTTAAAATCTGTGGGCAGAGTCAGAAAGAACAAGACAGACTCTTAGTTACCCAGTGATGCTAAGAGAGAAATACAGCAAGTAGGTAGCTTTAACGTATAGAAATTTATTTTCGTGCAGCCCACGAGGTGCTAAGTCAGCATTGAGGGCACTAGCTTTAAGGAACATTAATTTTTATCTTGATTCTGGCAAAAGGTTCTGGTTTCTTTTGAGCTTCTGATCCTTCAGTATCTTCATGAAGCTTGGCATGAGTTTTCACTCATGGGTAGTCTACTCACTAAATTTCTTTGGTATCTTAAAAATAATTTGGCTCAAGATATACCCTACATTAATCCTCCCTCATTAACACAACATTGCAAAATTGGATTCTATGTACAGACGTGGAAGCTTGACTTCACTACATCTGTTGGATGGCATACGTCAGTCAATCCATCACAAATGGCTTACATGAGTTTGTTAGGGATGTGATGTGTGTGTATGTCTTTGGTTACTTAAAAAAACAAACAAACTCCAATTATTATCGTCTATTCTGGCAATTTCAGGTGATTGCAGACTTTAAATTTAACCCAAGAGAATCATGACTGTTTGGCTCGTTTGACTGTGAAGCAGTTACATCTCCTTGAGAGTCTCTGAGCGTGTTTCAGAGAGCAGGACTGCAACAGGAGAAATGAGCACAATCCCAAAAGCAAAGTAGATGTGCTAAAGTACACAGCACATGCAATGATTGTAGTGTGAGCAGGGAAACTGGAAAGAAAGCCACACAAATCATGGCAGTTCATTTAAAATTCAGAGCAGAGTTTTAACTTCAGAATGTGTGTGTATCAGATAAAATCAATCTGCTATATGTAAAATAAGAACATAGAGACCAAGTGAGACAGGCTGAGAGCTAGTAAAAGTAATAAATGGAAGAAGTGGTTCAGTTGGAATGACTGCTCTAATCCCCTCCCAGTCATTAAAGAAAACAATCCCCTCCCAGCAGTAAAGAAAACAAAACAAAACCGACTTTCTTACCAGAGTCTGAATCCGTTAATTAGCAACATAATTGGACCTCATGTTCATTGCCCTAGTAATGGCTTGCCTACATTAACTCTCAGTAGAAGCAAGAGAACATGAGGTATGGTTTCCATCTTCCTGCAATTTCTAAAAGTTTAGGGTATTTGGACTAAAAGTATACTGATATTGATGAAATAAAAATGAAATTAAGCACAAGAAAAAACTCCAGTCAACACACAGAAAATTATAAAAGATAAAAAAGGTAAGAAGGGAGTGAGTAATTTTATTTTTAGAATCGACTAGTTGAGTATCCTGCAACTCTGGGATGTATTTACAGTTGGCATTGTCAAAATAATCGGAGTGTGTCACCCAAGGATCAGTCCTAATAAGTGGATTTCCTCATCACGGCGAAGAACGCTCATGTAGTATGGCGGTATAATTTAGCACACTGAGCATTAGCTTCAGCACCTTTCATGACACACTGCACTATATTGCAGCCCCTGCTCAGCCTGAACACACAGAGGAAAAGGTAAATGGAGTGGCAGCTTGTAGTGCCACGGGACCAACTGAGCTCATTCATTAGAATGCACATCTGCATTCACAGCGTCTCCGCAGAGTGCTATGGAAATAGAAAAACAGACAAAGCTAATCCACGCAGAAAGCCCACATTCAGACCACTGATGGCATACTGAGTATAGAGCAATTAACAAAAATATGATTTGAACTTTCTTAAGAAAAAACAACAACAATCCGAGATCTCTGTATATGTCACACTCACCAGCAGTCTGTTAATAAGTGTAAGCTCAGTATCTGACACGTTTCATAATCTATTGTGAAATTCTAATGGAGTGGTGTTTCAATGAAAACAATCAAAGTATAATTCTCTTCAATTGCAATGGCTCTTAAATCTAGATGCAGATTGAAAGCACCTGGCTGATATTAAGTGGATAGCTACCTGGGTCACATCCAGTGATTCTGGTTGAATTGGTCTAGGTTGGGTTCTGGCTATGGAGTTTTGTGTTTTGTTTTTGTTTTGAAAGATCCTGAGATAATTTTCATATGGAAACAAGGATTAGAACTACTGTTCTATTGTAGCCTGACCTCTGCAACAATGGATGTTATTCTATCTTGATTACAAATTGTAATCCCCTGGTAGCCTTTAAAATCCAATGATATTTTAATTAAAATGAGAACTAAATAAAGTGTGCAAACAAATGATTAATTTGTGAAACAGACATCAAGTCATCTGTAGGACCTAACTGGTCCTGAGAGAACGCCAAAGATTTCTACTCCCA
>NW_022103902.1:4035270-4036404 GCF_000313985.2 Echinops telfairi | reverse complement strand
AATAATTTATAAATTATCAAGGGCTCATGAGGGAGGGGGGGGTGGGGATGAAGGGGAAAATGAGGAGCTGATACCAAGGGCTCAAGTAGAAACCAAATGTTTTAAGAATGATGATGGCAACAGATGTACAAATGTGCTTGGCATAATGGATTATGGTAAGAGTTTTATGAGTCCCCAATAAAACGACTTTTAAAAAAGAATTTAAAACCACTCCCCTACACTAGAAAAAAAAAATCAAAGTTGATTTGTGTGTGCCCTGTAAGGCAAACAAAAGACCCCTGGTTGTGTAGTGGGGTTCCATTTGAGTTTCTAACCACAAACACAACAGTTCAAACCCACTAGCAGCTCCTTGGGAGACAGATGAGGCTTTCTGCTCCCATAAAGATTTACAGCCTTAAAAATCCACAGGAGCAGTTCCATTCTGTCCTGGAGGGTCTTGAAGAGTCAGGAAAGATTCAGCAGCAGGGAGCGTGGATTTGGGTTTATCTAGCTGTCTCCAAGAACTTGGATACTTAAAAGAATGACAAAAATGTTCTAAAACTGTGATGATGATTCAAGTCTCTTTAAAAGCTAGTTAAACCACTGGATTTTATGACACATGAATTATATGTCAATAAAACTGTTTAAAAATGTAAAAAAAAAAAAAAAGAATTGGCTGCTAAGCAGAAGACCAGTGGTTTGAACCTAACAGCCCCTCTGCCGGAGAAAGATATGGCAGTTTGCTTCTACAAAGATTTACAGCCCGGGAATGCTGATAAGATAGTCCTCCGCTTTCCTATTCAATCACTGTGATTTAGAATGGACTCTTCAGCAAGGAACTGGGTTTGGTTTGGGGTTGGGGCTACAATGGTTAAGCAATGAACACCTAAGAGAAAGGTCAGTATTTCAAACCCAGCAGACACTCTTCGAAGGAAAAAATGTGGAGAAATACCGCCACATATAACACAGCTATTCGAATTGCCTTGTTGGCAACCGCCATTCAGCAGCAGCAGCATAACAGCCTAATCGATTCAGGATTATCAGACACTGAGCTATGTCTGCCTGCCCATGCACTGTGCCCAGAGAAATATTTGAAAAATAGGGAAAACCTTTTGAGAAACGGTTAACATTAAGTGTTATTTTGGAAAATTACAC
>NW_022103902.1:4006445-4034660 GCF_000313985.2 Echinops telfairi | reverse complement strand
GTTGATATATCATTCTATTACAAATTGGCTTCAAAGACAAAATTACATTGAAAGGATTTTTGATGACTGAATGAAACAAAGGTTTTTGATCTGACTTATCAACATCTTCATCTTCGTCATGAAGTAATTCTATAAAGTTCTCAAAAAGAGCACAGCCAAAGAAGAGTTCACAGAGAAGTGGCAATGTACCACAGGTGCGTGCTGTCACAATCTCTGGCGTGGAGGCCTTCATCGCTGTTGTGTGCTTCCGCCTCCTGGTGACACCCGATCACAGAGCGGCACGGCCGCAGAGGATGTACTGAGCTGTCATCTTTGCAGGAATAGGTTACCAGACCTTTTCCCCGATGCCACTGGTGGAATGAATCATTAACCTTTTGGTTGGATGCTGAGAGCTTAACCCTGATTTCATGAGGGTTCTTTTTTATGCAAGTGACACTCTGTGGATTTTTCAGAGTCTTTCCCAAATAAGCTGCATGCCTTTTCTTCTTCAAGATGTTTCCTATCTACATTTTCGTCTTCTTTTTATCTTAAAAAAACATAATTAATTGGGAGTCAGGATACATATAACATCACTCCGTAGTTCAGTCATGACAATTGGTATTGGACAGTTGCTACCACAATCAGTTTCCAAACATTCTTTTCTTTCTGGAGTCTGACATCCCCTCCCTTTTCTCCTCACCACCATCCCCCGCCGAAACCCTTATTCTTCCGGCTGTCTCTGTGGGCCCATCAGTCCCAAGTCTCATATACTGAAAAGCAGAAAGAAAAAAAACACATATAACATAAAGTTAATTTTACAGTTCTCTAATTGCCCTTTTGAATACCGATTAAATATACCAAAATACTTTATAGACCAAAGTTGATTTCTCTTTGTTTTGTTTTCTACTACCTACATTAAGGAGATCTTCAGTTCAATTTCTGTCCATCTGGAAAACAACACATTTTTAACACTCAGGTGAAGTGATTATTTGTGAGTCTGAATATCAATATCTGAGTATAAAATCTTATCAAATAATAATTTATAAATATGAACACTTTGTATGCTTCTGGTTTTGTAGAGTTATAATTACAACCATTATACATATATAACATGCATAGTTTGTAATTTTAAATAAAGCTTTATTTTCCTTAAAATTTAGCCCAAAATTCCTGATACATACATAACGCATTACTACTGTAATCTAATATGAAAGGTTATTAAGTGGGATTCTTGTCTGAAGAGGAGAAAGCAATGTTTTCATCAATGGGTTGCCTCTTCAGATTCCTATAGGAGTAGGGTTCCATACCTGGCTGATAATATAAATGAAAGCAATTATAAAGAGATGAGAACATTGAGTTAGAAAGATTAAAAATACATGAAGACCTTAGTTATACCATCTATCTACATAGATAGATAGTTAGATATAGATAGATAGATAGATAGATAGATAGATAGATAGATAGATAATTTCAAACCCCAAACCAAATTCACTGCAATCAATCAATTCTGACTCACGGCAAACCTATAAGACAGAAACTGTCCTTGTGGGATTCTGAAACTGTCATTTTTTCTATTTATTCTGAAGAGCAGCTATTACGCATACCTCACTATGCCACGATATGTATATACATATTTAGTTATAGATACAGAGATATATAGTTATATATGTATATGCTATTGAATATATATAAGTATATAGAGATATTTTAACAGATTGTCAATACCTACTATTTGCACGCACAGAGTATATATGTGTACACAAATGTATAAATATAACATTGTGTGTATGTGTATATAGAACACATACACATATAGATTCACACAAATATCGCACATGCTATAGATAGTATTGGCAGAAAATCTATGAAATACTGTTGAGAAGCATACTCCTCTATACTATATGAGTATGAGGATATTATAATCCAGTAGGTATCCTTTCCAGATGTGAGGACAAATGCATGTAGTAATTAAAGAAAATAGGTCAATTCAGTATAAGAAAAGGTGAAAAAGTAGCATTTATTATAGAGAGATTGGTAGGTGAGGGAGTTTTATTTTCCCTTGTTTTAAGTACTTTTATATATGAATGATCCTGGTCATTCTTGGTAAACATGAGACTGCCAATTGCAAGACTGAGTTCAAAGCCACCCTGAAGAAACAGGAGGTTTTCGGCTCATGTGAAATATTTTTTGCCTGGGAAACTCTGTGTAGGGTCACAATGAATTCACTTCTGAATTCACTCAGTGTAAACTGGCAACTCTTCAGTGGTTTACACATGTTTGAAATGTTATGTAATAAAAAGTTATATAACAAAGGGTGATTGTTCTATTGGAACCTCCCAATATTCGTTATCAATCTGCAGTGTTTCACAATTTCTGCTTTCACTTTTTCTGTAACCAAGTATTTTTGGAGTGTGGGTACACAGAAAGTGAAAACAGAACTTTTGAAAAAGTGCGGACTGAGACTGGGCATGGGGGAGGGTATGCAGCTATTTCTGTATTGCTGATTGAACCATCTTGGGTAGACTAGACAATTATTTATATGAACATGAACTCATCTTCAGTGACCTTTTATTCTACCACCCACTTTCTCCCACTGTTCTCGTAACAGTACAGTTCGCATATAAAACTGTCATCCTAGCCCCAGCTCCGCCAGCAGGGATGGATGAAGCTGTGGTCTTTGCTGTAGACGTCCCTTAATGCCTCTCATCTGTGTTTGTTTGTGCTGTGGGTCTAACTGCCACCCTCTCCTCGCATCCATTTTCCGAACCTGATTCTTCGTTCAAACAAATCTATAAGATACCTAATAGCAATCTATATTGTTTTTGTGTTCTCAGTTTAGTTACAGTGGCATGTCATTTACCACTCTGTGTTAGCACTTTTTATTTAGCTTTAAATAATATTAGATTTACTTTTTTCAAAAAATATTTCTAAAATTAGTTTTCTATTTAGTGTCCCATTTTTAGTTCACTAAGCATATTTTATTTCCAGAGAGAGTCCATATTGGCCTTTCAAACAATGAAAACAGAGGGCATTATCAGTTGTTCAGCCCATATAATAGCTCAGAAGGGAGATAATCAAATGAATCCAGTGGAGATATAAAGAATGTAGAGAATGGATGACAAAACTTCGAGGGAAAATGAGAAGAAGCTAAAGTAAAAAGAAAGGTCAGCTCTAAAGACTGAAAATAAACTAGGAGAATATAGTTTGTGAAAACTAAGAATACAGAGAATTATAGAAGGATAGGTCAGAAGTAATAATTCCCTGACTATCGAAAGGACGGGTATGTTAGAAGGAAGCACAGAATTTGGTGGCAGACAAATCCTTTGTTATTGTCGATAAAAGGAGTATAAAATGAATGTGAAAATAGAAGCGAGCTTACAAAAGTCTGGGAGGGTATATTGTATAAAAATAATGTGCTACTATAAGAATGTCAGCTGTGAGAGAGGGTGTTAGTCCAGCAAAGTCATATGTCATTCAAGTTCTACCATTCATTTGTGACATTGGATAATCAAGTAACCTTCTAGATCTAAATTAAATAATCAATGGCACAGAAATATTTCTGCTATACATGGTAGTTTTTATGCCCTCAATAAATACAAATTATATTTCTCTTTAAGTGGGATGGAATGAGAGATCTTTTAACAAAAATTAATAGATAGGGAAACTGATAAGTAACTGATGGCTAATTATATTGCTAGGTAGATAATAAATTAATATATATACATATGCCTTTAAAGTATAATATTGGTAAAAAATATTAAATATACCATTGTTTTCCAGAAGAAAAATCACATCTATTTTGTTACTTTTTCCTGAATGGTCCTCAAAATTTGACAAGACTTTTACTACATATTTTAATATGTTATCAGAAGGAACAAATTCCTGTAAAAGGGCATCATGTTTGATAAAGTAGAAGGTCGATGAAAAAGAGGAAGACTTTCAGTGAGATCAGCTGATTCAATGTCTACAACGATGGGTTCAAACTGGCAACAACGGGGAGACGGGTTAGGAGTGGGCGATGTTCTGCTCTGTTGTGTATATGGTTATTTTGAGTTGAACACAGCAACAACCACATACACAATCCCCTAGATATTCATTAACTAAATAAATCATAAATATAATATAATAAATAAAAACCTAAAAGAAGCTGGACCAGTTCTGTGGTCAGATTCGAGGATAAAAAAACAAACAACCAGCAAACACTGTGAGAGGAAACGCTAATGTGGAGACAGAAGGAAGGAGAGAAAGAAGAAGGCAAGACCCTAGCTGGAACAAGGTCAGATGTGTGAAAGTTTAGGTACAGTTCAAGCTAGCGCAATAACTCCATAAAGAATCTGTTTTCTTACGGCCTGATGGAGGGTAAAGAGACATTAGTAAGGGTACTGAAAAGGTGAGACGGGGGATAATTTATGAAAACTCTTGTTAAATTTTTTCTATCTTGTAAAATGCATAGGTAACACTATTTTGTAAGCATAGTGGGGCAGAAGTAGAAATGGGTGACAAAAAATTCTGGGGGGAAAAAGTCGTACAGGCCATACCCTAAAACCCACTACCGTCGAGCCATGTCCTACGCCTAACAGCCCTACATAGGATTCGAAAGCTCAATATGGGACTTCCAAGTGTGCAAAACTTTACTGGTGCAGCTATCTCTAAACGTTCTCACTGGCTGGTGGGTTTGAACAACTAACCTTGAGGCTTACAGTCCAAAGCTTATCCAACGGCACCACCTGGCTTCTTCCTATGCCATAAAGTATGGAACTGAACTGCAGCCACAGTCAAGGGGCCTCGGAGGCATAGTGTGAGAAGAGTTTGGCTGGTCAAACTCAGTCAAGGTCAGTAGGTCCTTGACTCTGGTTAAAGTCAGTAGGTATAAAACACCAGATACTATAAAGGAGAACGTGCGACGTTTTCTTCCAATAAAGATTTATAGTCTCAGAATCCCACAGAGAAAGTTCTACTCTGTCTTGCAGGCTTGTTCTGAGGTGCATTCAACTTGATAGCAATGAGTTTGGTGTGGACTTTTTTAAGCAGTGAGGGCATGATTGTATCAAAGAGGTAGTTTGGTGTGGGAGTAGAATCAATTGTCTTTTAAATAATTCTAAATGTTATGTATATTTTAGTAGGCAGGCACAGCCTTACTTATCGCGCAATCTTGGAGAATTAAAAGACGATGGAAGCTGGACTAGATATGTATCAGTTCTTGAACTTACTTTATCTGCTTATCTGTCAGCAGAATTCTCACCATATTCTTATTTAGCTACCTTATTTAGCTGCTTACTTAGCTACCTCCCTGCGACTGTGTGAATAAGAACACAGCGCCAAGATTGGAGAGAGGCTTATTAATAACCTGCAGTTGTGCAGAGGAGTCAAGTTTATTTGCTGAGAGCAAGTGAGACGTGATGCACTTGCTAATGTTGATCAAAGACTGCAGCCTTAAGTGTGGATTCTGACTTGACGGCCAAGAAACCCGAACCCTCATCACCAGACCAACAGGTGCCATCATGAGAAAAGAAGAGAAGTGGATGTTTTCAAGCATATTTCTTTGCTTGGATTCATCAACAATGCTCGTGGCAGCAGCAGGCATGACATCAAATTATGATAACTGTGTGTAGGCAAATATGCTGCCCCCAAATCTCTTGAAAGTGTCAAAGGGCAAAGATCACGCTTTGAGGCCAAAGGTGCACTTGATCCAAGCCAAGGTGTTTTCAATTTCCTCATTTTCATGAGATTTGGACAATGAATAGAGTAGACCATAGAAGAATTAAAGCATTTTGAATATTGAGGACTATTGGTAGTACCATGGATTTCCAGAAGCACAATCAACCCTAACCTTGACAAAGCACAGCAGAATGCGTGCACCATCGAAGAGAGGATGGTCCATTTTTCTCTCCTGTCCTTTGGCCATGCCATCGGGAGAGATCCATCCCTGAAGACGGGCATCAGACTGGGGATTGTAGGACATCAGTGTAAAAGACGGGGACCCTCAAAAAGAGGGGTTACACGATCGCTACGACCATAGGCTCAGCCAAATCAATATTTGTGATGAGGGGCAGGCCAGCACTGTGATGTGTTCTGTTGCACATGATGTTGCAAATAACTCCACGGCATTCACAAATAATGACGTTGCATTTTTTATTAATTAGGTGCTTACATGATTTGTCTACTTATTGATTTGCATTTAGCATTTTATATATACATTAAGGTTGCAAATACTTTGTTTTCTTTCTTGAAATGAATTTGAGTGAAGCCATTTCAATGGTGTAAAATAAAGATTAAAGGTATATTACAGATATTCTCAACAATTTTATTTGTATTTTCTCTGTCATTTTGTTAGGAATCTTAACATCCCAGACATGTCTAAGTATTCATTTTCTGGTAAACTAAAGCTCTGCCTTCCACGGTGTCATACGCAGCACTCTGAATAAGTCAACTCATGATTGTGGGTCTATATTAATTATGTTTTTTAAAATTTTCATAATATGATTCTCTATTTTTGTAAATCATGTTTTTCTTGAGAGTTCTACTTTTCTTCTGTTAGCTCTCACTTAACATTAGGAAGAAATAAAGTCTTGGGATGCTCATACGCTCATTTAGAGTGCTAAATTTTCCTTTTAATTTTGTAGGTTTGGTTTTCTTTTTTGGATTTTGTAGTTTTAAAGATAACGTTCATCCTTACCATAGGAACTAAGGATGTGGCCTATAAAAGAAACATAATGGTGCAAAGTCGAACAGTGGGCAGAGCAAAAGAATACCTCTAATAAAGTACCCCCATGTGAATTTCCCACCAGATAATTTTACATAAGGTTTTGTCCAAAACATTTGAAAAAATGGTTGTGCAGGAAAAAACACACAACTATGTATTACTTTCCCCTCATTTTAAAAACACTTAACTCATGTTTAATAATTTTAGTCCTTTTAAGTTTTTAATTATTTTCATTTCCCCAGCAGTACAGTTACATGATGTCAGATATTATAGATCATGTAGGTTTCTGTGGCAACAAATGGAAGAGTGTACATGGCTTTTCTTTTTTCTGTAAGTTGCCTTCAGCTGCTGGGATTCTCTTGTTCCATGAAGAGATCGCACATCACAATATAAGATAATAGCGCTGCTCTTAATGAAGATCTCTTTAACATATGCCCTCTCAAGTAAAATTAAGGAGTGTCAATATAGAATAGGTCAACACCGGTGTCCTTGACTTTACTCACTGGATTAGTGGATCTAAAAAGAATGTTATATTGACATGCTTTTTCGAAAAGAAAGTCATCAAATTGTATTTCCATACCAGAGAACAATAATAACCAAAAAAGTGACTAATGTTTTTAAAAGACAATTAAAGATGTAGTGTTCCCAACATTGTATTGTATTGAATTACTTGTATAATATATTAAAAATATAAATGCAGGTGGCTACTTCATTTTTTAATTAAGCATCTATTTATGTTTTACATTCCAAAGCCTTAAGTCATTTCTAAATCCAGCCTGTCACATCACCCAGAAACTAATACAAATCATAACTGTCACTTTTATTCTCTATTTTATGTCTCTCAGTCATTTACTAGATTTAAATGCTCAAAATAATTAAAGGTGGATGCCACAGGACAACAGATAAAAACATGCTCTAAACCTCTGCAAAGCTCCGGCTAATCAGTTAAATGACACCAGTTTCACTTTATAGTTCACAAATCTGTGTAAAACACGTGGTTTAAAGAAGCAGACTCTGGATTGGGGAATGTACCGACCTTAAATGGCGGTGTGTGTGTGTGTGTGTGTGTGTGTGTGTGTGTGTGTGTGTGTGTTTGTTTCCGGCAACAGAAAACAGCTGTGTTGCCTGGAACGTTTTGTAGATTTACAAGGATCTGTGACCCGCATGGCAAGTTTCTGCTCTGAAATCAGGAGTACATTTCTAACCAGTAACACATAATCATACACATTCCAAAAGGTGGAATTGTTTGCTTTTACCCTGTCAGGTTAGATTTCTCGGAGATTCTAAATGTGCCTTGAAGCTATAAAACAAGTGAAAGTTCTAACCTATGATTTAACCCCACAGGGCAAAGAGGGAATGCTGTCCGTGATAAACTGGGGGTGGCAGCAGAAGGAAAATGCAGGGTGTGTGTCCTGCTACGATTCCGTATTCAGCTGCGATGCACCGCAGAAGGGAAAACTTAACGGCACTTTAAAGACTATCTAGCATCATCATTCAGCCCACTGAAACACCTTATCCAAAGAAAAAGCAAATATATTTCATTCTGAGGCCAATTCCTCATTTCCCCAAAGTAATTGTAATCATTTCTGCTTTCATAAGAGAAGTTGAAGAAAGCCTCATCCAGACAGTGAAGTATCAGCCTGTCTCTGCGGAGCTCGTCTTTAGACCTTGGTCAACATACACAAAACACAATGTTTCACCAGGCAGGGATATGAACAGAAAGCTCTCACGCTTACAAAACCTTGGTCAATGTATTATTTTCCTATAGCTGTGGTAGCAAATCACAACTCTCGCTGCTTAACAGATCACCGGTGTATTATCATTCAGTTCTGGAGGTCACAAGTCTAAAATGAAACATCGTCCCGCAAACCCAGTGATTGGCAACGTCGTACTCCTTCGGGAGACTTCAAAGCAGTTGTGTTTTGTTGCTGTTGATTGTTCTCCCCCAGCCTTTACATGTCACTGAAGTCTCTTGGCACATGGCCCTCTTCTAGTTTCTCTTCTTTTTTCTTAAATATTTTCAAAATCATTTTATTGGGGCCTCGTACAACTCTTATCACAGTCCATACATCAATCGAATCAGGCATGTTTGTACATAAGTTGCCCTCATTCTCTTCTAGACATTTACTTTCTAGTGAGCCCTCGGTATCAGCTTTTTTCCCCTCCCCTCTCCCCCTCACCCTCATAAGCCCCGATAGATTGTACATTGTTATTATTTTCATTTCTCACACCGACCGCTGTCTCACTCTCCCCATGTTTTCTGTTGTTCTTCCCCCCTGGAGAGGGGTGTATGGTTATGTGTCGATTATTGTGATCTGTTCCCCCTTTCTCCCTTCCTCTCCCCCTCTTCCCCTACCCTTCTGGTCTCACTATCCCACTCCTGTTCCTGGATTCTGTGTGTCATGAGCTCCCATCCCTTTCTATACCTGTGTACATGTTCTGGTCTAGTCTGAATTGAGAAGTGGCACTGGGGTCATGGTAGTGGGGGTGAGGAAGCCTCAAGGGACCAGAGGATTATGTGTTTCATTGATGCTTTACTACATACACCCTGGTGACTCATCCCTTCCCTGTGGCCCCTCTGTGGGGAGAGTGTTCCATTGTCTACAGATGGGCTTTGGATCTCTGCTCCAGCCCCCTCGTTCTCAACAATATGTTTGTTGAGAGGCAGGGCTGCCTCAACCTCCTGGCTGCCTGGCCCCCTTCCTCCCTCTTCTGTTTGAAACCCATAGGGAGAGATTTAACCTCTAACCTCTGCTTCTACTGTCACACCTCCTCAGACTCTTATTATCTGCATTCATGTTCCATTTACAAAGGACACTTGTGATACCACGGGCTCACGGAAGACAAAGAGCTACCCTTGGCATCTCAAGACCACAATGATGTCTGCAGTATCCCTTTCGCAAGGGAAGGCATGGCCTGGACCAGTTTTAGAGGTTAGGGTGCAGCACCATTATTCGACCTAACACAGGGAGGTTTCCATTGAAGTGTGGGAGCGCTGCCTAAGAGAGTTGAAGTGACTTGTTGCTCAGTTTTGCTTTTCCATTTCTTTCTTTGGTTACTCAGTTTTCAATTATGGAAGGCAGAAGTCTGGGAGACACCGTCATTCATGGTCTTTATATTGTGTAATACTCAAAATATGGAGTGTTATGACAAAATCCCTATCTTTTCTTTGTCCATAGAATGTCTACATTGTCAACTTGGGGTAACTTGGGGTAAATAGTATCAGCTCTAGTGATGCCTGAAAATTTGCAATACAGACAATATCCAGGGGAAAAAAAATGAGAAGCTAGGAACAAGCCCTTACCCGAGTATCCATATACTTGCCCTGCTAATATGGCTGACTGCAGCTGTAGTAAAGCTTCTCTGGTTGTCTGACATTACCTTAGCACATAAAAGTGGCTGACTTCATGGAATATAGTTTTCCTTCAGCAAAAGTAAAATTATAAATATATGGAGATCATTTATATATAGCAGATTTTTAATTTTTGTAAACATTTTCTTATATATAATGGTGAATAGTAAGTATTGAATGTGAAGATTTAGCATAGCTTAAACACAAATTAATAATTTTCTCTTTATTTCTCAGTTTTCAAAATCAGGTAAATATTATTGAATTATCATTTCAGAGTTGTTCACATTCTACCAAATTAGAGAATCATACAAATCCTGTTTATGTCAAGAACATAAAATATAACTATAGAGGCACGTACCATACATTTGGAGTTATTAGAATTATCAAGAGTAAAATATGTACAGGGAAAGGAGCGAGTGATTTCTCCCAGATGAATTGTGGATGTCTGTGATGCTTAATAAAGTTTTCAAAACTATCAAGATGAATTCTGAACTAGGCCTCTCATTTATTGAAGCTGTTAAAATGAAGTATTATGTCATAATGTGCTCTTGTCAAAGCACATGCTGCATTTCCCCTCTCCACAAGCTATTACTGGGGATGAATATGTTTGATAAATTAAAAGAAAGATTAAAGACAACAATTAATTCAAATCAATACACACACATACATACATATGAGTATATATATACATATCTATCTAAATAATGTACAAATCTGGAAGTGGTGTTTTAAAATCTGAATTGTGATTTTAATATACCACCTTTTATACCTCGTCTACTGTACTGACAAGAATTACAAAATATTTTAAATTCAATGAAAAGAAAACACATATGAATAAATTGAATGTCAAAATCACTAAATTCCTTAGACTTTTATTTATAAATCCTTAAAACTTCTTCAATTACATTAAGGCAGATGATAGCTACATTCTTTAAAAATGATGGTATTTTAACATAACTTTACAGAATCTAATTAAAATCTTTTTTAGTTGTATATGGTCTTGTTTATTTCTTTAATCATTGTATTGGGGGCTCATACAGGTCTTACCACAATCGATATATACATCCGTTGGGTCAGGCGCATTTGAACATATGTTGCCATCCTCACTTTCGAAACATTTTCTTTCTACTTGAGCCCTTGGTATCGGGTTCTATTTACCATCTGAAGTCTGCCTCTACCTAATGGGAATGGCTTGCTTTGGTACCATTAATCTCTAGTTTAAACTATGCTGTTGAGTTATTTTAAGAGAAAGAAAAAAATGGCATGATATTAGAACCTTGATTTTAATGTTAGGATATACAGCACTCACTTCACAAACATTAAAGAGCTACATATTTCCCCATAAAAACTGATTGAATGTATTGAACTCCTACTTTCCAAAATATGGTTTTGAAAATGAATATTTTAAGAATGTGGGCAGTCCCTTCAAAAGACTGTAAACTTGATGATAAACAGTAAAGCAAGGGAAAACAAAACAAAACACAAAAAGCAAGTGGAAATGGCACAGGGTTGAAATCTCTCTTTTATTACATAGAAATGATTCCACTTTATCTATATGGAAAACATTTCTAACGGCAAATGAGCGAGTGTATTTTCTCTTGGATAAGACCAGAAAACTTGAACTTCAAATTATAATCATCCTTTTGCATCTCAGTGATTATTCATTACGTAGAATAAAATCAAACATCTTTCTTTATAAATATATTCAATGTTTTGTGACATGGGTGATATTACTCCTTGGGGAGCGTGGGTGATGGAATATTTCAGAGGAACTGCCAAAAGCAGATACCGACACTTTATCCCGAATTATAGGCACAGAAGGTTCTAATTGTCAGGGGTTAATGATCATTTTCTTTTTTTTTCTGAAAAAGTGTGCCAGATCATTTAAGTTTGGGAACAAATGTTACACACTGCCAATCTGTCTCACCTCATTTTCTAGCATTTTTTATAACTAGATTAATAAGCAAAATAATAAGAATTTAATAAATATTGGTGTTATTAAAGATTCTTTCATTTATATCAACAATCAATACCCAGAGAAAAAGAAATCAAACAATATGTTGCACTAGGCAAATTTGAAGCAAAAGACCTCTTTAAAATGATAAAGGGCAATGATATAACTTTGAGAAATAAGGTACACCTGGCCCAAGCAATGGTATTTCCAGTTGCCTCTAAGTATGTGACATCTGGCCAATAAATAAGGAAAACTGAAGAAGAACAGATCCATTTGTCTTGTGGTATTGGCAAAGAATATCCATCAAGGAATCAATCTGTGCTCAAAGATTTAAAGCCAGATTGCTCTTCAGAAGTGAGAAGGACACCATGCTTGGTCAAATAGAGGGTCAGTTATATCGAGAAATGCCCTCCAGCCAATGGATCGATACTGTGGCTGAAAAGATGCGCTCAAACATAACGACAATGGTGAGCGTGGCACAAGCCTGAGCAATGTGCTTCTGTTGAGTATAGATGGGGTCACTGTGAATTGGAACCGACCTGATGGTACCTTGTCACAAAAACTAGAGCTGACACAGTGGCACTAGAATAAATGTGTCCCCTGCTCACACCAGAGCAGCCAGTGTCTAGTTTTCCTCTCCATGGGCATTTAGTTTAAACCTAAATAGTAAGTAACCCTCACTAATGGATTCTAACTTGTGGCTTTTGATAACTACATATTATCAGGGTTACAGAACCCTAAGTATTGTTTAGAGAGATGGTTGTAATTTTACATCTATATGGTAACTATATTAATTATGATTTAAAATGTTTATATAATCTCATATATAAATTGTTTTCTTCCTATATATGAACCATATTCTAGTTCTATCACTATGAGCAACTAATCATTTTCTGTGTGAAAGATAGAGTATGTCATAAAGTGTCTTATTAAAAATTAACTTCAGTTATATGAACAACTAGATCGAATTTCTAGCATGAATTTTATAATATCATGCACCGCAACATACTATCTTAAAATTGTTCCATGAAGAAAATAAGAGCGAATGTCTAAATGTTTCAGTGAAAGAGGTGATTCTGGATAGCCTTCACTGACATGCACTGCAACATACGATGTTAAAATTGTTTCATGAAGAAAATAAGAGCGAATGTCTAAATGTTTCCGTGAAAGAGGTGATTCTGGATAGTATCCTTCACTGGCATGCTTTCACATTTCTTGTAGTGAGCGCCCGATTCAAAAGGGGAAGAAGGAAAGAGCACCAAATTTAATTTAATTTAACCAACCTACATGGAAAATCTGTGCTTTAGAATTATACTTCTTTGAAAGAAGAGTCTCTCAAATAGAATCAAAAAGTTAATAACCTCTATCAGATGTCCAATTCTATCCATTTATTCAATAGAGTTTTGTTTTGTTACACTCCAGGATTTCGCTCCTGAGTCTCATCGTTTCTAACATTTTCACCAGCTTCGTGGTCCATCTCTTGGCCCAGATTTGCTTCTTTCTCTAATGCCTCCTTTTTCTCTCAGCCAGACCTATCTGCTGAAATACAACCAGCATTGAACTCTCACAACGACCAGTAGCACCCCTTAATACACTGAATCAAATCTACGTGTTGGTTGCTTTCTCAGTATTCTGAAAGCTGCTCTCACTTTACATATCTACTATTTACTTCCTTTTCATGAAATCTGTACTCTTCCACATCGTCTACTAATGACTGCTTCCATAGTCTCCAGACATCTGGAATAAGTCCCATTCTTTGATTACTCAACACATTGTCATTTTCCTTCAAAATCTAGCATTACTATATTAACTTTCCTTGCTCTTTTCCTTTCCAAATTTTAATTTAGAGAATTCGAGAAACTGGATTATAAGAAGAAGAGTGCAGCATCACAACTGGAGGGAGAAGGCGTATTAGCACCCCGCGGTATGCAGAGGACACAATCTTGTGTGCCGCAAGTGAGGATGAATCGAAGCACTTGCTGTTGAAGGTCAAGGTTAGCAGCCTTCACTGTGGATTGCAAGTCATTGTAAGGAAGACCAAATTCATCACAACCAGACCAATAGATAACATCACGTTAAATGAAGACAAGGTAGACGTTGTCAAGAATTTGCCTCAGTTGGATCCACAATCAATCTTCATGAAAGCATCAGTCAAGGCATCGAAAGACGCATTGCTTTCGGTGAATCTTCTGCCCAAGACCTCTGTAGTGTTGAAGAGCGAGGATGTTACTTTGAGGCTTAAGGTGCGCCTGACTTAAGCCATGGTATTCTTCATTGGAAGAAGTAAGGCCAGAGTGTTGCTTAGAGGGGAGACTCGTCCTTGGAGAAGGACCTTCTGTTTGATAAATTGGAAGGGTGCAGTAAGAGGGAGGTCCTCAACAGGTTGGATTGACAGCATGGCCGAATCAATGAGGATGATGGTTTCATTTTGTCGGGCACAGGGTCTCTATGGGTTGGAGCTGACTCCATAGGACCTAACAGAAACAACAACACATTTTAGTTATACTAATGATCAGTTTTTTGCTAATTAGAATGTAATTTTCTAATTCCCAAGACATTTTCTTTCAATGGATATATACTTATTTAAGAGCAGTTGTGTCCTTTGCAAACTACCTCCTCATCCTACACAGCCCTCCACCCACGAACGGGGCAGATTGTTGAAGCACAGGAAATATTCAGTCTTGATCTAGGAAATCAAAAGATGCCACAGAGGGAATTTCCACAGAGGGGTGATGAATTACATTGAAGATCTGATCTATTTAAATATTCTATGTGAATATAGTTATAATAAATTCATGCCCAGATTTGTAAAATAAAAGCAGTTCTGAAGACAAATATGAACATTTTGAAAAAGAGAAATGAAAAGAGCAGTTTGTATTTTCTCTTTGTTAGAAACTATAATTACTGGGTAAATAATTTATCGACTGAAACTCTTTTGTATTTTAAATCAAAGTTACATAAAACACAACAGCTGGATAAAAAGTGAATAGGGGCTTCTTTCTGTTGTTTTCATTACATTCAATTTGTCATCCATTCCAATGTCCAAAGGTTAAAGGAATGTATAAAGGTTGAGATTTTCCTGGCTTATTTGTAGTAAGAAAGCTTTGTGTAGCGGCACTAGCCAACTCTTAAGATTTGCCACTTCTGCTAAGCAGACAGTCCCTGTGTGTCTCCTAGCTCACCCAGAGGACACTGCAGCTACATATGACGAGGCCAGACCACAACATGGCACTTCCCCCCTTCCATCTACCCACCCCTTTGTCCTTATTGGACACATGCGTTCTGGAGCACACAGTAGCAGTGATCTAACAATGAGTTTCAGGTACTGAGTCTCATGGTGGTAACCATTCAGTAACCCATGTCAGGCCACGCTTTTTATTACCTAGTACAAACCCCCCACCCCCCAACTTTGATCCCTATAGCAAATAATTTCCTGTTCAGCTGGACACCCCTTAATATAGTAGTTATATACCAGTATATACGCCCCTAATGCAAATAAAATGATGTCTCTCAGATTGGCTCTAGGTCAGTTTTTGGTCTCTAGGCCTCTAATGCTGCACTTTTAGAAGCCACATAAACATTTAATGCCTATTTTCTTTTTATTTATCATCATACATATTTTGTTAAAGACAGTTGAATATCTGATATAAAAGGGTATATCTGATATAAAAGTTGGATCACTTGCAGAATTGTTAAATAGAAAAAGAATTAACATTATTCAATTTAAGTCCAAAAAGTACACTGTCAAATTAAAATGGAAAACCTTTCAATCATTAAAATTAGTTTCTTATAATTGAAAATATCTTCATAGAATAATTCAGTTGTCACCCCCCACCCCCAATATTTCTTCCACCCCAGTACTTTGATTCTCCTTTCTCTCTTGTGGTTACTACCTTCACCCAAGGTACTTCCTGCCAAGTCGCTAGCTTATTACTGCTTTGATAGGTAAGTTAAACTGTTGAATGTAAAATTGATGATCTGAATAAACCTCATCTAATTCTCCATAAAACATAATTCAAGAGAGAATGTATACTTAATAAACTGAATATTCTACCAAGTGGCATGAGTTTCCTGACTGAAAAATTTTAAAGCAATGACATGGGTAGTCATAAGAACTCAAATCTAAGATAATCAATCATGCTATGAATGGTTCACAATATTTATATGAAAATCATATAACTATGCATTGACAAAAACAGAAAACCTTCATCGAAAGACCAATTATAACTGCACTTTTTTTCTAAAAGTTTTACAAGATTTGACATTTATAGAAACTTTATTAGCATCCATATTTATTAAAACTCACAACAACCTTTAGGGGCAGTAAAAGCAGGGGGAGAGTGAATGTAACAAGGAGGAGGAGGAAAGAGAGAGATTGGTTGATTAAACAATGTAGCTAAGGCTACACTTTAGTCTTATGGGACTGACTTTTGCAGACTGGTGGTCTGACTCTTGAACTTAAACTCTTGATCCTTATTACATATTACACACTAGAAAAGGATGCACGACCTAAGACTTGAATAGGTAGAAAGGTGATAAAAATTCCAAAGGCAATGAAGAGCTCAGAGCAGCAAAAGTACAGCCTCTCCTTTGGAAATAATTGAGGAAAACAAACAGAAATGACATTGAAGCCAGATTGCCATTGTAAAGCAAAATGTCCTAGCCCTGCACCTGCCACAGTTGCTCATAATGCTGAGAAGTTAAGGGCTGTGCTTTTCACCCTTGGAACTCCTGGAGGTTTTTGAAAGAATGGTCTCATTTACACGAGTGATCCAAGCGGGAATTAGCAAAGACCACTGTAGCATGGGGAATCTGTGTCTTAGAGAATGCAAAACTGCACAGCAGTGAGCCCTACAGGAGAGAATGGACAAGGAGCTTTGCTAACAGCTCAGGCACAGGAATAATAATAAGCCATTATGAACTAAAAGCAAAAGCAAAACGAGCATTTTCACTTCTCAAGTGAAACTGTTTTCTTGTTCACTGACTTCGACACGTTTACTTCTCAGTAGTGCTTTTAATCCAGATTTTTTTTCTTATGAATCAGTAAAGTCCATTGGTTACTTCTCAGCTTCTGCACTAAAGAGACTGAATTTCAAGCCCTATCCAGAAATTTTTCAATATATAAATAGATTGCAGAACCTCTCTTAACTGGTTTTTGTGTAAGGTTTTTATCTTCAGTTGTGGAAATTAATATAATTTATTTTGCATAAAATATGATACATGAACATGTCCCCATACATGTTTATCCTACTACTACTAATTACCATTTTAAGTTTTTTACACTCTCTAAATTTGAGAAGATGTTAAGTGATGAGTAGATGAGTTCTAGTAATATGACAAAGATGATGAAATTTTTAAAAAAGTGAGTTCAATATTGCTAATCTAATTATTAGTTTTCTCAAGGGGTTGTTGCTGTTTATAGCCAAATGTATATTTTTCACTTTAATTCCATATGACAAAACAGAACTGCCCTCTACTGGGTGATGTGTTGTGCTGTTAACCACAAGTTCAGCAGTTCAAAATCACCAGCTGTTCTCCTAGAGAGACAAGACCATGAGACTGTCTACTCCCTTAAAGACTTACCGTCCAGTAGACGCACATAAGCCATTCTACTCTGCCCTATAAATCAAGTCAATGGCAGTGATATTGAAGTCGTCTTCACCAAGCAGATAACTAGCTCTTCCTGGGGGAGGACCAACTGCTAACATTTGATTAGCAAGCATTCTGCCCCGAGGCCCCTTATCAAAGGTTGTGTCTCCATATCAGCAGTAATGTAAGATACATTAATTTAGAAAAGAGGGTCTTCCTATAAACAAAACAAATTCACTGCCAGGGAATAAATTCCAATTCACTGTGATCCTGAGCGACCCTGGGGAGACCTGACCCTCTGGGTTCCCTGGGCTGCAACTCTTTAGGGGAATAAAAAGCCTATCTTTCACAGAGAAGCTCAGGGTTTCAAACTGCTAACATCGTAGTTAGGAGCCCGACACACAACCATGCAGCCCAAGATGCCCACCTTCCTAAAGCATAACATATATAATTTTACTTCACAGCCTCCGGAGCGAGAGAGGTCACACTATCTTGATGTTGTAAGTCAGAAAACAAGCAGCACAGTTGAATTGATTTATATCCAAGGTCCTGGAAAAGTCAGTGCAGAGTCAAGAGCAAGCACCCCAAACCTTCAGATTGTCATTCCAGTAATGAGTCACCCACTGCAGCCTTACAAATGCTAATGTTGTCATCACCATTGTGAACATCAGACCAATGTGAACTTTATTAGCTCTAGAATATTGGTATAACTAGAATATTTCAAATGATAATTTCTTCAAAAATTCTCCCTACCAGAACATTAGCTTCTACACTTAGTAATTATTGCATCAGTACAGTTTCAGTGTATACTAAATCAGGATTATTATTCAGAGGTGGAGAGGAAGGATTGCATTGAATGTATCTGGTTCACTCGAGATTAAGACAGCCTGCATTTAAATATTGAGTTTTCTATTTAATAACTCTTATGGCCAGGAAGGAACCCTGGTGTGTAGTGGTTACGTATTGAACTGCCATCCTCAGGTCAGCAGTCCCCAAACCCCAGCCACTCTGCAGGAAAAAGTCAGAGAGCGATGAGGCTTTCTCTGCTCTCAGTTACAGTCCTGGAGACTCACAACAGCAGCTCTGCCCTGTGTGATAGGGTCACTATGCGTCGGCATTAGCCCAATGGCAGGGAGTTTGGGTTAGCACCTTATTTAATTCAATCCTCTAAACCTTACTGTATATATTAAATATATAGATCTACCTATCTCGCAGTGATGTTTGGTGTACTCACTGAAACAATGACTATACAACTGCTGCCCAGGCAGAAGGCAGGTGGCATAGTGGTTTACATTTTGTGTTGCCAGCCACAAGGTCAGCAGTTCGAACTCAGCCACCCAAGAAGAAAGATTCTGGTTTCTGTTCCCATGGTAAAGATTTAGTTTCTGAGAAACCAATAAAGGACCGTTTCACTATGTCCCAGAGGTTTGATATATGTTGGACTCTGGTCGATGACAGTGAGGTTTTGGTTTGTTTTTACTTGTGAGCTATCACCACTTTTCTGTCTGTTCATTTTGCTGAGCGGGCTTGTAGATTGCTGTGGGTTGGGAAGCTCTACCGCAGAGTTTCTGTCACTAATAGGGTCACTATGGTGAACAAATGTCGGTGGCACTTGTCAACGAGACATTCTAGGGAGGGAAAACCTAACAGTTTACTTCTGACAAAGATAAGCCAGTGAAATGTTGATGTAGAGCCTAGAGATAGGGAGAGGGGCTGCAGGACAAGCCCCTCAGGTGGAAAGACACTCAACGTATGCAAGAATTGTCTCCAAAAAGAGGTGATTTTACTGATGTGGATAAAGTAAAACTTTTGGAATGCAGTTTGCTGATGTGGCATGACTTCACAGAAAAAAACAGCTGCCAACATTCACTGGGAACCAGAATGTAAACGTTCAAATTGTGAATCAAGAAAAATAGGCATCTTCAAAAATTAAATGGAATGCATAAATATTAATACATTAGTGAGTTGAGATTGACTGATATTGGCCATTGTTATCCTGGACAGTCATATGATCTATTATGTTAAAAATGGTAAGTTTTAGAGGAGTGATATTCATATTAATTATCAGTAAGAACATTTAAGGCATTATCCCATGTCAATGATATGAGAATGTCCATATGCCTATAAGAAAGACCAGCTAGTGCAACTGTTATTCACATATAATGTACCAATCAATAATACAAACAATAGAGATATGGACACATATCAACAATTTCTATAATCTAAAATCAATCATACATGCAATAAAAAAACATTGATAATTAATGGTGATTGGAATATGGAAGTTAGCCACAGAGAACAGGGATCAGTAGTTGGAAAATATGTACGTGGTGATAGAAATTATTCTGGGGATTATATGTCGGTATTTTGCAAGACCAAAAACTACTCACTGCAAACATATTTTAAAAAGTTAGAAAAAAGGAGTTCTGGCGGCACCGTGGATAAGTTCACGTCCAACAGTTGTTGCAAGGGAGAAAGTTGAGGCTCTCTGACGCTACACTAAGTTCTGCCCTTTAGGAAACCTTTTCTAGGGGTTGTTCTGAATCAGAATTGACTCTCTAGCGGTAGGTTTGTTTTGTTTTTTATACACATGGAATACATGGGCATCAAATAAATTATAGTAAGTATTTTATTATTAATAATATGCAAATGTGTGCACTTTGAAGAAGAAGTCATTGGAGTGCCACTTCTTTCATGAAGAAGGTCCGTTTATCAGGACCTGTGATTGTGGGGTCTGGGAAAGACGAGTAAGACTGGAAGCTCCTAGAGGCACTAGCGATGCTTTAGAAAGGCGTCGATAACCCTTTATGCTCTCCTGAAGGGATGGAAACACGGGGAGTGCTCTTCCCTGTCACTAGTAAGAGGATGCATGGAGGAACCAGGCGTCTTCATCCCATCATCTAAAGACACAGAGAGCAAACAATGGGGGAAGATGAAGTCGTCAATGGCTGCCCCAGGACATCGTAAAATTTCATGTAATTCAGTGAGCCTGCACTTTAGAAGGAATCTTCTCGTATGTTTATTCCTGATAAATGTGATGCGTGCCCAATGGTATTTTTTAGTAATCTCATAAATTATTTACTTATATCATTTCATTTAAATATTATTTACACCCTCAGAGCCAGGTTTTTAAATTGTGGCTTCCAAGGTTACTCCAACCAGATCATGCATCTTTGTCTCACCAGCTTTTAAACTTTTGCAAAATGAGGTTACTGATATATAATTATAGTTTATTACTATGATCAAAACCATTTTAAATTTTATACAAATAACATGTTTTGCATTTTAATCTTATGTATGGTGCATGGTACAATAAAAACCCATAGGCCCTCTTTGTGCAATAAAATAATAGACAAAGAAAATAAACAATAAGAGAAATCAAGAAGAAAGAAGTTTTAATTGCACACAGAAACAAAACAAAGAAACCCCAATAAAATAAAAGCACTCAAGCTTCAAGATAACACAGAGCAAAGTAAAAGCCCCAGTAGCCTTGACAACTGTTGGTCCCACGGACATGCTCTCCAACCCACAAAGTTGTTGGGAGAAAGTCAACGCCTATTCAGTCTCAGTAAGGGAGCAAAATCTTTTTTAACAATTGGCTGCCCACTAAGCTGTGCAAAAGGGGAAACCCCTAAAAATCATAATTATATAAATAAGGCAAAACTATATTCAGAGACATTCATCTCCATAAATTATCAATGGTCAAAGGTTAGAGAAATTAAGTTACAAAAAAGAAAAAAGAAAGAAAACCATCCTCATATTGAGGGAAAGGATTCATAGTTGCTACATCCTACTCCCTAATCATAGATATTTTCAATAAAAATTATGCACTGTACAAAGACTGACAGTGTGACCACGTTATATAGTGAATTGTGCCAACCCCCCAAATGTTGAAATCCTAACTTCTGTGCTTCTTAATGCGAGCTTGTTTGAAAATAGGGCGTTTCTTAGGAAATGTTATCAGTTAAGTTAGTGAGATCAGATCCACCGCGACTGAGCAGATTCTGACTTGTTAGTGACCTTCTAGGACAGATTCGAACTGTAAAATGGTTTCCAAGGTTATACGTTTTTATGGAGGCGGATGGCTTCATCTCTGTCCTCTGGAGGGGATAGTAGTTTTCAACCCTTTGATTTTCAGTTAGCAGCCCAATGCTTAATGCGCTGTGCTACCACAGATTCTTTGCCAGAGACAAACTCCGCTCACTGTCATTGAGCGAATGGCAACTCATAGTCCCATTATAGGACAGAGGAGAACGTCCCCAGGGACTTCCTGACTGCCATCAGTAGCCCATCGAGTAACCCCGATGCCATAGAGAAGGGATGTGAATTCCGTCATAGCACTGTCTTATAAGAGAGGAGAGGAGGCAAACATTTAATGAAAAAGAGAAACAACAAACAATCTTCTCCTCAAAGCAGAGGAGGGAGCATGACTTTGATGATGCCTGGAATTCAGAGTCCGGGCCTCCAGAACTGTGAAGCAAGCTTCTCTCTTTCAAGGCTCCTTCTCACCACGTGTTGACATTTATGACCACAGTCCTAAAGAACGAAGACAAATCCGTACTCAAGAACTACTTAGTATAAAGTATTTCTGAGTGGGTCCAGCTGTTGTGTTTTTCAGGAAAGACCTCAAAGATCTGTTATAAACATGTTAAAATAATTGAATAAATCTATCAAGAATGAATGAAAAGTATTATACTAATGATAGTGCAAGTAAAACGGTTTCAATGGAAAGGCATACACAATAAAATGTTGAATTCTAGAACTTCAATACACAATAACCAAGCAAAATGAGAAATCCGTAAGAAAAGGTTATCGTAGCTGTGAGGTGCCATCGCATTGGCTCTGACCCCCAGCGAGCCTGTGCACAACAGAATGAAAGACGGCGTGGTCCTGTGCCAGTCTCACAAGTGTTCCTAGGCTTGTGGCCACTATGAGCCCTCCATATTGCTGAGGCTTTCACTGCCAGACAACTTTAGGAGTAAACGACAGATAAAGGATTAGCAAACTTGAAGATAGAGTAATGAACATTTTAGGCTCTGAACAGCAGCTTGCTAATAGAAATAAACCTAAAATAGCTTCAGAGGCAAGTAGGGCAGCGCCAATCACACCAATTTATGTGTAATGTAGTAGTCAAAGTGGAGAGATTGAAAAGGAGGAGAAAAAAAGAAATTGAACAACTAATGGCTGAATTCCCCCCACCAAGTTTCTTCTTTTTCCTCTTCTACTTTGTCTTCCTCTTCTTCCCCAAATAATGAAAAGAAAACACTACCTGTATTTGTTACAACTGTATTATGGGGAAAAGAGACCCCACATCCAAATATAAATCATATACACTTCAAATATCATTTATATTCAAGAGAACAAAAAATGCATTGCAGTAGGCAAATGTGCTGCAGGAGACCTCTTTAGAGTATTGAGCAACAAGGATGCTAGTTTGAGGACTAAGGTGCACCTGTGCCGAGCCTTAGTATCTTCATTCACCTCATAGCCATGTGAAAGTTGGACACTGGATAGGGAAGACCATAGAAGAATCGATGTGTTTGTGTTGTTGCACTGGAGAAGAATATTGACAGTAACAAGGAGTGCTGAAAGGACAAAACAAATCTATCTTGGGCAATGTACAGCCAGCGTGCTCTCCAGAGGCAGAGATGGTGAGACTTTGTCTACCGTCCTTTGGCCATCTTCTTAGGAGAGACTTGTTCTTGAAGGACCTTATCCTTGGTCAAATGGAGGGCCAGTGGAATGTAGGAAGACCCTCAACACGATGCCTGACACAGTGGCGGCAGCAATGGGGTCAAGCGTAGGAACAATTGTGAGGCCGGCACAGACAGAGAGAGTGATCCATTCTGTTGTGCCCGGGGTCGCTATGGATCACAAGAGACGCCATGGCACCTAATGCCAACAACGACAACAACACACAGGATAAGACAAAGACAAATCATCTGGATGAGGGAGCATCCGCAGGAAGCCAAACAGTGCCCAGGGATTCAAGGTCACGCAGCCACTGAAATAGGAAATAGAACAAAATGGAAACTGTCACAAAAATCATGGCTGGTGGCAGATGGATTCATCACCATTAGAGGTGCTACTATGGAAGCAAGGAATGGACCATGCCGAGATGTTTTCCCTAGTGCATAATAAAAAAATAATTTAAAAAACATACAAAATTGATACCGGGTCCTCTGAAGACTTTATGAAGTCCTGACACATGGCCAAGGGGCTCTAAACAAGCAAACAAGTAAACAAAAACTCACTGCCATCAAGTAGATTTTAACCCCCATGTTCACCCCGTAGGACAGAGTAGAACTGCTCCTGCGTACTTCTGAGGCAGTCAATCTCTATGGGAGCCAAAGGCCTCACCATCGTCCTGCAAAACAGCTGGTAGGTTGGAACTGCTGACAGCCCAATTGTCACCCCTACACTACCAGGGTTTCTTCCTAAGCCTCTGGAGGTTTGAATGGGGCCCTAGTACCCCAATTTCCGTAAGAGGTTCACCTTGGACTCGCACTGAAGAACAGAGTGCCTCTTCCTTGGCTAGCTCGAGAAGTTGCAGGAAACACGCTCTGCACGACGTTAAACCTTTTTCTATTGCCCATCAATAATCAGAAAGAATTCAATGGAATTTAATGCAGATTCAAGGGGACAAACTGGATTTAAGGTGCCCATTGTAGACCATCGCCTTCTGCAAACCTCGTTCTCCACATTTGCGCTATAATACGTAACACATGTGCTGAAAAATAACATAAAGACGAGTTTCTGAGAGTGGGCAAGTGTTTACCAAAGTACGTAGTACTACCTCCCAGGGAGAAGCAAAACAGATGCCTATACTTTACCCTGTGTTATGGGCTGAAGTTCAAGGGTTGTTAATTGCCAGGAGGTGCTGAGGTTTTTTGTTTGTTTCTGAGAAGAAATCTGTAGACCAAGTAAGTTTTGGGAAGCTATGGTATAGAGAAATATAACTCATCTCCCCAGGAGGAATAAAACAGGATTAATGAGTGACTTCTCGCAAGAAACAGTAAAGGGAAAGTAAGGCAGTGAAAATGACGCAGTCAAAGTGCTGAATAAATAGAGGGAAAAGGTCCGCAAAGAGCTGTTATTCAAAATGAAAACAAAATAAGGATGTATCCAGAGAAACAAAAAGAAAGTTTTAGGTGTTAGCCCCACAGAACGAAACTATAGAAGAAGCTTTGGAATTCACCAGTAAGACTTGATTTTTGTAGTTTCCTTATTTGGAGTTGTATAACGTTGGATAGAAAATGTACAGCTTAGACGATACTTGTGTAGACTTATTTTTGATCATCAACAGAATAAGTGCAAAGTGCAAATCTCTGATTTGATATGGAGCAGTGACAACTGACGACCATCTACATGATTAAGCTCATTTAATGATATCCAAACATACTTGCATGTATGCAGTATAAATATTCCTTATACTAGTGAGACATTCACAATGAAAGGGACTATTAGTTTTATTTTTCTTTCCTATTTTATTTTTGTCCTCTACAGTGATAAGTACTCATCTTTCGGTAACTTACCTACCGAGTCCATCGTCATGAACACTAAATACAATTACATTTATGAAACAGGTATTATACACTTGAATAAATATGGACATTTTTTATTACTAAACAACAAAGAAAGTGGTAAACAATATGTATTATCTTATGTGGGTATTGATTTACCTGTTTATCATTCAAAATCATAACCATATGAAGTAACTAATATAAGAGTGTAATTGCTTCAGAAATCTTCAGACTTTTACTATTATATTAGTTACTGAAATACATTACAAAGTTAAAGTTAAATGCTAGTCAATTTTTATTTATTTTCTAATAATTTCCACCCTTTCAAATTGTCTCCAATATTTTTGACATTTCTAGATAGTATAATAAAAATATTCTGCATTCATGTTTTTTTTGATCTAGGAGATTTTTTTTAGCAATTCATGGTCAAATATTTGTGTAAGGCTAAGTAGGAGATCTCTGATTTTTCTATTTTACTAAAAATGTTTAAACAAATATTGAGACATCTAACCTCATGAAACTTAGAAGTTTTATGTGCAAAACTTACAAACAACTTCACATACATAATGTAACGAGTTAATGGGAGGCACTTTTCCCTCAGTTACACTCTGATTATAAAATAAATTTAGGGATAAAATAATGAGGATACCGCTAAATGGGCAGTTTTGGAATTAAATTAGGTCCATCCAGGAAAAGGGAATTTAAGGTAACATGTTCATTTAGAATTTTACTTTAAAATCATAATGAATTTCTTCACAACAAAAATATTTTTATCAACAGAAATATGCAAATGACAACAAGGAAACCCTTTCAATCTTTCTGGGCGGAATGTGTTCTACCTTCCTGTAATTTGATTAACAGTTTATATTTTACCTAGCTCCTATTCCAATCCTAAGCACTTTCCCAGATTTTAAATAGGAATAGTGAATGACTTCTACACATAGGAGACTACCACCTGTCAGACACGAATTGCTGGATAATTTTGCCATAGACTGTGTAAATATTGCTATTCAAAGAATAATCAAGATTCTAGAATTCTACAGTGTCTGTGACTGGACACATGTATATGAATAAAGTATGAAACAATTAGAAAATGAGATGACCTGTAAATATGCTAGTTACCTGTTACATGTGTATTAAGATATTTGATAATTTTGTAAGAAGTGTTAGTAGACAGAGAGAAGGAAATGGGGTGGTACAGAGAAATGAGACTGGCATATGCCGTGGAAGCAGAATTCAACATGTATTAGTGTTTGTTTAGAGAAGCTAACAAATTTGTTTTTGTTTGTTTTTACATTCTGTAATGCTATAGTTAACTATAAGAATCTATACTTCAAAAATTCAACAGAACTTCAATTTTTCTAAGCAATAGCTGTCATCTCTTCTTGATGATTGCTACTTTCCCCCTCAATGCTACAGTGTAAAAGAGGATGATAAAGTAGTTATCCTCGATCCCCAGGCAAAGTAAACTAGTAAGATTCTATTTGTTTGGAGTTCTGAATGAAATAAAGATTAAAATTCATCAGCTAACTAAGGAAACTTGTAGTCATTTGGGGACAACCAAGTGAAAGCACTTGCAATTAAAACTGAGAGAGTTGGTTACATGTGTGAGAATAAGGAGAACAAAAATAGATTAAACCCACCAAGGACAGATATTAATAGATAAGACAGATTATTCTTGTCTATATACTTCCTCCTTCAAACTAATATTAAAATTAGTTAAATTATTCCTGGATGTTACACTATTACCTTATCCCTTCTTATTTTTCGTTAACTTAGACTTATATAGTTATTGATACAAGTTGCATTTCAAGTGTCCTTTAGGTGCTTCAAATGTGTGAAAATCTATTAAGCTTCTTACTAATCTCATTTCATTTCCATTTTAGAAATTCAAATTCATTAATTTTTATTTTAAACTGAAAAAATACACAGAAAACATGAGATGAATGTGTATATATATATCTTGTTCTTTTATTTATTTTTCAGTCCACATGGGTAGTGAGTTGATTATTTACAGTTGCGCTGACCTAAAATACATTCAGAGATGCATTATATACATTCTCAAGATCCAATCAAGAATATAAAACAAGCATATGTATAAAGTTTATTACTTAAATTCAAATTTTCTTTGAAACATAAAAACCAGCTAGGCACAGAGGAAACCTTCCAAAGGTCCAATTATAAAACAAATATGTTATAAGTATACTTATCAAATATTATACATTTCACCCTTGAGCAAACTGCTCTTTAGGAAATCAATCATCAAAAGACCAACTCCTGTGTTAAGTAAAACACAGGGCACGTGAGAAGAAACACTTAGAACAAAAGGTCCTTACTCTAGCCTGACAAAGCTATTTAGAACAGGTGTGTTTGCAATCATAAGAAACTGAGAAAATAAGTCTTAAATGGATGGCAAACTCCCACTTTCCCTCCTGAATAACATGAGGCGAGAATATAAAGCCTAGGTATCTTGGCAGAGAGAGAGAGATCTTGTTAAATAATCTTATGCACCCCTGTGAATTTTATTCACTTTGATACTCCAGCCCCTTTATATTGTTACTGCTTTAAGACACATTTTAAAAACAACAGAATGGGCACTTACCATGTGGCAGCAAAGTGCATTACCATGCAGCCACAGGCATGCACCACATGAAGTGGTAAAATGTGATTTGGAAAGAGCTCGTGACAGATCGATCTCCATAAGGCTGCGTCTCAGGTTGGGTCCTCCATCTGTTCCACAAGCCTTCACCTGGTTCATCTAAAAGGAGCAAAACATCTTCATGTTGAGATTAAATGAGTAACTGAAAAGAGTTAATTAATCTGAAAAAGGGAAGGGACAATCTTAATAAGGTATAATTTACTTATCAAAATAATTTTAAAATGCTTCTTGATTATCATATCATAATATAAAGTCTTATTTCTATTCAGAGCAAGTCAGATTGTTTAAAGCGACTATTAATAACTTCCCAACACGTGATGCATTTTATTTTTATTATTTTTATTTTCTGTCTTACTTGATGTCTTAATTGTCATAAATGGATAGCTTTAACAAACAGGCTTTTATTTTTCATAATTTAGGAAGCTGGAGTCCAGATTCAGAGTGTTGGCAGTGTTT
>NW_022103902.1:3987959-4006341 GCF_000313985.2 Echinops telfairi | reverse complement strand
GAGTAATTTTTTTTCCTGAAAATATGCTAACTAGGTTTGGGAAGCTACCTAGGAAGGCTTTCTCCCTCTGTCAGCCCTGAAAAAGGTCAGCGTGTCCTTCCCGCATCTGTAGGCCTTGCAGTCCTTTCCTGGGGCTATCCATGTGTCCTGGCGTCAGTGTAATTCTGGTTCCAGGAGTTTCTCAGTGCGGGGACCTTTGGCACAAAGGACACAAAGCACTCACATCTCTTCTCTCCCTCTGATCTCTGATCACTTGGCTCACTGTTTCTCTTTTCTAAGATTAAACATGTTAGTACACACTCCAGTGAATTTCTTCTTACATTGGATCACGAGTGTGACAGGCTTAAGGATTATCGTATCCCATCCCTTACTGACTTCACAGGAGAGCATATTATGAGGGATCATTACACAACTGTTATATTATCATTATATAACTACTGAACCACTGAAAATCACACTCCAGTCATGTTGACACATATTTTGGGGTAACAGAATTCAATCTATGATACTTCTTAATAGAATATATATATATTGTATATACTCATGTATAAGCCGAGGTTGTCAGCACATTTTTAATGCAGTTTTTGTGGTAAAATTAGGTGGCTTGGCTGATATTCGGGCTGGCTTATACTCGAGTATATATGGTATATATATATTTCCCTTGAATATATGCAAGGATATTCTTTTTTGTAGTCTAGCACAGTTCCTGCCTTTAACTTTCTATTGTGAAATTTTACCATTATTCAATAAACTTTAAATCTGACTGTGGTGATAAAATGGACAATAAAAGCATGAAATAAAACACAAATAATATATGAGGAAAGCATGCATAGTAGTTCCATAATCTTAATAACCAAATGATTGCTTAATATAAGAAAATAAGTATGCTTAACACTTTCAACCGTCCATTTTATAAATTAAGAACACATGATAAGTATTAATACTTTACTAGTTTATAAATTGTATCCTAAAAACAATCAATTTAATGAGATCATAGAAATAAGGAAAGAAAATAAACATCTGAAACAGGGATGAGTTACCCAATAAACATAGCAAGCACATGATTAGAACATAAACAAAACAAGACCACCAGTTTTCTAAAACAGACCCATAGATGCCAAGTGGTCAGAACGCAGAAGAGGAACGACCGCTGTAGTGGAAGCAAACTAGTAGAAACCCAAGGCAAATGATAGCAACTTCAGTGCAGGAGGCTTTGTTGGCGCAAAATAAGGTTAAAAGCATATCCAAACCCAAGATTGTTTAGAGTATGAGGCCCCTTTCACAACAACCTTATTCACCTTTGTCTTCTAAGATTCCCCCTTGTGTAACTGAAATTGTACCTTGACAAGATATGGGTGTCCTGTGGAGCTTAAATCTTCCTACAGTCAACCACTATGCAGCTGGACCCACTATCTGTGGTTATGAAAACAGGTAAAAAATTCATTTGATGACACCTAAATACAACATTTGTGAATATGTTTTCCACCCTATGACTGTGCTTAACTCTCTTAACACTGTTCTAGTCCTACACCATCATCATAATTATTACTATGTTTGAGTTCATTGCTATTGTGTTAGTCTGGGTAAACTAGGGGAAAAAATCCACAGAAACTCATATATATATATGAGAGTTTTATATAAAGGGTAAGTGTACATTGAGAAAGCATCCCAACCCAGTGATGTCCAAGCCCATAAGTACAACATTAGCCCATATGTCCAACACCAATCTACAAAGTCCTCCTCCATCTCACAAAACACACCCAATGATGCTGACAGCAGGAGGAAAGCCAGTCAGTGAGCGTGTAAGCATCTCAGCACTGGCAGGGGTCTCCTCACGGCTGCTCCAGCACCCAGGGCTGCATCAGGGTAGGTCCATGCAGCTTCTCCTAATGGATGTCTTGCAGGAAGTGAGCCTTGCCAGCTGAAGCAGGGAACTGGCTAAGGCAGCTGCACCCTGGTTCGACCATCAGAAAGCAGAGACCCAAGAACATTTTGGTGAGGCTCACAGAGCCATTTATCCCTCTACTCTTCAATTCACCCCACATGTGTTTATCGGCCAGGTTGGAACAATAAACCTTAACTATCTCAGTTATCCACCTGTATCAATCCATCTTGTTGATGATTTTTTCTCTGACCCTCTACCTTACCGCATTCTTTCTTTCTCCAGGGACTGATCCTTCTTTGCACAGATAATTTATTTTAGAACAATTTGCATAAGACTGATCCTGATGAGGTGGAAGTTGAAGATGCTTTGTAAAAATCCCTTGTTGTCGTGAGTTGCTATTGAGTCGTTTCTGACTTACAGCACTGCTATGTCCAACAGAAGGAAATACTGCCAGGTCCTATGCCATCCTCACGATTGTTCTCATGTTTGACCCACTGATGCAGCCACTGTGTCAATCCATTTTGGCCAAGGTCATCCTCTTTTTCACAGTGCAGCTACTTCACCAAGCATGACGTCTTTTCCCAAGAACTAGTCACTCTTGACAACATGTTCAAAGTGCATAAGACCATGTACCATTGCATTATCCCCTGACAGCAATCACTGTTCCTCTACTCAGTATTCTCATCCGTGTCCCAGGATCCTGAAACTTGCTGTGACATCTCACAGAACTCACACACTCAAAGAAATGATCAATCTGGTTGTGAAAGCCAGCAAGCCTCAAATTCAAAGTTTAGACATCCCTCTGGAAGATCTTCCTCATTTTCAAGGCTGTGGTAATGGGTGAATCACAGGCAAGAAGCCGTAACTTGTGTTTCAAGAACTGGGAGTCAAATAGAGAGCTAGAGCAAGAGCAACTTTCTTCGCCAAGTTGCTAAAATATATCAATCCTTAGCAAAGTAACTAAGGACATGTGAAGAGACCCAAAATGTCCAAAGGAGAAGTCAGGTCTAATTTTTAGCTAGGAAAAAGAACACACTGTGACTACATCCAGGTCACTGTCTGGCTCCTGGGCCTGCAGTCTTTTGAGTGGTCACTGGCATCTGATGGGCACTCATCACTGGTTGGCTCACCACTAGGCCATACTCGGCAGAAAACGGATTTCACAAAAACAGGATTTTGTTCATTTCTCTAGCTTTAGAGGATGTGTGGTTTTTGCATCTTGAAATCAACAGTTTAGGCAGCGGACACGTCGATCACTCTGTGCAACACCTCTAGGTCCAGCCAGCTCCATGAGCTGGTTTTCTCGATTAAGTAAACAGCTGGTAATGTGCATATTAAGTAAGCAGCTCACAACTAGGAGTTAGTTTTTGTTTTAACACAGATATCAAAGATGATAGGAATCTGCAGATCTTGCTCCCAAGAAAACTAATTGGGGATGATCCACTAGTAATGTGGGGGCTCCAAATAGATCCCACATTAAGCCTGCCTCACTAGGATAACAGATAAATGCTTTTCAAGTGGGAATACAACCGTAGGTGTGGAAGTCATAATTATGATACATCACAAAGAGGACCATGAGGAGAAGGTCAAATAGTAGTTTTAATAAATAATTAACTACTCTGCATTGGATTATTTAGTAAATAATTAACTATGCTGTACTCCTGGTAACATGACCAAAACACAGGCCATGAAATGTCAGCACCCTAGCTTCTAAGGGTCACTGTGGTTGTATTTTTTCCAGGGCTGATTTGTCCATTCTTCTAGCAGTCCATGGTGTATTTAATCAACAACATAAAAATGCATCCATTTTTCTGTGTTATTTATTCATTTCCTTCAATATTATATAATAGGCTCAATATTTTTTTCCCTAGTCAATTGATTTTAAGATACCTGCGATGTGCTCATGGACATACATTGAGGGAGAGTGAGGGGAGACAATGCATGAAGAAATAATATTGACTACATTGAGGCCCTAATTCCATTCAACTTATTTATGCTTCCTTATCCTGCCCCAAGAGCCCTGACGACGGCGTAGTGGGTCACATTGGGAGGCAAGATAAGCAGTTTAAAACTACAGCCACTGTGATGAGGAAAAATGGGCTTTTTACCCCCATTTAGAATTCAAGTGTCAGAAACTCACAGAAGCAGTTCTAACCCTGTCTACATGGCCACTATGAGTTAGCGCCTCCTTAATGAGAGTGAGTGAGCTTTTTGTCTTTAGTATTTCGATTTGGTTATATCTTACACTAAACTCAGGACCTATGGAGACAATGGCTTGATGTCTGTCATAACACCCAGTTTATGATGGACAGCTCCCATATTATGAATCAGAATTGTAAAGATCTTCACTATGATTCGTCGATGAATATTGAACAGAAGTCCCATAGTAGTTGGATTCGTGGCACCGTGAGGTTCGAAGAAGAGCAGGCTGCAATCAGGTCTAGCGTTGCTGCGGGGTACGCTCCGCTCTGTGCCCACGAAAGTCTGGCGGCCTCACAGGTATGTCGTTCAAAGCGGCATGTGGTCTGGGGTTTAAATTCCTTCTCCATTATTTAGTGGACAGGCTTTCCCTTTTTGGCTTTGCATATCTACGATATGACAGGACAATGCTTCAAGGATGAAGTCCAAGACATGGAAAGCTTTATTTCCTGTATTCTTGCTATTTAATGCTTTCTCAAAGCTGCCATAGATATATTTTTACTCAGTTCTATGTTGTTATAGAGAGAAGGTATGCCTGGCATTAAGTTACAATGAATTTGCTGTATGCTAAGATTGATCAATTACATGAAGTTAAAAAGATGAACAATAATGGCATAGAAAGTTAGATGTTGGGCTGCTAACTGCAAGGTCGGAAATTGAACTTTTAACAGTCCTTTGTGAGAGAACGATATTGCTTTCTGCTCTTAGAAAGACAAATGGCATCTAAAATCCGAAGGGAGCGTCTCTCCTCTGTCCTCCCGGGACTCTTTGAATCAGAATTGATTTAATGGCAGTGGGTTTTTCAGCCAAGGTATCATTAATTGTACGATGGATGACAATGTGGTTGTCATCATCATTCTGTAAATATTTAAAAATTCATTAAAATTATGAGGCTTGTCAGTTCTGCCACCTATCAATCTCTTCTACAATAGAACAAAATGTTACTTGATCCTGTTCCATCATCATCACTGATATTATGTGTCTCATGGGGGGGTCTTACTCTTTTTGGCTGAACCTCTGTTTTGCCATCTATGATCCCCGCCCCCTCCACCAAGAGATTTGTCCCTTCTGATAATATGGTCAAGTCCTGGTGAGAAACTCACCACACTTATTTCTAAGAAGCCCTTTTTGGGCCCCAATTAAAAAAAAATTAAGTTTTATTGACATGTAATTCCCATATCATACAATTTATTGTCTTCATTATATTAAAAAGTTGTGAAGCCAGCACTACAATCAATTTTAACACATTTTCTTCTTTCGTGTACTCATTATTTTTAGCTCCCCGTTTCCCTCCCAACCATCCCTGCCAGAATTCTAAGAAACTACTTTTCCAGATACTGTCTATAGATTTACCTATCCTGGATGGTGTGTAAACAGAACAAAACAAAACAAAAACCTACAAAACTAAATCTAAAACCCAACAATAACAAAATCTAACAGATTAAGACCTAAATCAAAGAGAATGAAAATATTAAAACCTTTGGAACACATTCAAAATGTGTCAAAAAGAAGATCAAATAATAAGGTATTACATTTAAAAAAATCACTTTATTGGGGGCTCATACAACTCATCACAATCCATATATCCATCCACTGTGTCAAGCACTTTTGTACATTTGTTGCCATCATCATTCTCAAAACATTTGCTTTCTACTTGAGCTCTTGATATCAGCTCCTCATTTGTCCCCCTCCCTCTCTGCTCCCACCTCCCTGATGAACCTTTGATAACTTATAAATTATTATTATTTTGTCATATCTTACACTGTCCAACGTCTCCCTTCACCCATTTTAACCTAAGTATATTTGCATTAATTCACTTTCCAATGGACTAATAGCAAGGCTACTCATATCCTTGGTTAATAGTCAAAGGGGATTCACCAGAGGCTTACTCTATGTGGGGCCCCAGGAATGGATTTCAGCTCTCCCTGTCATCCATATTTAAGCTATGATGGGCTTCCCTCCTTAGACTTCATTGTGTGCACCAGTTGACATGCTTCTTCCATGTGGCCCCAGCTCACGTGGATGGCTGCTTGTTTTAAGACAAGCCTTTAGAACCCCGCATGCTATTCTTTTTGAAAGCGGAGCTTCGTCTGCATTTGTTCACCAGACTTTGCTACAGCACCCTTATCTTCAGTGATCTCTCTGAGAAATCTGGGTATACTTCTGAGAGAAGAATTGTCTTCCCCAACACCATCACTAACCATCATTTAAATCCACCACTTCTTTGATCTTCCTTATTCATTATCCAGCTTTCAAATGTATATGAGGTGATTGAAAATACTATAACTTGGGTCAATCACACCATAATCCTTAAACCTTTGCTTTTGAAATATTTTAAAGAGGCCTATTGCAGCAGATTTTTGAAATGCATTTCTCTTTTGATTTTCAATTGCAGCTTTCAAAGCAATGATTATGAATTCAGGTAAATTAAAATCCTTGACATCTTCAAAACTTTTTGTTAGTTCACATAATATAGGTAAATATTATATGAAAATATGAAGCAATGTTATTTCAGTATCTACTTAACTATTCTATGGTTCCCAATGATTTGTCTAAAATTAGTATATTTACTGTCATACAGTAGTTACATGTGATATAATCAGTTGGCTTCTGCAGAGCAAATTACCTTCTATAATGTATTGCAAGCAAGGAAATTATCTTATTTTCATGTAACATAATATAATTCCACCTTATATATTGTGATCAAATGTAATATAATAAATTAATCATTTGAGGTCAAACCAATGGAGGGTCACCCTAAAGTTAATCATCTCTGAGATCTTAAAGATCCAGACTACATAAAAACAGTTTTCTGGTTTGTTTTTTTTAAATTTCTGGATAACCTTATTTTTTAAATAAATAATTACAAAGCTTCTCTTGATAAAATTCAACCTAGACATAAGCTTACTTTATCATTTTGATCCTCAGGAATTCCTTGAAATCCAAGCTTCTGTAGGAATATTCTTGGATTCATTTGGTTTCAATTAGAAATACATCCAAAGCATCCTGGATTAATTTCTATTTATTAAATATTATTTTTTTGAATTGATTTTCCTTAGTTAAGGTCTACACTATCAAATCCCCATGGTTGTCTACCTTAGTGATAATTAATTTGTGGCTAAAGTTGTTTCTATACTTCATTTTGGAAACGTTACTTGTGACTGGAGGATTTTCACCTGAAATCAAAATAGAAATCTGAAAGTTATGCGTTGCCTTTGGATCAAAAAGAAATAAGATTCAGCTGGCATGATGAACACTTTGCTAGTCCCTTGAGAGTCACGTGGTCAGATAGGCTAAACAAATACTTTTGGGGGATGGTATTCTGATTCAATAGCTATTTATCGTAACTAAAATTTGTTTGGAGTCTGTCACATAAAGGCGGAGGAAACATTTAAAGTCTCAAATATTTTTCAGACCTAACTAGATAATTGCACCATTTAGAATAGCATAATACATTTAGCCATTCTACATTCTATAGATATGACTATTTGGGGATCTAGATATATTGTTTTATATATGAAGTTTATTATGTTATATACATATAGTCTTTCTGATACTTTTTTGCATTTATTTCCAATTTCGTTTAAAAATTCAAATCTTTGTAGCAACTTATGAAGACCTGGGACTTCTAAAATACTATTTCCCATGATATCTTTTACAGATTTCTTTCAATATAGAAATGCCACAAGACTTCAATTTTTAAATGTCTACTGCTGAAGCATCTTGCCTAATATAGTTGTTCTAATCAATAGCACTGCCAGTTGTACACAGTAGATTATTATACTATCTATTTTCCTCTGCTGCATAATTCAATAAATGATTTTTTGGGGGTTGGTAAAATCAGTTTTACATTTGTTTTATATCTTAACTTGTCTCTCACAGCTTATCCCACTGGATGTTCAAAAATTATATGCCAAATAATCGTATTTTTGTCACCCTATTTCATTATTTATTTTGCTGACTTAAGTTATTTTGGTTTCTTTTGTCATTGAGATACGTACTTTTTCCTCTCATCAGGTGATTTTTTTTGGTTGGCATGTACAGTTGAGAAGAAAATACTGATCTAATTCCTTGAGAGTTATTCAGATTTGGGACATACATTGGACCAGAAACTGCAGCTAAAAATCTCACCATGTCTGCTATGACAGCAAGACAAAGGAGAAATGTTTGGAGGTGCCCTTAAAAAATCACCTCAGTCTGTGAAGGTGACTCAGTGTCATCCTTACCCATTATAGAATAAAAAATGCATAATAGCAATAAGTGTGACGTTAATTACTTATGAGTGTTTTGAGAGCAATGAGCAGTATTTAGAATTTTTCAAGATAGACTATGATTCTGGGGAAGTGTGTTAGTCTGGGATGACTCGAGAAACAAATGCAGAGACACTCGTATGAGTATAAGAGAGAATTTTATAACCAAGAGTAATTGTATATTACGAAAACATTTCGGCCCAGTGCAGACTAAGTTCCTAAATTCTATATTAGCCCATAAGTCTGATAGTAGCCCACAGGTCTGATACTAGTCCATACATTCTTCTAAAGACTCATGCAGCACACACAATGGTACTGAAAGCAGGAAGATCACAGGCCAGTGGGTGGAAAGTCTTGTGGAAGCATCTCAACGCTGGCAAGACTCTCCATGTGGCTCCTCCAGCTCCAGGGCTCTCCATGTGCCTGCCATAAGCATAGCTTCATGTGGCTTGTCAACAGAATGAATGTGAAGCAGAGAGAGAGTATGTGGCTCACCTCCAGGAAGGAAGATAGGAATTCCCCAAATCCTCAGGAGAAGACTATGCCCACACAGAGGCATCATTGGCTATGACCTGATTGACAGGCTAGATTCCACTCCTTCACTCAAGTTGACAGAAGATTATGTAACTGCCACAGGAAGTAAATTTACTAAAATGCATTAAATGGCTTTGAAGGAGAATAAAACTTCAATGCTGGGATGTAAGTGGCTTTCTGTGCGTGCTTTTGAGATGAAACCAAGTATTTAGAACTCCATTACAGAAAAAGCAAACAAAGAGACAATAAAATGTTTTTATATGTTCTCAATAATCAGGAACATATAAAAAATTAGATAGCCTTAATAGACATACATGAAAACCCAAAGCTATCATGATTATTGATGACAATATCAGGACAAACCCAAGTGCCCTTGTACAGGGACTATTCAGGCAAATAGAGACAACAAAGGAAACACATTCCATGGAAGACAAAATAGATGAGTGGGACCTATTAAAAATAAAGTACTTGTGTGCATTGAAGGACTTCATTAATACAGTGAAAAGGGTGAAGGACTTCATTAATACAGTGAAAAGGGAGAACACACCTGGGAAAGGATATCTTGTAATGACACAACAGGCAAAGGACTAATTACTAAAATCTACATTATTTTAAGTCTACAACAAGAAATACAACCCAACAATCGCCTGAGATGGTGGGAAAAGGATCTGAACAGACAATTCACAAAAGATGACATTCAAATAGCTTTTAAAACACGAGGAGATGCTCCCATTCACTAGTAATCCAGGAAATGCAAGTCAAAACAATACCCATCACTACAGGCAATTCAAAAAGATGATAACAATTCTGGAGAGAGTGTGGTGAGATTGTAACTCTTATCCACTGCTGGTGGTCTTGTTGATCCGTACAGCCACTGTGGAAGGTGAAATGACAATACCTAAAACCGATGACAATGGAACTACCCTAAGATCCAGCAATACCGCTACTAGACATATATCCAAAGGAAATAAGAAGCAGATCATGAACAGATATTTGCACCCTCATGTTCATTCAAGTACTGTTCACAATAGCAAGAAGCTGAACACAATATAAATTTCCATCAGTAGATGATTGGATAAAGAAACTCTGATTTTATATATATTTCTATATGTAGATAACATACACACACACACATATATATATATACACACACACACACAATGGAATATTACACATCCCTAAAATATAGTGAGGAATCTAAGGAACACCTCAACTTGTGGAGGACACTAGAAGTCATCATGCCGAACAAAATTAGTCAAGCACAAAAGGACCAATTCTCGATGAGCCCACTGCTATAGAATTAAGCAGCAAAATGGGCACAAACTCACACTTGTAGGGCCTCCAGGCTATTGACTGGCGGCCAGAGAGCCTGGCCGGTGCCAAGGAACCAATATACCACCCAATCCCGGTAAGCATTTTGAGTACATAAGTATTTAGAAACGCACTAGGCTGGAGGGCACCTCACATCAGCAGAGATCAAATTGGTCAAGGGAAGGGCAAGGGGGTGTGTATAGTGTGAAGCTGACATGTAGATCTGTGATGACCACCCCCCACCCTCCCCTCTAGGAAGACAGCCCTCCCAGAGGGAGGAAGGGTGCAGAGGGGAAGAACAACCCAGGAGAGGGGAAACAGAGCAAACGTGTTTGGGAGAACACAATGGCCTATCTGTTGTAAGAAAAGAGGGAGGACTGATTTCCAGACCTGGGGAAGAAGGACTGAAAACACTTCGGGGGAAACTGGGAAGCGAGGGCCTTTGGGGGCATGCACAGGAAGGACTACATTGACCCGGGCTTTTGATTGCATCTTGGGGACCCAGGCTGGGTGTTGTGGTGCATTGGGACACTGAATCTTGGATCTTTAAGGCACACACTGCGGCTCTTTAATACAGTTCCTCATGTTGGGGTAACCTCCAACCATAAAATTATTTTTGTTGCTACTTCATAACTGTAATTTTGCTGCTGTTATGACTCAGGCAACCCCTGTGAAAGGGTCATTTGACCCCCACAGGGGCCACGACCCACAGGTTGAGAACCGCTGCTCTAGAGGCCACACCAATGATATCCCACACAGGAATTCCACTGGGTCAATTGGACTCTATCTCAGACGCACCTAGAACTTGAGGACTTAAACCAGAAAATACAAGCTGTCTGAGGAAGCAGAAGCAGAGGGACTTATTTGGAGAGCTGTTGGTAGGTGAACAAATAAGGTCTTACTACATCAATGACCGATATACTTAGCTTATATGTATTAAGATAAGTATGATTCTGGCAAATATGTGACAATAAACCATTCTAATGTCATTGGTTTTTGTTTGTTCTTATCAGGGTATATCGCAGAGGTGCTATGGAGTTGGGGGTTACCCTCTTGAAGTTGTGAAATAAGTTTTTCTCTGTTTTCCAGTAATTGGAACCTAGAATTCATGAACCTGTAGAGACAGCAAGTAGAACAAGGGAGTTGGGAAGCGGGTGAAAAGGAGGCTGGGAGGGTGTGTCAAAAGGGAGATGGTATAAAGGTACCTAGAAAGAAATGGGATGTTTGGGACCTGAATACAAAAGCAATGGGACATTTCTGTTTGAGGAGATTGAATGATGCAATGACATGGCATTTGGGTAAACTCTCAAGTAAGAATAAAGTGAAAGACCAAAACAAACAAACAAACAAACAAACAAACATAGATCCAGGACTGATTTGGGGGCTCACACTAAATCCCAGCTCCACTTAAAAAAAAAACAATTTAGTTCTTACATCATGGCCCTGCTTGTTGCTCTCCTCTAGGAAGGGAGCACGGAGGAGATGGGTACTATAGCAAAATATGGCGAAGAGATGAGATGGTGCCTGGCTATCAGATAAAATAGCGTCTGGGGTCCTAAAGTGTTGTGTCCAAACAAGCGGCCATCTAAGGGAGATGTCAACTAGGTTCACATAGTAAAAGCACACCATCATCAGCCACTGAAGGACTGTGAAGCATACAATCTAAAATTGGTGGGAGGAATTAGTATCGGAGCTTAAAGTTTGAGAACCTGGTTTGGAGAAAGCTATATGGATGACCATGGGAGCCCAAGATTCAGTGGTAGAATCATACAGGACATAAACCTCCAGCGAGCTCCCTCGATCCACAGTTGATGGAGAGGAGAAAAGTAGTCACTCGACAGAGTGCGTTGATACATTGAGTATAGAAAACCCAAGGCCTGACTTGAACAATAGTGTGCAGGGACTTTTCTGTACCTCATTTCTTTTCATCAGTGCAAAAGCATATGCTTACTAAATTAACCAAAGGATAGTCCAATCTTAAAATACATAAACTCAAAATTGGAGTTCTAATCATCATAATTTAGCATTCCATTGAGTCCAACTTATAAGGAGGACTTATCTATAAAACCTTTCGTATGATTAAGTCCCCAGAATTATCCAGATCAGCAAATCAAACTTTCTACATGATTCAAAAATCTTAGGAAATACATGTCTAAAGTTCAATGCCTTCATTTGATCTTGGGCAATGAATTAAAAATCATAGTAGTCTTCATTCCTAGAAACATGCTTTTAAATGGATTGAGTTATTTTAAAACTTCTTAAGGTTTTCTCTTAATAAAATTGAGGGTAAATAATTACATTGGTTCTTGTTTCAGTAAAGATAATTTCTAGTTTCAAAATATGACTGAGCTAAAGAATTCTATTTTATGTAGATTCACAATCTGCACCCATGAAAACTGCAGTCAAGAAACAAAACAATGTATTTTCCCAAATGTATTGAGAAAATGTGCTGCAAAAAGACCTCTTTTAAAGTCTTTAAAAAAACAACAACTTGTTAGCAGATTCCCCCTAGCATGCATGCTGGACTTGACCTGGTTACCAAAATCTTACGTTTTGGGTGGTTGTATTGTTTTGTTTGGTTTTTGATTGTACAAATTAAGGGGTATCTCAGGAGTGTTACGTCATTGAGGGTCACCATCCCAAAGTTCTGGTGTATACTTTTTCATTGGGGGAGTACGACAACCAGAACTGATGAACGTCTATATAGTCAGCAAGTGGAATAAGCGTTTTGGAGGAGGGGGACATGGAGGTGGTGTTGGGGTGAGGGGTGATGACATCACAGGGTCCATATAGAAAAAGAATGTTTGGAAACTGAGTGTGGTAGCAAACATACAATTCTGCTGGACGTGATTGAAATATGGAATGATTTGAAGTATGTATAATCCCATTTAATAAAAAAAGAAATATTTAACAAGAAACATATATTGAAACTCACAAATGTTATCCTGTGGTTGTCTGTGGTAACATGAACTTCAAGGTTCAAATGCGACCTATGTTGATTATTTGCCTCTATCCAATCATATCCACTGAGATTTCCTTAGACTAGTGAAGTTACAAGATATACTTTGGAACTTGGTTATTTAATTTTATTTGCCTGTCTTAGGCAGGAAAACAGCAAAACAAGCACTGATTGTTGACAAAGCAAAATGAAATAAAAAAATTGTGCCACGAGAAAACTTGGTTAATTCAATAATATTAATTTATGACTTTTTGTGCAATCAAGGGTTAACTTTTAGTTTATTGATCAAGGGAAGGATCAGCATGGGAGTTGGTTCAATTTCACTGTGCATTCTCTTGTGTTCGAAATTAGTCAGAACTCATTTGCTTGAAGGTAGGCCCATATGTGCACCTGTTTCCCATCTGACACGATTGTGAGTTTGCTCCTCTCAGTGTTGATTTTCCTTGAATCTCTGGATCATCCAAGGCATGCTGTTCCAATGGAAGTGATGGCAGCACACACACACACACACACACACACACACACACACACACACTCACACACACTCACAATGCGATGAAGCTTACCAACCCTAAGACGCAGAATATAAACAACGACAGTCATCATATGTCATTAGACAAACCCAGTCCCCCAGCTAAGGCCAAGGGCAGGAGGTAGAGGAAGAACTACAACCGTGGCAAACAATGCAAATAGGAAGTTACAATTCAATGTCAGTTGCAATGTGAAGGATTTTTTATTTCTAAAGAATGTTAAATTGCATGTGATTTTATGTCATTTAAAGAACTGAATTCATCAAAATAAAGAAATTATTATTGAGACAAAGTATTAACGAAGACAAATGGTATATTTGGTGAAATGTATCATAATTTTATCATAGTAAACACACATACACAAGGTACCTTAAAAAGTTCTTCAAAAATGGAATTTTTTCACAAAATGTTTAAAGTCTAATAATACATTTGACAAAATGCTTGTCATTTCACCCTCTTTTTCATATACATAAATGATGTTTATGATGTTCAACCATCTCAATTAGCCTTTTGGGAAATATTTTCATCATTCTTAATGGAAATTCCATTTTTCCGAAGCAAAGGCTCTCTCTTCTAATTCCCCATGTAACCATAAATAAATTTTGATCACTGTGAATTAATTTTTTCTAACTATTTCTCTTAATTTGGTCTTATAACACTTCCCCTTTTGTGACTTATTTTGCTTATCATAAGATTTTCAAGGTTCGTCTAAGTCATAGCATGTATCAGAATTGAATTTTCATTCTCAGAGTAAAAGTCCTCTTCATGCATGTCCCCAGTTTTGTTTATCCAATTAATACTTGATGGGCCTCCTGTGTTTACTATTTAAGGATAAATGCCAAAAATAGAATCTAATGTGTTTGTGTCACTATGTGTATGAACTAGATTTTGTGCAACTTTTAGAACTTTTTAGTTTTATAATGTGGAACTTAAGTTGGACCGGAAGAACCTCTTATAGAAAGGAGCTTCTGCATGTTACTTTTGGCTGGCTCAGTACACTTTCTCTGTTCTCTTACTGTCTTAGTGCACCCTTAACAGAAATAGCACAAGTGGGTGACTGTGCAGAACACATGTTTACTTTCTCACAGGTCCAGAGGCTAAAAGTTCAAATCAGGATTGAGACATGCTGATTTCTTCTATAGATTCTTTCTTAGTTCGTAGTGTCTGCCAGCAGACTGCACCATTAACTTGTCTGTAAATGGTTCGTCAATAGAACCTGTCTTCTGCCCTTGTGTATTCTTTGTGCAAAATCTGCCCTTTTCAAAACTAAAAAGTTTTACTCTACTGTGGTGTGATTTCATAAACATAATAGAACATAAAATGCATTTCTAAAAGGATAGCACACACACACAGAGGCAGGATTTACACACATATTGGGAGACATGCAAGTCAATCTACTAAACTCATCGAGAGTAAACAAGGGCCTTGTCTATCCCTTCTTACCTCTAGGCACAGCCAGTTTCTATGATGTGTAATGTAATTCTATGATGTGACATTGTACACAGAAAGAGTACTGACATAGAGTCTATTATTATAACAAAACTATGTTCTGTGTAGACATTTGGCTGTAGATCAGTTGGCTCATTACAACCCCATGCTTCTCAGCCAAAATTTTAAGAGTGGAAGGGTAAATATAATATTTAGGTTTTATGTTATTACATGACACATATATTAAACATGGGAGGAAAATACCAGAAGTTTCCAATGCTAATATGAAAACCATAAAAGTGTTTCAGAATCTGACCTCTTATCAATATCCACAAAACCAAACGATTGAATCAATGCCAATTCATAGCAATCCTTGTGTGTCTCTGAGTCTGTAACTCTTTATGTAAGTAAAATGCCTTATCTTTCTCCCAAGGAACAGTTGGTGGCTTTGAACTGTTGTACTTGCAGCTAGCAGCTGAACATATAACCACTACACCACCAGGGATCCTTTTACAACGTCTGTATCTGGTTTTGATGTTCATCTCGGACACCTCTTAGAAAAACAACAACAAAACAAAACAAAATATACATTCAATTGGAAAGGACTTATCTAAAACAAATAAAATGTCTAACTAGGGCTTACCTTTCCATTTTCCCATACTTAATGCCGACATTGAAAAAACAACAAGGCAAACTCCCCCAAAACTCAGCATTATTTTTGTTTTCATTTCTGTGTTTAATTAATAATTACATGGGTGACTAAAATTTAGAATATCCCTTATCTTCAGTTCTTATTTATATTTCTGTGAATAGAAGTATTGATAGCCTGTGCTCCTTCGAAGTCAGGATGGCAAGACTTCATCTTATATACTTTGGACAAATTGTAAGGAGTGACCAGTCCCTGGGGAAGGACATCATTTGGGGCAGCAGAGAAGAGGAAGGCCTCAGTGAGGTGCACTGACACAGTGGCTGCAGCGATGGGCTTGGGCGCGGGAGGACTTGTGAGGATGGCAGAGGACCGTGCCGTGTGTCCTTCTGTGGTGCATAGGCTTCTACTGATTGGAGCTGACTTGATGGCACCTAACAGCAGCAACCTGTGGGAAAACTAGGTAAATAGTCATGCTTGCACCACAACCAGATGGCTTTTTTATGGGGGAATCTATGAATCCAGAGACCAGTCAACCACAACCAGAAACACCAACAGTAATTGCTGTTTATGGTCAATTTTTGATAAAACTAAAAGTTTTTTAAACTTAACTTTTAAAATAAAAGTACCTGTTATACCATATTAATATATATATATATATTTCTAATTAGTTAAAACATAGTAATAAAAATATCTCTGCAAGCTTTACCTGCTGAGATTTCAGTTAAAAAATAAAAATTATACTTTATTATAAAGGTGTGAGCAGTGCAAGTAGATATATTTTTAATAGGAATTCAAGATCTTCATGATTTTTCATGATTATTTCACAGGTAAATGATAAGCACTTGTAATAAAAAAGGATGATTGGTGTGAAACATCTACAACACACATGATTCATTACAATTCAGTAGTTGGTGACGAAGAGGACATTTATTTAAAACGATGAAAGCAGCACAGCTTTCAAATGAGCAGACTGACCAATCTATAGACACTAATTGAAAGAAAGTCATAGTACGCTTTTACTTAATTCATCAGTCTTCTGGATTTTTTTTATTGAAGACAAGTCCAACCAGATAAGTACTTTGTCCCAAGTCCATTGTTTCCCGTTCACACCACCAATTGCTTATATATGAGACTTACTTTAATTCAATACCTTTACTTTCATGTTCATTGGTAGTGAGTTGGTTAATGTTTCTCAGATGTTCATTCATTACATTATAGACAGTCTATTTCACATTATCAGCATTGCCATTCAATTTATCATTGTCACTTCAGGCAATACTTAATGGACTTGCTGACCAGTAAAAGGACATTTTGAAAAGATAGAATGGTGAGTGGGGGTGAACATATCAGGCCCTAAGTAATATTTTACATGGACTCTGCCCTGTATTTCTTTTTTTATTTTAGTTTCTCTTGTTTTCTTGTAGTTAAAGAAAAATATGTGGTATCAAAACTGTTTGGTTATAAAATCCTCCGTTCAAATGTCTATGTGCTTGAAGTATTCTTTTTATAACACCAAAACCTCTTTAATTTTAAATTACCAAGTTTGATCCAAATGGAATGAACAAGAGTGTAGAGTTCTTGTTTTAAACCTATGAGAGTGCAATGCAATGCTTTATAACCTACTTCAATTATTAAAATCTTAAAATAGGTTGCAGATATGAATACTGTAATTTAAATGTTAATTGACAGGTTATAAAAAATAATTTATTCACGCAAAGGATGTTTATGAAAACTAGGTTTTTTACATATATTTACTACCCAATATATTGATTTGTTTATATAACAATAATGATTACAGGTGTAATTGAAATATATATGAGTGTGCATGAAAGGAAATAGATTGATATTATGCTATTTTCTCCCCAAAGAGACATTATTCTCCATAAGACTTGTATCCAAATACGCTTTCGTTTGCATACTTACAAGTATACTGAACAATAAAAATGTGACGGACAAAATACTTATAAGTAGTTTGGTCATAAATATCTTAAATTATATTTATATTCTTTAGTTTGAGCTATTAAGAGCCATGTGGGAACTTTCTAATCAAGTTGAGAGTTGAAATCTGCAATTTATCCATAAACCGCTACTTTCATTTTTTAAGCATACTAGGAAATGAGTCTGTCACTTTGTTTTACTGTACTGGAAATATTGAATAATTCTATCAGCCAAATTCACTACTCCTTTGGTCTTTCAATTTGTCCTACTGTGATGGCTTGTGTGTTACCGTGATGCTGGAAGTTAGGCCATGGATAGTTAAAGAGCACAAACAAGCAAACTAGAAAGTTCACCTATACTGAGTAGGTCTCGGGGGAGGTTTCAGTACATGCACCGACTGCAAAGAAGGAATGCATTCTCCACTTCTGAGGGTTACTCATGAGGACCTTGTTATAGTGTTGTCAGATATTGTGCTGAATGACGAGCCCCTCAGGATGGAGGGCACTCAAAATATACGTGAGGAAGAGCCAGTCCTTCAGGAAGAGCCAACCTTAATCACCTGGATGGAATGAAGGTTCTAGAGTTTTCCTTTGCTGATGGGGAACAGCTCAAAATAAGAAGAAACAAATATCCATGAATAATCAGAATACAGAAGGTACAAAGCCTGAATCTAGGAAAATTGAGAGTTTTCATAAATGA
>NW_022103902.1:3984942-3986695 GCF_000313985.2 Echinops telfairi | reverse complement strand
TAAGAAGTAGCATCTGAGTGAAAACCAGTGGTGCCGGAGGAGGAAGTTCAAGTTGCACTGAAGGCACTAGCCTAAAAACAAGGCTCTAGGAATTGATGGAATAATCCGAATAACTAAATACTACCCACAAATTCTAGAGTGGACGCAACTTAAACTAGATGATCATAACAGCAGATTTTGAAAATAGACAATTAGAAAATATATATACCATCAAAATTATCTACAGGTACATTAATACCTGGATGTTTTTATACTTTATATTTTTACTTCTTATTTATTTACCTTTTTGTACTTAATTGTATACCTTATAGCATTACATACTGAGGAATGTATTTGGTTGCATAGATACCCCTACCACATGCATCAGGTAACTATGAGTCAGAATCAACTCAAAGACAACTAACAACAATAGTTTAATAGACGAAATGACTTCAACTCCAGAAACAATAAAATGTACTGTTATAAATCAAATTGTAAACACTTTTTCCCCTTCAGTTTTGCTCCTGGAGAGTGAGTTTTTGTCCTCTTAATAACGAGCTATGCGCAGGATAAAATGTCAGCGCAGGATAAAGGTGGGCTGAAGAGGTGTTTGTGTTTTTGTATGCAAGCCATTCAAAGATTTTTCGTAAAGTTTTCAATATTTGGTTCAACTTCATATATTAGTGGAAATACCAGGGATTTATGAAGGATCTGAACTTCAAATTCATTTTTAAAATGTTATCCAAATAAGTAAAATGCAGGAGTAAATAGGTTGAGAAATATGACTATTTGTATGACGGTGCAACCCACATTTTGCACCTTGTGATTGGATGCTCAAGTGACCAAAGGCATTTCCTCCGACCTGGTATCTCTCCTCTTTTAATCAAAATTTTGATCCTTTGTTTACTTTGAGGTTTAACAAATCTTCATGTTTGTGTAGAAAAATCAGACAATGCATGTAATTTTATAGGATGAATCATTCCATTATACTAAATTGATATCTATTTTAGAAAGACTAAGCAGTATTTATAGGAAAATGCAATCTTAATTGTAATCAATAGAATTAAAAGAAATTTACTAGCAGGTCTCCTCTCAAAGTTATGTTTACTTTCAAACTATGGTCACTCTCAAAGGGATAGACTGTAAGAAAGAAAAGAAAAATAGACAGAATTACAGACTGCTTACATGGAAGCACTCTGAGATGAAATTGTCCCAAAGGAAGCCAGCAACAATACATTTTGGCTCCTCTGTGTTTCAGAAGATGACTCTAATTTGCATTCTAAGAGGCAATTTCTTTGTACATATGCCTTAATTGATGAGGGAAAATAATATATTTCATGAAGAAAGCACAATGGGACTATATAAAAAGTTTAGAAATATTATCCTGTCTCTGAAACTCTCCTATTATATTTTGAATTGTTTGATCTCATTAAACTTCAATTCTCCATGTGAAAAATCAGTGAGTTAGGAAAAAAAATTACTTCTAAACTCGAAGTCACCTGTAAGACTCTAAGAATATGTTTTCTTTAGTCATTCTTTTGCTTCCTCATTGGTTTCACTTACATACTTTGGGGGTAATATTTTACTTTTACTCAGTTGGAAATTTACTGAAAAGTTAAAGACTACAACAATCTTTGTGTGTGTGTGTGTTCACCAGTTATTTGTATTTTGACATCCCCGCCCCACCCCCGACTGAAAAGGACTGGTGGTGTTCATTTCGACATGGGAATCATGTGGTCTCCTATGTTGGAAATGACCGAGAGGAGTTACTCTG
>NW_022103902.1:3982909-3984274 GCF_000313985.2 Echinops telfairi | reverse complement strand
AATACAAGTTATAGGATTCTATCAATAACATTATCTACGAAGAAAACAAAAGTCCTCTTTTTAAAAAAGAAAAATCAACAAACAAGATAGGAAGAAGACAGTAAAGTGGATGCATGATGAGGCTCTGGAACGTTCTCGTGCATTTAGATTAGCTAACGTGACTAGAAGAAACGAGGACGTCCATTGATAAATATAAAGCTTTGAAGGGAAGCGGAAGAAGGAAGAGTAACGCGCTATCATGAGATGTGCAGAGACCTGGGCTTAGGAAATCAAAATTAAGACAAAAAATAAGCATTGTTCAAACCAAAAGAGCTGAATGAAAATCAACCCTCGACTTGAAAAATTCCACGGAGAAGACATTGAACTATGGCAGAACCAGCAAAGAAGATGCAAACAATGCAGAGTTATTATACCCAAAGTAATTGACATCTGTGAAGCATTTCAGGATGTAGTATTTGATCAAGAACTCCTGGCACTGGAGGAAGACGTCTGAACTGCACTGATGTATTGGCAAAACCCAAACAAACAAAGTTCGATGAATTGACATAACCCTGATTGAAATGATTCAACTAACCCATGCAGTCCTGGAGACTCTCCCTGGTGTATGCTAAGACATTTGGAAGACAGTTCTCTCACCAGCCAACTGGAAAAGAGCCATATTGGTGTAAATCCCAAAGAAAGGGGACCCCTTAACCAGAAGGTTAAGATCAGCAACATCATTAATAACACAGGTAAGTAATATTGTGCGGGGAGTAATTCTAAAGTGGTTTCTGCAGGACATTAACAGGGAATTGAAGAAATGCAAGCTAGATTCAGAATAGGATTGGGAAGAAGCATATCATTTCTAATATCAGATCGACATTGGCTGAAGCAGGAAATACCCAAAAGATGCTTTTTCATGTTTTGTTGGCCATGGACAAACATTTGCTTATGTTTTCAGAGTAAACTATGGCTAACACTGGGAGTATGGGTTTGCAGAACACCTAATTTTGCTCATGTGCTCATGTACCTAGAACACAGGCAGTTTTTCCAAGAGTACAAAGGCATATGGGTATTTTTAAACCAGAATGACAAGAATCAGGGTTGTATCCTTATATCAAGTTTATTCAGTCTATATGTTTAACAAATAATCTGAGAAATTAAACTATATGGAAAAGAACGTGGCACCAAGATGGAGGAAATTTTATTTATAGCCTGCAATATGCAAATGATATCTTTGCTTACTGAAACAAAGAGAAGTCGAAATACTTACTGATGAAGCACTTCAAGAATGGATTACACCTCAATGTAAAGAAGGCAAAAACTGACAATTGTGTCAATCAACAACATCATGATAAATGACTGATAGACTGAAGTTATTGAGGA
>NW_022103902.1:3979840-3981183 GCF_000313985.2 Echinops telfairi | reverse complement strand
TGAGGGCAACAAATGTATAGATGTGCTCTACACAATTGATCTATGTATTGTGATGAATTTTATGAGCCCCAATAAATTGATTTTTAAAAAATGATATTGTTTTCTTTGGAATTTAATAAGCAAGAATATAATTGATCATTCTAAATTCTGTTCCTCATTGAATTTTAGAATATGTTGAAGATTTTCTACTTTTTTAGTGCTATGTTTATTATGCCACCTTTTCTCATTTCATTTTATGTCAAAATGAACTCATGATATTTTATTGTATACGAAGGTTTAAAAATCTATAATTTTCATCAATTTGAAGCTGCATTTGCCCTACACATAACCGAAGAAAGTCCTCACAAATTGTTATCTGTGTCATTTTGGCGTGCATCTCTTATGCTCAGAATTTTCTCTTATATTTTAGCTGTAAGCTATAACAGAAATTTTACAAGTAACTTGTAATAGTCTGGGGATAAACCATATATTTAGGGAGATGGCACATTTTCTCATAAATGATATAATTTAGGAGTATATAGATATCCCCATTGCTGCGATATGCTCGCAGTGGACAAAGCTGAGTATACACATCAAATTCTGTGCTAACAATATTGTGTTTCTTTTCCCTGCACCCAGAACAATTTTTTTCTTATTATATTTACTCACTGGGGGCAGATGAAATGCTGTATGTATTGGGGATTTTTTCCCCATAACTATCGAGTTTTAGGTGTTTCTATGAATTCAGAAGACAAGTCCTATGTTCACTTTATAGATTCTAAGTATCTTCTCTCAATTTCTGACCTGCATTTTCATTTTACAACAATATATATATTAATAACAGCATTATGTTATTTTTATAAATTATAAAGAATTATTTTTCTTATGGAAAATATTTTGTATGTACTCCTGAGTGAGGAACGCTTTCTGTGTCATATTGCTATAACAAGTTTAGAGTTCATAAGTAATATATACTGTGGGTCTAATTAGAGGAGGGATAGAGTAGGGAAAATTCTGGTCTACCTCTAAGCCCTGAGTTTATAAGGGGCTCAAAGACACCCTTTTTAAAAAAAAATCATTTTATTGGGGGCTTATACAACTCTTATCAAAATCCATTAATCCATCCCTTGTGTCGAGCACATTTGTACATTTGTTGCCATCATTGTTTTCAAAGCATTTTCTTTCTACTTGAGCCCCTGGTATCAGCTTCTCGTTTTGTTCCCCTCCCTCCCCACACCTCATGAACCCTTGATAATTTATAAATTGTTATTATTTTTTCATGTCTTACATTGACCGATGTCTCCTTCACCCACTATTCTGTTGTCTATCCACCTGGGAGGGGGTTATAGGTAGATCATTGTGAT
>NW_022103902.1:3950579-3977760 GCF_000313985.2 Echinops telfairi | reverse complement strand
CTTGCATACGATCATAAGAGAAGGGTACTGATAATAGGAAAGTAGTTACATCTCTGTACAGTACATGGAAAATGCCTTTGCAAGAAATAATGCAGGGCATTTTCAGAATTTTATCATAAAAGGATTGAATTTAAAATGCGAAGGGATCGTTACAGAAAGAAAAATAGAAGATACATGATCAATGAGGGGAGCTTTGCTGCCATCTCCTGCATGAAGCCTCCCCAGATTTAAATGACTTTTCTGAGTTATCAGAATGCATTCCTTTTTTAATTTGCTTTATTAGTTCCAATTTGCCTCAAGCTGTGGGTTTTTTTATTTATTTTTCCCTCTGAAGATGTAGGGTGTTTAGGCACTGTATCTCCGTTTCAAGGCTGACAGTCTGATAGGTTGTGGTGGTGCTGCATGCTGGACGGGACGCCATTAGTGTTCCAAATTCCAGCAGTAGCCCCCATGTTGCACAGGCTTATGACATTCAGACTAAGACAGACTAGGAGGAAGAAAGTGACCCTGAAAACTTGGCCATGAACTTCCTATGAAAAGCAACTGGCAAACACTCAAAATAGGCCTGGGAAGAGCTGCTACCTGAAAGTGGAGTCAACCTTCGCGGAAGTATTAAAACTTTCAATGTCTTAATTTGCTGATTTAGCAATACTCAAAACGCGAAGAAAGAGCCATACATATTAATTAATGACCATAGTGTAATGGAATGTACAGGTTATGAATCTTGGAACACTGAAATTTTCAAAAAATGATATGGAGTACATAAAGACCTTAATCATGTGAAATGGATTGTTACTGACGGATTTGAAAGGGACCCTCGTTTGATCTGTCATGCAAGGAATGGCACAGCATCCACTGGCAAAAGCATGCTTTAAGAGCTATATTGGGAATATTGTCAGTGATAGAATAATATCCATCAGCCGACAACGAAGACCACTCAATGTAATAATTATTTAAATTTATGCAACCACCAAAAATGAAGAAATTGAAAAATGATCAACTTCTGCAGTAAGATATTTAGTAAACATTCAATTAGACTATATTGATGATTACTGGTGCCGAGAAGGTGGAATTTGGAAACAAAGAACTGGTATTAGTAGCTGGACTATATTGCTTTGATACTAGAAATGAGACGAGATCACATGAATAAAGTTGGCAAGTGCAAGGTATTATTCACTAAAAAGACCCTTTTTTCAGCAACATAAAAGGTGACGCTATAGCACAGACCTGGCCGGGTGGAATCCCTGGGAAATAAATTCACTATATCTGTAGAAAGAAAGTATGGTGTTCGAAATCAATAGTCAGAACAAAGATGGGGCTGACTGATAAGCACACAAAATTATTCAGATACAAATTTAAGTTGCAACAAAAGAAACAACATTTAAATAAAACCTTGAGTATATTTCCAAGGAATAGATTTGTAAAAATGTTTGCTATTGTCGTGATGTTTTGGAAAGTTTACAGAATAAATTGGTTTTCCATTCAATAATCTTTACACATTTTGATTCAAGGCACGGGTTGCAATCCACACACTGTAACTGGCCCTCTTCTCACTTTCTCCTTGTGTTTGCCATTTCTAGGCATCCCACTCGCCGATGATTTCCTGCATTGTGAGCTTTATTCTTGGCCTAGGCTAACCTTTTTGATAGCCTCTGATTCTTTTGCTAAGGATTCCATGCCTCTCTAGTGTTATTATTCACCTTAAATAACCCAAATCCACTGCTATTGAGTAGATTCTAATTTATAGTGATCCTATTTAGGGTTTCTTTAAATATTTAAGAGAGTAGATTTTCTCCTGTGGAGCAGTGGTGGCTTTGAAATGCCAGCAGTGTGATTAGCACCTCACCATGGGGGCTCTGTTCCAATCTCTGGTAACCGTTAGAGCATGTCTTTTCTGTGAACAAACCTTTTCTTGACTTTGCTAATGCTGTGGATCATGTACAATACTTGTCCATTAGAAATGGGATGATTTCCAGATTTATTGGTGCTTGGCGTTCTTGCCTAAATTTCCTATTATTTTTAATGTTACATCATGTTTCTTTGCGAGCATTTACCATGGTTTGTTCATAGGCACTTATGTTAATTCACTTATGTTATTTCTGTTAGTTATTATAAGAAATGCTTCTATGAACATGGTTTGGTGTGCATATATTTGTTTGTGTCACAGCTCTATATATTTTGGATATGCATTTACTAGTGTGACCCAGACCCATTAAATATGGAAATGTAGTAATGATAATAAATGGTGCTGGCAAACTGGATATCCTTTTGCAGAAAAATAAAACACAATCATATCTCTCATTCTGTAGAAAACCACCTGAGATGGATGAAATGCAAAAATCTAAAAGCATAGTTATTATCAAAGAAAAAATACGAGAAAGCTAATGTCCCTACGACATAGCATTAATACTGTACTGAATATACTAAAGTTTCACAAACAGTGGAAGAGACACCAGGTGACCAGGACCTCCCTAAATTGATGTTTATGTGTATCAAAAGACGCCATCACAAGAGTAATTAGGGATCCTACAGACTCCCCTTGCTTCCTAGAAAGAGTTGGCATATTTTTCTATGTTGTGGACTATTTTAATGTCAACTTTTCTCTCGAGGTGTTATAGAATTCACAAGTGAAGCTTTGGTACAAGGCTGCCTGGTTGGGAGTGTGGTTTAATAACCTGCTTCTTTTCTTCTTTATGATGGGCCTTTTCAAGTTTTTCTTCTCAGATTGTGCCGGTGTATATAGGCAACGTGTTGTTAGAGATGCTTATTTTCTTCTAATTTTTAAAATGTGTTCTTCATAGTATGGGGTTATGATTTTTTAAAATTTCAGTTCGCTGTGGGTTGGTGCCTACTAAGTGGCATCAAGCAGCGTCCATCCATCTTCAGGCAGAGTGCTACTCAACGTGGGATCGTTCTGTTTTCTCCCCTCGATCCTTTGTTGTTGCAGTTCCCATCCCACTGAAGATGTTTTCAGGTGTTTGGGAGTCAGATCTAATTTGTAGTGACCTTCTGTACAAGGGAACAGAACAGCTCCTGCACCTGTGCCATTCTCAGAATTGCTCTGTCCTATGTAGTCACTATAGGAAGCAAAACTAAAATCCCTTTACTTTACTTTCAAAATATATTAAAAATGAGAAGCAAAGTAAAACTAAATCAAAATATAAAATTAGACTTTCATAGTAGGAATAAAAAAACAGGCCAAAAAATTGTCTAACTAAAGCCAGGTCTTCTCATCTCTTGATCTGTCTAATTGTGCTTTAATACCGCTGACACTGTGGGTTATGCCTTGTGCTTCCAATCATAAAGTAAGTTTCAAACCCACCAGTCACTACATGGGAGAAAGATAAGACTGTACCCTGTCAAAGAGTTAGTCTCAGAAACCCTATGTAAGGTCTGTGTATTAGTGGTTGAGATTACCAAAGGAACACTTGTGGTTCAGTGATTTAAGCACTGGGCTACTAATTCAAAGACTGGAAGTTTGATTTCACCAACTGTTTCATGGGACAAAGATGTAGCAAATCTGTTCCTTTAAATATTTAAAACCTTGGAAATCCTATGGGACCTTCATTCTATTCTACCCTAAAAGGTCAGAATCAACTCACTGGCAGTGTGTTACAACTATCAATGACCTTTAAAGTTCAAATATGTACCACTCTTAGGCATGTGTAATTTACATATTACCTAATGAAAAATTCATGACAAACAAATCAGAAAATGAATTCTTAAGGTTTTGAATTACTTGATGAGTTTCCTAGAATCGACCTAAAACGGTTAATTGATATATCATCATGTGTTCTTTATCAAGTTAAAACCAAACTAAAATAATTGTCAATAAAACTGATTTTTATATAAAACAAACATAATAGTGACATTCACAAATAATAGAACTATATTTCAGTATTTTTAAACTCAAATAATTTTAATGATAGGTAGATAGAAATAGATCTACAGATGATAAATACATTGATAAATAGAGGATATTTGGTATTTAGATATTTGAAAAAAAGTTTAGTTATAAATTATTCATAGATTCTACCTTTCAAAATTGAGAGGATATTTTTTTTCAGGATTCAGAGGATTTAGGTTTATGTGTGGTGAGATTAAATTAGGAGTGCTGCTTTGTTCTAATAACCCACCATTCGTGATGCTCACCTTCCCTACAGGATGGCTGAAGACAAATGGGTACATAAGCAAATGTAATGAAGAAAGCTGATGGTGCCCGGATATCAAAAGATATAGCATTTGGGGTCTTAAAGGTTTGAAGATAAACAAGCAGCTATCTAGCTGAGAAGCAACAGAGCCCACATGGAAGAAGCACACCAGCCTGTGTGATCATGAGGTATCGATGGGATCAGGTATCAGGCATCAAAGACCCAGAACAAGAAATCATATCAATGTGAATGAGGGGGGTGTGCAGCGTGTTGGCCAAAAAGCCTATTTGTAGACGATTGGACACAGAAGGGTCACTAGGAAGAGATGAGCCAGTTAGGGTGCAGTATAGCACCGATGAAACACACAACTTTCCTCTAGTTCTTTAATGCTTCCCCCCCTAGTATCATGGTCCTAATTCTACCTTGCAAATCCAGCAAGACCAGAGCATGTACACCGGTACAGATAAGAACTCGCAACACAAGAATTCAGGACAGATAAACCCCTCAAGACCAGTAATGAAAGTAGTGATACCAGGAGGGTAGGGGGAAGGTGGGGGGAGAAAAAGGGAACCAATCATAACACCCCCTCCCCACCCCCAATCAGGGGGGTGAACAACAGAAAAGTGAGTGAAGGGAGATAGCAGTCAGTGTAAGATATGAAAAAATAATTTTTAAATAGCAAGGGTTCATGAACAAGGGAGGGGAAAATGAGGAGCTGATACCAAGGACTCAAGTAGAAAGAAAATGTTTTGAAAATGAAGATGACAACAAATATACAAATGTGCTTGACACAATGGATGTATGTATGGATTGTGGTAAGACCTGTAAGAGCCCCCAATAAAATAATTTTTAAAATAAAAATAAATAAAGTAGGAGTTCTGATAGAATTTATAGGCTCCAAGTTCCAAAAGAAATACCGTCAGAAAACATTAATTTTTCTTTTCTTCATATACTTGTAACATGTATATACAAATAAGTAGTATGCCAAACAGCAACAATAAAAAAAGGTAAATTTTTGTGAATATAGGGACATGCCCACTGCACCCTCCATTCTCTATAACACAGCACCAGATATAATAAATGTGAATATTAATTAATTAACAAACTGATTATATTATCTTATTGGCTATAAATATGTCTAATTAAAATGCAACTGAAATATTTCTTTAATTTTACATAGTTGGCTTTGTTGGTCGGTTTTGGTTGTTTATTAAATAGTAGTATGGATATCTGAAGCTCTATTAATTGTTCTCAAACTCAAAGAGGTTTACTACTGCAAATAGCTTTGTTGTATGGCAAAATAGCGTAACTATTTAAAGATAGTTTATATTGTGCACTTCCAATGGATCCCTTTCAAATTAATAGTGAATATTTATCTATCCTGTACTTTCTTCTGTTAACATATCTAGCTACATGATGTATATTTTTATTTGAGCCTTTTCCCTACAAAACACAGTGTATTATTTCAGAGTATAGATCACAATAATATTTCCAATAGATATGCATGTCTCTTATGTAAACAGGAACTAGATATATCGGCCAGTTAATGATTTAAATAAGAAAAGTGTGACTATTTATATAGATTTCATTGCTGGTGACCACATTGGACACTGAGACCCCTGATGACCAGTCTTGGGAGCTTTTGTCTTACATCTAATAACTTGGATAATCAGATAATAAAAGATAAGCATATGTTTGTGATGGAAAAAGATACCATCATTTGGACTTCAAGAATGTATGCAAGTTTTTATAAACAATGCCATGTAAACAAATGTTTTAAGTAAGAAGTTTTATCTGTCATGTCAAGAGTCTTTAAAAATCTTTGTGAAAAATAGAATGAAAAGATAATGGTATTTTTGCATGTACATTTTGATACCTATAAAATAATATTAAATCAACTTCAACATAATTCAAGGATTTTATTTTCTTCTACAATTGTTGCACATCCAGTTTTCTCATTTTCAGTGTTGTTTTTGTTACTCTGGCACTTCTGTTCCTATAATTATGACTTTCAAATCATATTCACTTCACCTCTCACTCAATTGTAAAAAATATATTTATTTAAACAAAGCATAGGTGGTATATTTGCATGTGTGTTACAGAAATAATAAACAAACATAATGTAATCCATAACACACCAATCATTTGGGAATACTATCTGACAGTCCTGATCCACTCCTAGAAACTGTCTCAGATGCGATTTGTCACGTACTCACCAGTAAGCTAGAATATGCTGAAAGATTTTGTCTCTGGCCTGGTATTTATCATTCAAGGGATCAACTTGGGTTTAGCTGAGATTCTTAAACTTTTTTAGATTTAGAACATCCATCTCTAAGAAAACGGAATCTTGTTAATAGTTCATTGTTTTCATTTCTATCTGCTTTGCTTTCCACTCCTGAACTTTCTCCCTACACTACGTTGAGGTGGATCCTCTAAAATGAAACTCTCTGTATATTTTTTCGATTAGTTCACAAAGCCTTCGTACTAACAAATTACAACTTGTCGTCAATTCACAGGGTACTAGCTCCCTACTGGGAACTGTCGTGACCCTCACCCATTTTCTCTCACTGGAGTCAGGCCCTGGGAGTGAGATTCATCCTGATTTCTTCAGGGATTTATAGTCCAGTCAGAAAAGATGCAAGAAAGGCTCACAGCCTTAAAGCTGCATGTGCAGGAAGAGAAATCCGTTGAAGTGAGACATGTATTACACTTAGTGAATGGTTTAATGCTTTTCATGTGAATTACATAAAAATAAAGGGCAAATATATATTGTCCATAAGCCAGATGTCTACAAACTGGGGTCTGCTGTTCTTTATTAAGGGATCTTTCAAACATAACCTTATATATTTCCCATGTTATTATTATTCAAATTTGCATAAAATAAATTTTACTTTCAATGTTTTCCTTTCAAATTGTTTCTCTGTTTTCTACATTTTCCCACATTTTTATAACATTTCAAAGTTTGCACTCAGAAAATATCCAGTAAGAAACTAATATTTCAGGAGGAATACTCAAGTAAGAATAAAGCATGTCATCATGGTAACATATCCGTTTTATATCACGTATACTCTGGTCACATACCAAATAAGTCATTGTCTAGCTTTCAAAGTCTAGAGAGTAAAGATCGGAGGATACAAGAATTTGTCAAAGCCTCTGAAACACTATCACAAAACTCTGAGCTATGTGCCCACGCTGTGTGCACCCCAGGACCTGGGTACACCCAAGCTGTGAGCAAATAGACAGCTTAGGGTTTGGATTTCAATAATAGTTCTTCTGATTTCACAAGTACAAAAATATGCATCATCTCAAAAGAAACCAACACATATGGGCTTCATTTAGTTTGTGCATCAAACTATCCAAGGTCAACATATTAACACCAGCAACCACTGGGTTTCAGTAAAAGATCTACCGTCAGAAGCAATAAATACAAAAATGTTTCGACTCCATCCAATAAGAGCTGAATTGAAAACTGATTTAATGTTCATGTTAAATTAAACTTACTGTACTTGATTTCTTGGAGTCAAATGAGAAGAAAAATTTGGTCTAACACTAAAGGTATCTGAAGTTAATTGGAGTATAAATACTTTCACATTTATATTTAGGCAAAAGGAAAATTTATCTAAATCCAGAGCTTTTTTCTGAATAACAAACAGGCCTCAATGTTTTTTTTTAGACTTCTCTGCCATGATTCTCCAGTATTAAAGACTCAATCCAATCATGCACAATTCCACATCGTTTTTCTACACACAAATTTTTTCACAACGGTCCACAATCAGATCTGGCCCATCATCTGTTTACACATAGCACTTCACCTAGCCCTTTTACATAGTTATATGAGCATTTTAAAAGAAGAAACATATATACAAATGTCACATAAGGCCCATAAAACTTATATATGTGTTTTGTGGGTTTTACAAAATATGCATATCTCCATGATTTTTAGGAGCCCTAAGTGGCACAGGGGGTTGGGTATTGTGTTGCTATCAATGAAGTTGCTAGTTCAAACCCTCTAGCTGTCTTACGGGTAAGAATAACGTAGAGGACAATATTACAGTAGAGGAGCACTTCCACTGTGCCCTGCAGGGGCACTATGAGTCAGAACTGATTTGACAGCAGGGGGTTTGCTGCAGTTTGGTTTTGTTTTAGGAAACAGTTCTTCATTCCATATTTTTGCCACTGGTATTCTACTTATCCTTTAAGATCAATCCGCAATCTTTCCTTCAATAATGAATCTAGTGTAAATAGTAGAAGCACTTTATTTCTATTTCACTAGTTGATAACATTGCAACCTAACACTTTTCTATCTCTTCTGCTAGATAGATTACCCTTGATTCTTCACAGAGATTGCCCGGTGCTTTGCAGCTAAAATCGTGCCTTCAATACATCAAACAGCACGGGGTCCTTGAGTTCTTACTCATGAACTCTCATGTTTGGCATTTGAACTCATGAGCATTCAATCTCCATACGTAAGCTCATTTAATACAGGTCATCCCTCACTTATAATAGGTCCACAATCAAACGGGTTCTGTCCCAATGAGCCCATTATGCATTGGTTGTTACGTAACTCGAATACTTCATAATTGTCACTATGATTTTAGTTTTCATTATCACTGTCCATTATCACTAGAGGGGCACTGGTGGCATAATGCATTTATTACACAGCAATTCAAACCCAACAGCCACTCCATAGGGGAGAGAAATATGACATGAGGTAATAACATGCAGTGTCACTCCCATTGTCAACTATCTGGATGTAGCAATATGTGAATCTTGGGGATGGGAGAATCTGCACCAAGTAATAAACTTTTATTTAAAGCATATACAACCTCCTAGAAAATAGTGACCCAGCCCTGAAAGACATTGACCTCTAGTGGCACAATTCTTGAGTTTTAACAAGAAATTCTTTCCTACTACCTGTTCCAGACTGTCCAAGACCAGTTAATACATTTATGTAGGCTCATTAATGCAACTCAATTGCTGTCCAGTGAGCTCTTTAATGAGACAATTTTGTTTGGAATATCATGACAATGAATAAAATTCTCTGTGAGTGCATTAGGTGATACTTTTGGGAGTGTTGCACTCAAGGAAGGCAAATCAGAAGCCAGAGTATGTGTCTATGGACACACACTGCCCTGTGAAAGGATGGAAAAGTCCCGATGTAGCACACTTACCGCCAGCTGTCTGACGGATCGCCTTGAGGAGTGGCGCCATATACGGGGCGCCGGGTTGACCGCTGCCCCTGGTAGACAGGGCCCTCACACTCGCTGTGGGCAAGTTGGCCTTGACGAACACAAGGCCATGCTGTTGGGATTCTGCAGAGTTTCCACACATGCCAGAGAGGCCACATTTTTCATAATCCAATTTGTCAATGAAGCATATAGCTTGGGAAGTGATTGACTGGTATCTATAGAAGGCATAATCTTTTTTTTTTAAACATTTTATTAGGGGCTCATACAACTGTTATCGCAATCCATACACACATCAATTGTGTAAAGCGCATTTGTACATCATTCTCAAAACATTTTCTCTCCACTTAAACCCCCGGCATTAGGTCCTCATTTTCCCCTCCCTCCCTGCTCCCCCCTCCCTCATGAGCCCTTGATAGTTTATAAATTGGCATTTTGTCATATCTTGCCCTGTCCGACGTCTCCCTTCACCCACTTTTCTGTTGTCCGTCCCCCAGGGAGGAGGTCACATATAGTTCCTTGTAATCGGTTCCCTCTTTCCTACCCACTCTTCCTCTACCCTCCCTGTTTCGCCACTCATACCACTGGTCCTGTAGGGCTCATCCACCCTGGATTCCCTGGATTTTCAGTTCCTATCTGTACCAGTGTACATCCTCTGGTCTAGATGTACAATTTGACATCTGTACAAATGATGTCAAATTCGAGTCATGGTAGTAGGAGTGGGGAGGAGACATTTAGCAACTAGAGGAAAGTTGTATTTCTCATCGTTGTTACACCGCACCCTGACTGGCTCATCTCCTCCCTGAGACCCCTCTGCAAGGGGATCTCTTATCCATTCGGTTATTAAAAATGTCTTCTTCAGAAGTTACCCTCTTGTGAAGACTTCTATGGAACACAAATATTTTCCATATGTTTTGCCCGTTCAGAGAGGCTGACTTCTACACACACTGCTTCTGTAATCTTGTCATCAGTTTCCGGAACTTCTTCACTTCTAATGAAAAATGAACCATGAGCTACACTGCTTGACTACGACCACAGAGAGCTTTCCTTTCACAATTTCCCTTAGAGATGTTCCAGGCAGAGACTGCAGCCGGCTACTTTTGAGGGGTGCCTCAATATTGTATAGAGCTCTATGTACCCCAGGCTTGAGCGTTTGCTTCCTCGGTCAAGCAATTGCAAGGAACTCACCATGAGGTAATGCAGCCTCTCCACAACCAATCTCCACACTATAGGGTCACTTAAAAATAAATATGTCAAACAAATGTATGACATAGTATGTCTTTTTCCTTTCATTTCTTTTTCTTTTGCGTACCAATGTTATTTACCAAAAAATACTTGTATTTAACTTAAATTTATCCCTTTTGCTTAATCTTCACATAAATAATATTTCTAGCCCGTCAATAATAGCACTGCACCTTTCACGCCTATCTTGTATAATTTAGATATCAATTCTTGCCTCAGTGAGTACAGCACCCTGAATTCCTTCTAAAGTAGTTTCCCCTAAATTTTACATATTTTGCTGCGTGTGAAGACATTATGTGTAGCCAATGTATACCAATTCATCGTGTACAATTTCATAGTCTTGTTTATATTATTCAATTTGTGAAACCATTTTCATCCTATTTTTCTGAATTTGTACTTCCTCAATAACATAAACTCGCTGTTCCTTTAGGGTCCTATTTAATCTTTAAGGTTTCTCTCGTCAATATAGTCTTATATATCTAGACTTTAGAAGATCGTTATGTTTAGGGCAAACCTTTAAATGTTACTTAGAGTCTCCATCCATTTATTTTCTATATTAGAAGTAAAATATAGTTTTACCTAAAATAAAAATACTTGTATGCATTTGTTTACTGAATGTTTTTCACATTTTACTTAAATGTTTCTTTAGTAGCGTTATCATTTCTTGCTTTGTTTTGCAACTGTGTAAACTTTCCAGACAATCGTTGCATTTTCTGTCACACAAATAGCTTTCTGTATGCGTTTTTCCTTGCTACATATAGAGCCATTGAAGTATAAATAAAGCGTTTTTGAAATTTGCGTAAGAAGTACATGCATGTACTTGCATCCAAGTGCTTTTTAAAAAAGAGTTTTATAGGCACATACTCTACATATTGTATAATGCAATACTCCAATTATATCAAGAACAGTTCTACATCATTACCTCAATCAATTTTACAATAGTTTTTTCCTTTTTGTACTCGTTATTAGCTCTCCATTTCCCCCACAACATCATTAATCCAGTTATTATCTCTATATATTTACCTATCCTGGATTTCATATATAGAAAAACATACAAAAACAAAACAAACAAACCAAAACAACTAACAATAACAAAGGAAAATAGAGAAAAACTTCAGTTGAAAAGAAAATTGAGAATTAAAAGAAAAGGACAACTTTAAGTGGGACAAAAGGGAAAACAGATGACAAAGTATTAAAAGTTAAGCTAACCACATCTGCGTGATTCACGTTCCAATGCACTGTGCATGACAGCAAGGCTACTCACGTGCCTGGTCTAGAGTCAAAGGGGCTCACTGGAGACTTAACCCATGTGCATCACGCTTTCACTTTGATTTTCCTAACTCAAACAAATTCAAACAAAGCAAAAGGGATACAAAGTGCTAGTTATTACATTTTAACCAAGTTATATGTACCATGATCAATTTTGCAATATTCTCTGTCTGATAACAAGGCTGTTCACATACCTTGACTATAGTTAGAGGGGATTTATCTGAGGCTGAATCTATGTATGGACCATGCAAATAGAATTCCGGCATCCATTGTCTTCCACATCCTTCTCCAAACCAGACGTTCACAATTTAAGCTCTGACCACACCGGCTCGTGTTCTTTTTCCAGGTAGACTTAAGTGACGCCTCACTTAGATGGCTGCTTCTTTGAAGATATGTGTTCAAGACTCCAAATGCTATTATTTCTGATAGCTGAGCAGTATTTAGGTTTTCTTCCCCCATACTTTGCTGTAGCACCCATATATTCAATGATCTTTTCATGTAGCCAAGCATCAAGCAAGGCCATGTCATAAAAAAATTTTTCTTAGATTGAGGCTAGAATTAGTGTAAGCTCAAAATTTATCCATGCATCTGTTGTTTGTATATGTTTCTGGTTCACCTCATTTTATGTTAGAGAAAATCATAAATTATCCCTCTGGGGCATAAGGTAATTCTATGGACAGGGCAGTTAATTTAACCAATGGTGTAGAATTTAAAACACAGTTTAGAAAAGAAAACTATGCAAGGGCAGTCCACTACAAACCAAAATGAATGAATTGAGTCATAAAGATTAAACTCTTAAGTCACTGGACACTATTTACAATGGAAGCTAATAATGGGTCAAACATTTCAATAATATTCACAGGTAGTGGAAGAACTATGCCCATCAGACCAACACATGCCATAATAAAGCAAAGGGATTATTAAGGAAGTAGGTGTATGGTAGTCTTGGCCCACCACTCATTGTGCATCCTCAAGGCAAGAGAAGTGAATCAGATTCCAACTGCCAACTCTATACCTGTGGGTTAGCAGTCATATGCGTCTTCTCTCCAGAGGACGGCTCAGTATTGAGTCTGAGACTACAGGTGAGTTTGAGGTAAAACACAGTTCACTTTTGGGGTTTCCACAGCAAGTCCTTCTGGTATGGTCTATGAAGGACATTGTGTGCCTTGAAAGAATTGAGTCTTCTTTCTCCAAAAAGACTGTGAATCAGAGCTACCCTCAGATTTTAATTGAATAGTGATTAAGAATAAAATGTTTATCTAGATGGAATAGTAAAGCATAGATAGAGATGAATGCATTTCTGATATTCTTGGAGATAGTTGCTTTTGTTTTAGTGTAATACTGAGATTCATTCAAAGTGCCATAGACTGGAAATAAAAATACTTATGGTAATAGACATGGGATATACATGGATCATGGAGAATGATGAGGTTTTACTCTCCTACTAAGATTTACAGCCTCTGGAGCAATTTTACTCTGACGTCATCTGTCATTCTGAGTTGTAATGGACGCAGTAACAGTGGCTGTGTGTTTTTTAGTTGTTAGTTTTGATATACACAGATCATTTTACTGTGGATTATATTGTGATATTTTTTAATAAGAATATCTAACTTGTGGGCATCAGAGGAAGTATACTTTTGCATCCTTTCCACCACTGTGGTCGGCATTTTAAAAAATATATTCATAATATAAGAATTCAAGTATTTTGAGGGGGAAAACTTACTGCCTCATAGTGTAATGAAACATTACTCCACAGAAGAAAACTTCTATTGATTTGATAACATTGTTGTTAGCATGAGTCATATTTTACCTCTCATCCACTAAACCTTGACAATTTCTACTTCGTACTCCAATGACATTTTGAGGAATACATTGGCCCAAAGAAAAGTGATGTTTGGAGGAAAAGAAAGCTTAGACATTATCCCTAATTATTCATTATTTTCTAAACCAATGCTCAACTACTCTTTTGCCATTATTGATAAATCTTGATTCACAACTTTAAAACAATAATAGAGGAGGGAGAAGGATGGATGGATGCATATGTATGTTTCCATACACAAGGGTAAGTGGAAGTATATTGCTCTCAGAGTCCCAAGTCATATGGTACAGTGTCCTAAATCAGAAAGTGTTTAAACATGTTTCCTAAAACCGTGAATGGGCACCGGCAAATTCTTAAAGTAATGTATCTGTGACTTAGTCTTGTTACAGTACCTTTAACACACGTCTAATGCAAACACTAGCCTCTGAGGGGATCGTCTGTGTAATCCGAGACAGACAAGTGGGCTCAGAGGGGTGTGCTAACTACTTTTGAGGAATCCAAAGGGTAATCTGGGTGCATTTTCTTGAAGCCACAGAGCAATTACAGGGGCCGATGAAGAAATGTCAATGAGATTAAAAACTACATTCATGTAAAAAAGGGTGAACAAATTTGCACTTAGGAATTTTTATTTTTTTATCAGGACAAGGTGCTTGCTCCTGCTTTGAGGGTGGAAAGGGCAATCCTAACAAGAATTTTATAGGGAAAACCCTAAACCATTCACTTATTTTATTCCATACTTCTCTTGGGTCCCCAAACAAAAAAGCATTAAAAAAATCATTTGGATTGTTGAGCATGCCAAACTGTCATTTTGAGCCCTACTGATTGAAGAACTCAGACGTTTTCCAACAAGGTTTGTTACTGTGGTTGACATGGGTTATTGAAACAGCACCCACTCCGAGTGATCGGTGAACTGCAGAGCGAGGCACTGGCGGATCTTGTATCACAGTCAAAGTCGTGTTTTTGAACCAATTGTAGGATCCACTGTGTCAGTCCTTCTGGTTCAAGATCGTTCTTGGCTTTGATTTTGGTTTCTGCTGCCTTCCAAAGCTTGATGCACTTTTCCAGGAGCCGTTTTCTCCGGATAACTTGCCCCAAACACCTGAAATGACGTTTCAATATCTTTGCTTTACAGTCACATTCTGGCACTAGTTCCTCTGAGGCAGATTCATTGGTTCTTCCAGCAGTCCATGGAACTTTTACTAGTCTTCGAGAACGCCGCAGTTCCAATGCACCAATTCATCTCTTGTTGCCATTACTCACTGCCCAGTATATATTTGCATCTGAGGTGCCTGCAAGTACCATGAGTTTGGCCAGGAGGACTTAAACCCCCAAATTGACATCTTTGCTCCGTAACAGATCAAATAATTCTTGTGTAATAGACCTGCTTAATCCAGTCCTTTGATTTACTGACTGTGGCTTCCGTGAGATCTGCTTGTGGATGCAAGCAAGATGAAACACTGAACAACAATCATTCTCTGTTCATCATGGTGTTATCTATTGGTCCTGGTGTGAGGACTCTTGTCACTTTTACATGGAGCTGTATGATATTTAATATTTTCTACCAACTTGTCATGTCAGGATACTCAATGATTTGACAGTGCAGTGGCACTCTGAAAAAAATGGCTTACTTTTCAACCTCTCGTTCTTTTATTTGAACCAGTGGCCTATCTTGTCATCCGCTGATTCTCAGCAGCCTGCCGTGTGACCCGCCGTGTGACCCGCCGTGTGACCTACCTAGGGGACCTGCTGATCTTGGGAGCAGTCAATCATTTGTTACCTTGTTGATCCCCTAAGTCACCTGGCCTACCAATTTTATTTTCGTTAACAATCAATATTTCTGTTATCTTAAACAGAGTAATTTAAAATAAAATGTTCAAATGGAATGTTGGTTTTAATTGGTAACAATATTTAGTCTCGCAGTTCTGTACGCTAGCTACAAATTTCGTTTTCTCTAATGCTTTACCCTTCTTTTCCATGTTCTCCTTTTAAATTGTGGATTTGTCTATGTTTACAGTGAAATATTTTGGATTCATTAGACTAGGACAGAGGTGGGCAACCATTTTTACTTCCAAGGTCTATTTGGATATTTATAATATCATTCACTGGTCATATTGATTAAACATTTGATTAACTCAACCCTAATGTGATGGCTGGGGCCGCTTCTCTTTAGTGGGGGGTGTGGTATTATCTGATAATGATGATTTTTTGGATCTTATATGGCCCATATAGGAGCCCTGGTGGTGTAGTGGTAACTCGTTGGGCTATGAACTGCATGGTCAGCAGTTAGAAGCCATTAGCAGCTTCCAGCCAGAGAAAAACTTGGCTTTCTATTCCCATAAACAGTTAGTCTTGGAAACCCAGGTGGTGGGGAGGGTCTCCATGAGTCACCATTGACTCCATGGCTATTACTTTCTTTTTTTATAGGAACCACAGACTGGACCTTCCCTGCCCATATTTTATTTTATAATAGTTACTTGGGCTATTATTCTAGTTACAATTACATAGGGTTTAGTCTATGTGCCTGCTTATAAAATTGCTAAAAAAGAAATCTCTGAGAAATAGGTAAAAAAGATTTTTATTTCAGTACATTTTACTAAGTACTATGATAATCAAGTTTCTTGAGATCCCCTTAATGTTATAAAGGTGCAACCTACTCTCTCTCTCTCTCTCTCTCTCTCTATATATATATATATATATATATATATATATATATATATATATATATATATATATATACACACATACACGGACAAAGAATTAATCAAAAACATATCTAAGCTAATTCATTATTGGATCCCAAGAACTGGGGTGAATAGGTAATGAGGAAAAGACAGGAGAAAGAGAAGAAAAGAAAAAGTATTAAATTTGAAAGTTAACATACATGAGGAAGAAACAGAGGAAAAGCATCATTATATAATCATAACATTAAGAATAATGAAATATATGAAACATAATAACAAGCAATTTTCCTTTTTATTGCCACTTGCCCTTACTAAATTTAAGAGCAAAAATGAAAAAATCGGTAAAAGTGAAACAATGTTGTTAGGATGAAAATCCTTCCAAAATTTCTGTAAATTGAATGGATTTTTCTGTGTTTGCTTCGGTGTTATTATTCCATTGAAAGGAATTCTGTTGTTGCATAAGGCATAAGAGTGAAAAGATAGATAATGCATCTAAACGTTTAGGGCTTTGAACATGGAGCGCATGTTTTCTGTAGACATAGTTTATCTGCCCGCTGGCTTCACATGGAAGATGGATGAAATGACTGAAGTCAGAAAACTGAGGGGCATCAGTTGTAAAGCTTGATATCGCTTAAAGGAGAAGAATTTCAAGGAAGTTACAACTTAATAGTTCAGCAAAATGATATTTTTTAAGACAAGACTAAAATGTTGGGAAGAAAAATTGAATTTCCTATGATAGAGTATTGTATATTATTGCTTTGTTGATACCTTATTGATACAAAATATCAATTTGGGGGTTTCTTTTGGTTTATTAAAATAATTATACTGAATTCTCCAAAATATCCTAATGTCGTTTATTCAAACAAATCATATAGCATCTTAAAGGTGGCATGATATTTGCCTTAACCATTCCTAGCAAAGTTATCTATGTCTATGTAGATTCTCCATCAGTTATATTTCAGCATAGTGAAGAAAAATCTGTAGGATTGAAATCACAACAGGGATTTTACTGGACAGACAGATTATCTGTCTTGGAGGACAGCCAGAACACAAGGGCTAGCACCATTTTATATGCTGAAAATAGTATTAATTTTTCTGGCTAGTAGGAGTGTAATTAAATATTGGCTAGGTAATTAATTGCTAGCCTAATTAGCGGATTCTAGTCAGAAGACAGGCCCAGGATTATTGCTTCCTATTATAGATGGCACACCTGCTTCTTTTGGTCTCTAATTATACCTAAATAGTCTTAAAAAGTACATTTTTAGGCATTGCACTCTATAAATATCTTCTCGGGTGACAAGTATATGAAACATTTTGACACAATAATTTGTAAATCAATAGCAAAGCTGTTAAAGATACATGTTAAGTTTCATAGAGAAAAGAGCATGGCGAATGATTTAATAATGTTTTTTGTCAATCTAATAATTGCACTAAATTTTTGTTTATCTAATGTTCACTGTCATTTCTGCCTCACAGTTAAACTTAATAGAGGTGGTCAAAATTGTAACATTTGTGTCACCAGCGTTGGTGGTCCCTGTCAGTAACTTTTTGATGAAATCTACTTTCCTCACATGTGCAAATTGATAGCGCCTTGGTATATAATGATATACAGTGTGGGGAAGCATATATAAGGAACGTGGAGGATCAACTGAATTAAAACATATTGGACCCAACTATTTTTTGCATGTATTAAATATCCTGTTTCATTTCATTTATATGAAAGCTCTTATTATTCAAGTACCAGGAATGAAGGGCGTATCTGTCACAAAAAGTAATCTCCATCATAATTACTTATAGACACTTTAGGTTTATTTCTGTCCGTACTTAGAAAACCAAAATTAACTATCTCCTGTGGACGATATATTGAGTCCTACCATGCTAACTAAAATTTCATGTGCATCACTTACTCACACACTCGTGGCCAAGGAGGTGATTCTGAGCCTGCAGGAGGGGTGTGCTGGGTCGGTGGGGTTCCTAAGCTATCAGTCCTCACAGAAACATGAAGCTTTTCCTTCTCCTTTGCGGCACCTGGTAGCTCCAAACTGTTGACCTTGCATAATACACTAGATGACCAGGGCCCTGTGTTTTATCTAGTTCAGATCGCACTGTGGCATCATTCAGAAGCATACGCATTATCAGGATACCATTTGAGGTTTAAACTAGGTAAAACACATTTTTCAGCATTAATTAAAAATTCCATTTACATTTTTCTATTTCCATATTCCCGTTCTACTCTGTTAATATGGCCATAGCTTTTTGTACATTCTAATTAAGTTTGTTTCCTCAGTTAATACATACTATAATGGAACCACATCAGGTCTTTATGTTGTTTTATATATTATATTAAAAAGTAAATGTAATATTCAGATTTCTCAAAAGCAGCCAGGATTATTAAGAGGATATCATAGGCAGAACTACTAGATAACCTGACATGCTCATCTCATTAAAAAAATATTTGATTAATGTCATTACTCACAGATAAATCAGGTGCTTCTTTCTTGTAATCAACTATGAACAGCAGTTGGTGATTGTGCCTTGACATGAATTAGATAGTGCTCCTGGAAGCCATTTTCCCCTTCCTTTTGTGTGGACAGAGAAATCTAATTTAAGGCCTACAAGTAAATGAGTCCATGTCATTTTATTTCCTGATTCATCATTTTTTATTAGATAGACTTGGATTTATATTCAAAATGGTATTATGTAACCCAATGAAGCACAGCATAACTGTCATATCCTAATATAATAAGGTTTGATGTATTGGAAATCATTTAAAGCAATCATCTCATTTCAGGTTGGGTACCTACTATTGATTCAAGTGGATTTTTATCCTAAATTAATTTCAGAAGAGTGAAACACTATTATTAGGATGAAAATGCTTCTAGAATATCAGTAAATTGACTGAATTATTTTGTCTTGGCTACAGTGCTGTTATTCCTTCGAATGGATGCAAACAACAGCTGTAATTTTTATTTTTGTTTTAATACATGTTTTCTTGTTGCATTCTATTCCCATCTTCTCTACATTTTTATTTTAAAATTCAATGAAATATTTCATTGGAATCTAGCAAATCTAGTACAGAAATCAATGAGCGTATGCTCAATATCATTATCATTTCAGGGCAAATATTTTTAACTATTTCAATTCCACTGGATATTGTCAATATTTCATTTTACTTGGACCCACAGGCAATATTCATGTAAGCAGCAGTCCAGAAATCAAGCGATGCATTTTACCAGGCCAATGTGCTGCACAGTAATTTTTAGGGTCTTAAAAAGCAAAGATTTCACTGTGAGGTTTAATGATATCACTAAGGTAGTATGAGGGGTGCTCATCCCACCAGAGGGTACTTCAAAGGGGTGACCCCAAGATGACGCTCTATTAAACTTTTGTGAAATGTTTCCACACAAAAAATTACATTTTAAAATAAAATCATCCCTGTAGCTTTGACCTAGTTTATATACAGCCCCAGGTAACTCAGGCCAGGGCCTATAATTTACTGACTTCAGACTCTGTCCTTGCAAAGAGCACTATATCCTTCACAGGACACACCAGAAGAATTTGATGTGGAAACTGCACTAAATGAACTGGGCTCTACTCAAACTTGCCTGCAGTATATTTGAGGAACTGAAATATTCCCTAGGACATAAGGCTGAGGTGTCCTAGTGTGACAGCAAATCACTGCTGTCTCGAGGTAATGGAATTGGACTATGTTTTGGATCTATTGCTTTGAGAGTGCCCAATGAATGATGGCCAGGGACTACCACATATTTACAACATTAGTACCCTTATTACATTCTTGTGACATATATTAATCTGATTCTTTTGATACTAATATGCACTCAATAGCAAAGAAAAGAAAGGAAATGGTAGAATTTGAAGCAGAAAAGAGTGTTGTAAATCAGTCTAGCGATGATTCTGTAAATGAGAAGAGTGACATTAAGAGAAATGGTTTTGTTTTTGTGTTTCATGTGATGTTTCTTTCTAAGACAGAAAAACTTCCATAGCAATTTTGCGATTGAAATAATCTAAGGATGAAGTGATTTTTTTCCCCTAAAACAAAGATGGGCCTCTCAATGTTGCAGTAAGGCAAGATGCAAAAGCCAATAAAGATGTTCCCCAGGTTCCAAAAGATTGTTTCTACAAGGATGCCAAATGGCAGTCAGATCATGCAGTCAATGATGACTTAATCTTCAGGGAATATTTATATTGTATTGACTGCTAAATGCTGTGAGTGCTGCAAGGATGACATGAAAGACTGATGACTGAGTTTTAGAATTTATGGTACATAAACCTGTGAGGACCTAGCCAGGAGATATCAGAAAACACCACTTTGCCTTAATAAGTGAAACACATTGACAATACAACTGAGGGAGAACAAGATCATTACACTTAAAACCACTCGTTTGATTAAAATGCAGATAAAATACCTAGTATTGCATTGCCTTTTACTAAGCAAGGTGGCATTCCATGACCACAAGAAAGATGTATCTTCATGAATAAAGGGAACTTTGATTATATAGAGGGGATGTCTCCAAATTATGATCCAGTACTGAAAAATAACCTAATGAGATTAAAGCAAGGCACATGTGAAATTTAAGTATGTCTCTTATCTTACACCCAAAACACTCATAATGGGGACATCAGGCCTCTTGAAAATCATGTAAAGAAGAAGCTAGTCATGGACATAAAGTCTGCAAAATGTATTGGGTTTATATTTAATTATTTTCTCACCATGATTTTTAAAACCTGTATCTTGAGCAAGTAATCATAGAACCTGGATTATATGAATAAGGATGCAGCATCGGGATTGGTAGAAGGTTTGGCAACTATTTGAAATATACAGCTGACACAACCTTGCTTGCTGAATGTGCAGAGGACGTGAAGCACTTGCTGATGACGATCAAGGATTGCAGCCTTCAGTATAGATTATTGCTCAATGTAAAGAAAATGAAAATCCTCACCATTGGATCAATAAGTCACGTCAGGAGAAACAGCGAAAAGTGGTTTTCAAGGATTTCATCTTGCTTGAATCCACAGTCAATGCTCATGGAAGCAGCAGTCAGGAGATCAAAGGACACGTTGTATTGGGCATATCTGCTGTACCAGACTTCTTTACAGAGTTTAAAAGCAAGGATATTACTTTAAGGACTGCCTGACTCAAGCCATGATGTTTTCAATCACCTCATTTGCATGCAAAAGTTGAACGCTGAATAAGAAGGACTGAAGACGAATAGATCCATTTGAACTGGAGTGCTGGAGAAGCATATTGAAAGTTCTAGGGACTGCTAAAAGGACAAACACACTGCCTCGGTTGACGTACAGCCAGAATGCCCCTTAGAGGGAAGGGTGCAGGATGTCATCAAACGTACTTAGACATACTGTCCGGAGAGACCAGCCACTGGAGAAGGACATCATGCTTAGTAACATAGAGGTGCAGCGAAACAGAAGGCTCTGGCCAATATGGATTGGCACAGAGGCCGCAAGGACGGGCTCTAGCATAAGAATAATCGTGAGGATGTGAAGGCCCTGGTAGGGTTTCACTCTCTTGTGCATAGAATCAAATCACAATGAGGCAGAACTCACTAGACAGCATGCTCAGAACTACACAAGTTACATAACACGCTAACTAGGTGTCAAAGGTATCTGATACGTTAAAATCAGCTCTAGCAAAATAGAAGCGAAAGAATGATTGCAGGATTCTTCCCTTTACAGAGAACATGAGCTGCTGATCTACGTTCTGACATTCCTGAAGAGGCTGGTTTGGCACATGGTGTGACGTGCTGAAGATTGCTGTGATGCTGCCAATATGGCCGGAATTGATGGAGGTGTGCAAACCATTCTTAAGGCAAAGAATAGAGAAGGTATTGTTAATGGATATGTGGAGCATTTGCTTGATTTGTGGGGTCAGTACTCTGTAAAGATGCTTCATGTGGACTTTTTTGGGCACTTTGGAAACAATGTTTTCTTTCTTTACTGCTTTCAAACTCTGATTTGTGCCACTGTTGTTAGGTACTGTAGCTCCCCGATGGAAAATAAAGTGAAACACTGCCTGCTCCTGCACCATCCTCAGATTTCTGAGAAGTTTGCTCCAGTATTGCTTACACAGTGTCCATACATCTCATTGGGGATCACCCCCCTTTTTGCTGACTATCTCCCACACCCAGCATGATGTCCTACTTAGGGACTGATCTCTCCTGATGACATGCCCAATGTATATGAGAGGCAGTCTTGCTGTCCTGGTTTCTAAAGAGCATCCTAGCACTACTTCTTCCAAGACAGTTGTTTGTACTTCTGGGTATCCACAATATTCTTAACCAACACCATAATTCAAATGTCTCAATGCGTCTCTGGTCTTCTTCATTCATTGTCCAAATCTCACGTGCACATGAGGCAACTGAGAGCACTATAGCTTCAGTTAGGCTCGTTTTAGTCCTCAACGGGACACCTGGGATCTTCAACACTTTGAAAGGATCCCATGTAGCCTGCAATGCAATACAAACCTTGATTTCTTGACTCCTTACATGAGTGTTGATGGGGAATCCACCATCAAAGAAAATCTTCACAACTTCTATTTTCCTCGATTTGTGTAGTATTGTACATAGGTCCAGTTGTGAAGGTTTAGTTTTCTTGGCAGTTGTAATCCATACTGAAGCCTGCAGTCCTCGACCTTCATTAGCAGGTATTTCAAGTCCCCCTCACTTTCAGTAATCAAAGTGATGTCATATACATATTGTTTAGGAGCTTACCTGAAATCCTCAGGCTGCGTGGTTTTTCACACACTCCTTCATTTCAGATTTGCTCTGTATACAGATGGAATAAATCTAGTGGAAGGATGTATCTCTGATGCACATATTTCCTAAATTGAAACTATGACGTATCCTCGTCTGTGTGAACAACTTCCTCTTGATTATATACAGATTGTACATGAGCACGGTGGCGTGCTCTGAAATCCCCATTCTTCTCAATCTTTTCCATAGTTTATTGTGATCCACAATGTTGACTGCCTTTGCCTAATCAATAAAGCAAATACTCCTCTGTTTAGTAGTCTTTGCTTTCAGCCAAAGTCCATCTGAAGGCAACTACTGCCTCTTTTGCATCTGGATTAAATATCTTGGGACTGTTGTGGAAGTAACTTTAGCATTGTTTTACGCTCATGTGATATTAATGCTATTGTTTAAAGATTTATGCATTCTATTAAGTTACCCTTCCTTATAATGGATACAAATTTTGATCTCTTACAATTAGCTAACCATGTAGCTGTCTTACAAATTTCTTTGCATCCACTAGTGCTTCTATCAATATATTAACTTGCTGAAACATTTCAGTTGCTCTTCCATCAGTTCCTGCAGCCTTGTTCTTCCTGCAGCCTTGTTCTTCCTGCAGCCTTGTTCTTCCTGCAGCCTTGTTCTTCCTAAAGCCTTGTTCTTCCTAAAGCCTTGTTCTTCCTAAAGCCTTCGTTGCAGCTTGGACTTCTTCCATTTGTAAGCCAGGTTACAGAAGCTCTCTGAAATCCACTTAGGTCTTTCCTTTCTTCTTAATAACTTTTGCTCTCTTCATGTAGGATATTCTTGATGTCATACCATACTTCATCAGATGTTCTGTCATTATTTTTCAATAAGTCAATTATATTCTTCAGATAGTCTCAAATTGGATGTAAATTGAAATTATAGTTCTGTTACCTGGATTTTCATTCAGGTGTATAGATTTGCCCAAATACAGACAGCATTGTAGTCTAAGATAGATATTAAAAAATGTTATTTTTGATAATGACTGTGACACTATTCTTGAGTTTGTTCTTTCCACGTGGTAAGTGATATTCTTGTCTGATTCAAAGTGGCGAATACCAGTGCAATCCAGCTCATTAACGACTAGGATACCGACTGGTATACTTTCCAAGTCATCCCTGCCAACCCCAGTTTCCCTAGATTCTTAGTTCAGAAATCCATGTTGCTATTATTAATGCATTTTTGCAGTTGCTTCATCTTCTGGCCCATCATGCCCCATCAGTAAATCAAGGTCAAGACTTTTGTTCCATCCACATTCACTCTGCCTTGAGGAGGCAAATTTTCCACAGTGGCATTTTGAGTGCCATCCTACCTGAAATACTCACCTTTGAGCACTAGCTCCAAAAATATTCCACTGTGATTGGTAATATTTCAGCAGCTGATTCCTCTGAATTGGACACTCTTTTCCATCTGTGTATTCTCCTTCTAAGTTTGGAGGCTCCCGTGAGAACCATTCATCTTGGACAACCCAGCTAATATCTGAAGCACTGTAACTCTCAGCACCACATCAACACATACATCACCACATCATGCCACACTGATGGACAAATGGTGCTCCAAACATTGATGAAATATGTTGTTTGACGTTTCCTTGAAAACATTTTCAGCAAAATACTTGCATGTTTACTCTTTGTTGCAGTTAAGCCAGGTAAATAAAAGTTTAATACGTTTGTGGATGTGATTGAATCGCTTTGTGATCCACATAAAGATAGGGACATAAAAGAGGTAACCCGAGATCTTTTGCCTGCTGTCCATTATTTCATTTTTATGTGCTACCTGTACTTCTGGTGTGATGTGCTTCAGGAAGTTAGTGCTACACTGTGAGCAGTACCTACAGACTAAGGGCTAAACTTGACAAGATAGCAAAAACTCTAAAAGTGCTAATATTTTTTTTCTGCATAAAGTGCTTTCATTTAGCAAGACATGCACTTGAATAGATCCTTTAAAATCAGCTGAATACAGTTGCTGCAGGATTGTGTATATAATAGTGTTTACCTCTATTGTCTTTAATATCTCATACTCCTCTGAGTATCTTTTTCTACCTTGATCTTTTTTTTTCTGAACACCTCTTTATTGTTGATTGACTTCTCCTTTCCCAAGTTAATTTCTTCTTCCCGCTACTTAGTGAGCTTCTCTCTCTTCCCCTTCCAGTCTAGTAACCATAAAAGAATAGTTCTTTTCATCTGCAAAGCTTTCCTTGAAATTTTAATGTGCTTTCATACAATAAATGTGTTTTTTTGCAATTGACTGATTTCACTCAACATAATATCCTACAGATACATCCATATAATGAGATTTTTGGCAGATTAATTTTAATTCTTCAGTGCTACATAGTTCACACAATAACTTGTTTATCCATCTACCCATGATGGGTATTTAGGTTGTTTCCTTATTTTTCTTATTATGAATAAAGTTGCAATCAACCTGAATGTACTTATATCCATTCACATCATGGCTCTCATTTCCCTTTTATTTATCCATAACTGTAGGATTTATAGCTCATATGTCATTTCTATCATTGGATACATAGACTCAAAAGCTCAGCAGGTGTGGGAATGAGAACAGAACTTCACTCCTGTTTAAATACATCTTTCAACTCACTGCCATTGGGTCAATGACAACTCATAGCATAAAATATATATAATACATATATAAATAAAATACTATTTCTGCATATGTATGTACTTACACAGGCTATAAATAAATCTATGAATACAGCAGAGTATACTTGGGAAAAAGTTATGAAAACATCTGAACCATGACTAAATGCCTTGCACTGGGGGCTTAGTAGCACAATCTCAGAAAACATCAAGGTCAATTGACATAAAATAAGGTTTTTTTCTTTTTTTTTTTAAGTGCTACGTCCTACTTGCCCATGAGTATATATCTAAGGTGCAATTATTTGGAGCTACAAAGTCCTTACCATGATTAATCATTAGAGATAAAAAGGAAAATAATTACCTGGTGATAACATTCAGAAGGAGGAAAGTGTTAGGAAAGAAAAAAGATTGAAAATTGGAAGCTGAGATGAGTGATGTTACATTTTGGGGAAAGCATTCAGTGACAATGAAATGAAATCTGAATCAATTGAATGAAAACTAATAAACTTTCATGAGCTCACAATAAAAAGTCTGAAGAAAGCAGTAAGCAGCCAAAGAGGGTGGCAGGGGATAAGGAACAAACAGATGATTGTAGACTCACTTTACTGAAGATAATAAGAGGATAATAATGGAGTGCACTGAACGTTCTAATGCTGGACTGCAGATCCAATAAAAACATGATCAAGTAAGCAGAATTTATATGTTAGGCTCTTCAAAAGAGTCTCATATCTGCACTACAGAAGGGGAAGAGATGTGCGTTCCAAAACAGACCACTTTCTATGCAATCATCCGAAAGGCGCACAGATTAATATGGAAAAACAAACAAAGGTTGTGTTACCAGACAGTTTGGTGTTCATTGTTGAGTTGTGCTTCGTAGAATCTCTCTGAGTCTTTCACTAAGTGTATTTTTATTTCTTATCCTCTGTGAAGGAGCCGCGTTGAGGCGGTTGGCTAATTGTTGTGTAGCTAACCACAACTTGGTCACTCCAGTGCGAAAGCTGCTCCTCAGAAAGAGAGGAGGCTCTCTGCCCACCAGCTTCACAGTCTTGGGAGCGATAGCAAACAGCCCACTCTGTCCTGAGCCAGCACAGCCTCGAGGACAATGGGTTTGAGGTGGCTGGATTGATGAAGAGGAATTTTTCCAAGTTAAAAGTTATGAAAAATTATTTCTAACATATCATGACCTATCCAAGACTGCTTCATCTTCTTATGTTATCCATCGAAAGTGACATGGTGGAAGGGCTTGACTTTAAAAGGCAATACTGAGGGCGGAGATTGGAGAGATCTGATTCGTCCAAGGTGTTCAGTAAGGGCTGAAAAGCGTGTGCGTTTGTCTCTCTTTCTTTTTTTAATGCAGTTATTTCTTTCTTTTACACCTCTCTCTCTCTCTCTATCATCTATCTCTCTATCTATCATCTCTCTCTCTATCTGTCATCTATCTCTCTATC
>NW_022103902.1:3945308-3949414 GCF_000313985.2 Echinops telfairi | reverse complement strand
AATTTATGAATTATTATTATATCATATCTTACACTGCCCAACGTCTCCCTTCACCCACTTTTCTGTTGTCCATCCCCCAGGAAGGAGGTTATATGTAGATCCTTGTAACCGGTTCCTCCTTTCTACCCTCCCTTCCCTCCTCCCTCCCACCACTGGTCCGGAGGGTTCATCTGTCCTAGATTCCCTGTGTTTCCAGCTCCTATCTGCACCACTGTACATCCTCTGGTTTAACCAGGTTTGTAAGGTAGAATTGGGATCATGATAGTGGAGGTGGGGAGGAAGCATTTAAGAACTAGAGGATAGTTGTGTGTTTCCTCGATGCTACACTGCATGCTGAGTGACAGTGTATCACAAGATGGAGTGTCAAGTGGCTATAACAATAGGATCTAAAACAGTAACAATTGTGAGAATTATACAGGCATGGGCATGGTTTCATTCTGTTATACCCAGGGACACTGTGGGTTGGAGGAAGTTTCCTGGCTTCTAATAATACAACACAATTTTGTGTGCTAAGATATTATTTAGAGGCCTCAAATGAATGAGCATATACTTTGATTTGGACTTCTAGCTTCCAGATTTATGAGACAATGAAGTTCTATTCTTCAAATTGACCCATTTTTTAATGTTCTGTTAATGTAGTTATTGGACCATAGGATAGTTGTGATAGATACCTTATTTCAAATCCCTTATAAAGTCTTGCTGAAATACTAAAGAACACACAGCATATAATCAGATATTCCATTGCCTGGGAGTATATTTGAATTGGTCAATTACCTGCAGAAACCACAGGAAAATTGTATCCATTCAAGTTGAAGCTTTTTACTCAGGTAGAAAAGTGGTGAAACTCAATATCCTCTAGGAAAACTCAATTCCTCCTACTATCATAATTCATCATAATATCAAAGAGGTGGTGTTTTCCCAACAGAAAGGAAAAGAGGCTTTTTACTGAGGTTCACATTTGCTTTCCAAGTAATTAGGGCTTTTTCTACATGCACTCTAATCCTATTACCTCTCTTCTAAAAATTACATGATTGTAAATCTTACTATTGTGATCTAAGCAATTGTGAAAGTGAATAATGAGTGAAGTTAGATATTTAGAGAAGATAGCTAAGGTAAAGTGCTAACCCTCAAAGAGCCATTAGATTATTAGAGGGACATACTTTGCACTACATTTTTTTTTCTGATAAATCAACACTCCAGGAACAAGCGAATGTTCTGATCATCTGCCTTACAATATATTGCAAACAGAGTAGTAGGTTTCTGCTTAAATCATTATTTTAGTTGAAATTGAATGATTTAAAATGGCACATAAGAAACTTGGTTAGAATATTTGCATGACATTGGTACCTACAGCAAAGTCTGAGATGAGACATCTCACAAAACCTAAACAAACAAGAAGGCCAATGAAAATCCAACTTCGTTCTTTAGCAATAAATCAAAATTCTCAATAAATTTAACTTTTTTCAAGGGTCAAACATGAAAAACTCTTAACTAAAACTCAATTTACTGTTGTTGCTAGGTGTCTTGAGTCAGCTCCAATTCATAGCAACCATCTGCACAGAAGAACAAAACATTACCTACTGCTGAGCATTCCTTGCTATTTGATTGTTTTTAACATCTGTTATGTTTGAGTGCCTTATTGCAGCCATCGTTTCAACCAATCTCATTGCTGGCATCTCCCTAGTTTTCCCCTCATCCTTCACGTTAGCAGACATAATCAACAACTGGTGATAGTGAGATCACACCGCCTGCCTGATGAACGTGAGGACGCCTTGGAACACGTGCTGATGAAAATCAAGTATTTTATTTATTCAAGATAGATTAGAATGTTCAATACAGATTTATTCCATACAGAGTGCAATTCAAGGTCAGAAAACCCAAATGCTCACAACTGGACCAGTAGGTAGCACCGTGCTATATAGAGCAAAGTTCTAGCTGTCAAGGATTTTGTCCGCGCTTGGATCCACCATCATTGTTCATGGAAGCAGTAAGGCGATGAGAAAGACACATTGTATTAGTAATGCTGTTGCACAAGAACACTTTAGAGTATGGAGAAGCAAGGACGTTGCTTTGAGGAATAACTAAGGTGTGCTTGATCCTAGTCATGGTCATTCCAATTGCCTCCTCTTTGTGTGTCAATTGGATATTTGAATTAGGAAGACTGAAGAAAATTCCATGGTGCTGAGGAAGAAGATTGAAAGAACCATCGACTGCTAAAGGGGTAAACCTGTCTGTCTTGGAAGAATTAAGCCCACAGATCTTTAGAGGGAAGGATGGGAACACTTCTTCTTATGTATTCTGGGCATGTTATCAGGAGAGACCAGTCCCTGAATAAGGACCAAGCTTTGCAAAGTAGAGGCCCAGTGAGAAACCGAAAGGCCTTCCTGTGGATGGGTCACTCCAGTGCCTACCACAATGAATGCACGTACTGTACAGGGGAAACTGTGAGCACGGCACAGGACTGGACAGTGTTTCAATCTATTGTGCACAGGGTTGTTAAGACTTGGAACCAAATAGATCGGACCTAATAACAACAACAGTGTCTTTCTCCAGAGACTAGGACCTCCCGATAACATGTCTGAAGTACATGCGATGAAGACCTGCCATCCTCACTGCTAAGGAGCATTCTCGAAGTACTTCTAAGAGATTTATCTGTTCCTGCTATTCATGGAAATTTAATATTCTTAACTGTGGAAGCTACATAATCTGTTGTGAATTTGAGATTTAAGAGTGGAGGGGTGGAGTCTAGACTGTCAATCATGCCATAGCTTGATGACCTCATTTGGAGACACTAAGGAGATAAATAGCTTGCTGCAGGCAAGGTACACAAGAGCCCTGGGGCTGAAGGAGCCATGCGGAGACGCCTGCAGGTGCTGAGATGCTTCCACTCCCACTGGATCCACAAGACTTTCCACCTACTGGCCTGTGATCTTCCTGCATTTGGCATCATTGCATGGGTTGCATGATTCTGAAGAGGAACTTATAGATCAGTATTGGCCATATGGGCTAGTATAGGATTTATGGACTTAATGTGGACTGGGCTAGGATGTTTTCTCAATATTCAATTGCTCTTGTATATAAAGCTCTTTCTTATACACACATGAGTGTCTATGAATTTATTTTTCTAGTCTACACAAACTAATACATTATGATATCTTGGGAGTGGGGCACTAGAGAAACAAATCATAAAGATGGAGAGTGGATGCTTCTTCATTGGCTAGCCAGAGGTCAGATATGTCCATGTAGTTTGCTGGGTTGTGTCTGATTATTTTGGTTGGTGTAGTCTTTTGTTATTCCTCTTTCAAATGGTGAAAACGAATATGATTAATTTATATTTTCAGCTCAGGGGACAAAATTGCCCCTTGAATTTCTCAGAGCTGCTTAGAGAAAATGGCTGGCAGAAGGTCAAAATGGCTGACAGAGAGCTTGGCTCTGGTTTGATGCTGTCACAGGCCTAATCCCATATATTGTATCAATAGAATAGTTTAGATAAAGATTTAGATAAGCTAAATAGGACTGAATGTGACTGTTTTAAGAATTGAATTTAGGATCTGATTTGACTTTGTTTATACTGATTTTTTCTGCTTATTATTGTTGATATAACGATTGATAGAAATGATTATTGGAAAGTATGAAAATAGAGAGCTTGTAAACCCACTTGCCTTGAGACATTAAAATTTGATTTTTTAAATCATTTTATTGGGGGCTCATACAATTCTTATCAAAATCCATCCATCCATCCATCCGTTGTGTCGAGCACATGTATACATGTGTTGCTATCATGGTTTAGGACACATCTCCAAGGAAGAATCTGAAAAGATAAGACCCCCATAGTGCTTCGGGGTTCTCAGGAGATTTGCCTTCTAAGGGACTTGCCTAGGAGGCTCTTGACAGATTGAAGAAAAACAGAATTCTTTGCATTTTTGAATCTTGAACTAGAGCTTTTTGTAATAAGCTGGAAAAAATCTGGAACCATGAAGAAAACTCCTCTCTAGGACTGAATGTTAAAGGGAGCCTCTGGACAAGCTGAAATGCTTGCTAGGTGACCACCTTGATCCACTTGTTGAGTGGAAGTGGGAGAAATGCAGCAATAAAGAGACGGGTTG
>NW_022103902.1:3940472-3944125 GCF_000313985.2 Echinops telfairi | reverse complement strand
CTGGAGGTGTGATACATTCACTCCCTGTGAGACATTCCTGAGGACAAGACGCATGGAGCTACACTAGAGCCCTGGAGCTGAAGGATCCATGTGGAGACCCTTGTAAGAGCTGAGATGCTTCTACCGTCACTGGATCCACAAAACTTTCCACCCACTGGCCTGTGATCTTCCTGCATTCAGAATTATTGCATGGGTTGCATGAGCCTGAAGAGGAATTTATAGGTTACTATCGGATATATGGGCTAGTATCAGACTTATGGACTTGATCTGGACTGGGCTGGGATATTTTCTCAATGTTCAGTTGCTCTTGTATATACAGCTCCTTCTTGTACACATGAATGTCTATGAATGTGTTTCTCTAGTCAACCCAGACTAACTCATCAACCAATATCCTAATTCAGATATATCAATTCTTCTGTGGTCTTCCTAATCCATTGTCCATCTTTTGCATGCATATGACATTGCTAAAAACACCAGGGGTTGGGTCAGGCACAATTTAATAGTCAAGTGACATTGTTTCACTTCAATATTTTAAAGAGGCTTGTGTAGGAGATTTATCCAATATGAGCTGTCTTTTTTGGTTCATGAGTTCTGTGAGATGTTACCATGAATTGCTGGACACTGTGATGTAAGGGAATTAATAATTGAGAGCAGAGTGGCTATGTTTGATCAGGGATAATGAAGTGCTACAGTATTTTGGAAAAGTCAGACATTTGAGACATCTTTAATTTCCATTTCATTGAGACTAACTTGGTACTAATCTTTCAAAAACAAATCATTTTTGCATGTCCACAAGTCAAATCCCTTTGTATGTGAATAGAATACAAGGAAACAGCTTTCTGTTAAACTTTTTCCTTCATCCAAGACATACCTGATGTCAGCAATGATATTCCTTATTAGACATCATTTTCTGAATCTGACTTAGAGGTCTAAAGGTCCTTGTTGATGTACTCCTCGATTGGTGTTTTACTATCTTCAGCAAAATTTTACATGCATGTGATATTAGTGTTATTTTTCAATAATTTCTGTATTCTTTTGTGTCATCACTCTGGAATGGGCACAAATATGAATCTCTTCCAGATTGTTGACCAGGTCATGCTCTTCTAAATTTCTTGGCATTGAGTGCTTACAGCCCTGCACAAGTTTTTAAAGCATTTAGATTGGTATTTTGTCAATTCACCGAGCCTTGTGTTTTCACTAATGCCTTCAATGAAACGTGGACTTTGTCCTTCAATACTATTAGTTGTTGGTCATCAATTATCTCTTGAAATGTGCACATGTCGATCAATCCCTTTAGGTGCAGTGATTCTCTGTAATCCTTGGACCTTTTCATGTTTCCTGAATCATTCAATATTTTGCACATATAATCCTCCAATGATGAATTATTCAATTCTTTCCGTTTTAGACATTCTGGATGTGCTCTTTCCTTTGGTTTTTAACTTCAGGTCTTTGCATGTTTCAATATGCTTGTTACTTGTCTTCTCTGGATGCCATTTGAAATTTCTATTTCGCTCTTTCACTTCATCCTTTCTTCCACTTGCTTGTCTGGTCGTGTGATTAAAAATGGCTAATACCAGTCCATTTCAGCTTTGTAATCCCTTTGCTACTGACCTTTATGCATTTTTGTTGGACTTTTGGTGGCATCTAATATTCCTAGGTTCATATTTCTTGCATACTACATTCCTCCTTGCCAAACAGCCGGTGAAGATCCCAGAGGCTTTGCTCCCTGTATATCACTATGTCTGACGCTACTCTGAAAGCTGCAGTTGCCTGATGGTATAGAGCAGTGGCTCTCAACCTGCCTCATGCTGCGACCCTTTCACACAATTCCTCATGTCGTGGGGACCTCCCCGCCCAACCGTAAAACTATTTTCATTGCTACATCATAACTGTGATTTTGCTACTGTTACGAACCGGGCAATCCCTGTGAAAGAGTCATTTGACCCCCAAAAGGGTTGCAATCCACAGGTTGAGAACCTCTGCAATAGCGTGCTTTCCAACCATAAAGTCTCATCTTTCTGTTCTGTGTCAGCTTTATTCTGCTGTTACTCACAAGGTTTTCATTGACCTCCCTCAAAAGTGAAATGTTTCTTCCCTTTTATTTTCAGTCCTGCTCTGGAACTTCTCCAAAACTTTGTCCACCATGAGTCATTGCACTGGATCTGGAAATAGCAGTAGCATAACTTTTAGCATCAGTGACACTCAAGCCACCAGTGTGTCGCAAACTGAGAGATGAGTGGTAGAACTTCAAAAGAGGACGCTGCTTTTGAACTAGAAATAGTGTACTTTTATATATGTATCATAAAGTAATCACCAGTAACTTTTCCAAAATGGATAATTTGTAAACTAAATAAAAATAAGGAAACCAAGAAGGAATTAAACTGAGGCTCACTCGCTGAGGCGGCATAAAGAGTTACTAACCAAGAGTCAAACAGTCTGAATCCACCAGCCACTCCCAGCTTTCTGCTCTCTTACAGAGGTACAGCCTCAGAAACCACAGAGGGCAATTCTCCTTCTGCCTGGGAGTCACTGGGAGTCAAAATTGACTCATGAGCAGCAGCAAATTTGGTTTAAAATATTTAAAACTATTTTAGATTTTAAAATTCTGTAATATTGTTGTTGTTAGGTGCCAACAAGACAGCTCTTACCCACAGCAGCCCTATGCACATCATAACCAACTTCTGCACCATCCTAACCATCCTCAAAATTGTTCCTATGTCTAAGCCCACCACTGCAGCCACGGTGTCAATCCATCTCTTTGAGGGCCTTCCTCTTTGACACTGCCCTTCCCCTTGACCACACATGGTGTCCTTCCCCAGGGACTGGCCTCTCCTGACAGCATATCGCAAGTATGTAAGATGCAGTCTTGTCATCTTTGCCTATAAGGAACACTCTAGCCTTATGTTGGACAGTGTAGCATCTGACAAAATAATAATTTATGAATTATGAAGGGTTCATGAAGGAGAGGGAAGTGGGGAGGGAAGGGGAAAATGAGGAGCCGATATTAAGGGCTCAAGTAGAAATCAAATGTTTTGAGAATGATGATAGCAACAAATGTACACATGTGCTTCACACAATGGATGTATTTATGGATTGTGATAAGAATTGTACAAGCCTCCAATAAAATTATTTTTTTAAAAAAAGCATATTTTAAAATTGAGCTTTGGACCTGAATTACCTGTTGTCACAGTAGTTAACAATTGTTAGAGCATTTAAAGTTGATAGTTGATAAATTGCCTCGGTATGCTATAAGGAATAAATATATCATGTAAGTGAAATGCATCAGACATGAGAAGCTTGTAGGAATATTTTTATAGGGATTCCAGATGTCAATGGGTATTTTGTAACAAAGAAAATAACCAAGCTGTGAGTTAATATTCAGCAATTAAAGGATAACTGTGAAAACCTGAGTCCTACTTGGAAACATTAAAAAGATAATCTCATTTTGTCCAACCACAGACAAAAAATTAAATACATGACAAATATTTCATGATAAGTACAGCACATCACTAGAATGTGCTAAATTATACAGGCATGTCGCCTGTGGTTAGGCCCTGAGTTAGTTAATTGTGCCAGCCTGGCCAATAATCACATGTGGGGCTAATTGAAAGGTGGAGGAATAAATGGGTGGTGAGCCTCGCCTTTCTAGTTCT